>NW_015090763.1:754681-774709 GCF_001431845.1 Calidris pugnax
GGGTGTTTTGGGGGAGCAGCGGGGTGGGGGCAGCTCTGGCTCCCCAAAGCATCCTTCACAGCAGCCGTTCCCGGTGTGCACCCACAGAGGGCTTGCAGATGTGTCCTTCCCGTTGCCATTGCATCGGGGCAGTGTCCACACTGATGGGTGTCCACCTTGTTGGGTGTCCACCACGTTGGGTGTCCACCACCTCCTCCTCCACCTCCTCTTCCTCCACCATCCCATTGGACACTGGCCTCAAGCATCTCCAGGTGGTACCTTAGTGGCAGAGTTGCCCTCTGAGCATCAGCCCCCCCCCCCCCATCCCACCTCCCCGTGTCCCACCTCCCTGTGCCCACCCCAGCATCCCACCTCTCTGTGCCGGCAGCAGAATGGGGCTGACCATCACTTGGTGTCCCCATGTTCTTACCTGTACCTGGAGGCACATCTACAGCTTGGTGGGTACTGGGAAGAGCCCACACTAATGTGGTACCCCACGGGTGTGCCAGGGGAGAAAAGAGCTAATTTTTCTCTCCAGGGACACACACACACACCTCGGTGCAGCCCACTCGAGGCCTGATCCTGCCCCTGTCACAGCTGGGGTGGGCTCATACAGGGCTGAGGAAAGCATTATGGCCGTGGGAATAAATGGAGTTATCGATGAAGAGCGTGAGGAAGGCAGAAGGTGGGCTTGGGGGGGGATGTACTTTTGGCTGTAGGGCTGAGCGATGGTGCCGGGAGGTGAAAACACTGATGGTCTTCAAAGCTGAGGCTCCAGCTTACTTATAGATTAATTAGACAAAACTCTGCTGGAGTCTGTGGATGGAGCTTTGTCCACTTATTTTACCAGAGAACTTGGCTTCACTCTACATTTCCAGAGGTTTATGTTCAGACACATGCAAATGCTATAGCACTGATTCTATCCTTTTTTTTTTTTTTGTATTTATTTTTTCCCCTTGCCTGGAAGATGTTTGGTTTAAGTGCGTTGAGCTTCTTCTGACGTGAAAGGGTTACATTCTGCTGTTCTGGTAGCTTCAGCAGTCTGAACAAGTGGATTAATCAACCTGTTTTATTTGGCTGGAAATATAATCAGTTGGAGATCTGTAGTCTCTTGTTTTCAGGCTTCCAATTCCATTGCGGTTTCTGTTTTTACTTTCTCTGGAAGAGATAGGATGGCTTAAGATTAGGAACTGCTGATAAAGATACGGAGGGGTTGGGTTGTCTTAAAGCAAAAGCCATTTTCTCCATCCTGCTGTGAGCAGCCCTTGCCAGCTCAGCCCCTCACCTGGCAATGCAGCGCGGTGCCACCCCCGTGTGACAAATAGAGGGGGGGACACACTCTGTACCTGCCCCGAGTCACGTCCAGCACGTGTTTCCCTGCCTGGCCTCGTGTGGAGTGTGTGTGTGTGTCGGTGTCAGAAGGTGTCACCTCTCCCATCTCGGGCTCCGGTGGTTTTATTGAGAGCATCCCTCTCATAGGGGCCGAGGGCCACGTCACGCGAGGGCATTGCAAGGCATGAGGTACCTGGTTTAGGGATGGCTTTGGGATGCTCTTGGATGTCCATATATGATGCTGGCGTAACCTCCTTTTGTGTCTGCTGCCACAGGAGGTGGCAGGGATGCCCGTTGTGTGTCTAATCCCAGCACTGCCATGGACCTCTCCCCCCCACCCCGCGGGCTGCCCTCACCTCCGTGTCTCCGATGTCACCTGTGAAACAGGAGCGCTGGTGACAATAATTCTTCCCTGCCACCCCTGGGTGTGCTGGGGTTTTGTTGTGGAGGCCAGCATCACCTTTTGAAGTTTTAAAGTGCTAATTATTAATGGCTATGGCTGCTTGATCTCAGAATTGCTCTCCGGTGCCTTTACGCTGGGGGGATGGCCAGGGTAGGAACGCAGGGGCAGATTATGTCATCTCAAATGGGCTAATTTGTTATTCGTTAGCGTGGCAGGTTGGGATTATCCCTGGCTGATGGGGGATTGCTGGCCTGTTAGTGGCTTGGGTGGGTTTTGGGGCACTTAGGGGGGAGACAAGGGGCTCGGCAGCGTCCCCTGTGTGGGGTGGGAGTTTGTGGGGGTGACACGGGTGGGTGGCACGGCTGTGGGCTGCATGGGAGCTGCTTTCCATGGGGTTCCTGGGGGGCTTTTATGTGCTGACCCCATCTGCTGGGTGCTGCTGGAGTCCTCGGCAGAGATTTGCCCTCTAAGGGCATTAAGGCACCAAAGGCACAGAAAAGCCAGTGGGCACCATGGGTTTAGCTGAAACCCTCCTTTTGCTTGAATTCCAGCATGTTTTCAACACCACTTTTTTCAATCCAATAGGCAATTAATGCATTATATGCTTTGTTGCATGAAACAAACGAACCTTTCCTCACGCACGTTATTAGAAAGGCTTCCTTGGCCTTCGTGGCGTTATTACTGATAAGAAATTGGTGTGAGAGTCCCCACGTTCAGTGTTTGTTCAGCGCCACCAAGGTTTAAGTTCTGACTTCAGTGCGTTTTTCTCCTTCTGATTTAAGAAGCACTTCAGCCACCGCCGAGCTGCCTGCCTGCTCCGCTCTCCTTCCCTTCCTTTTCCCAGCTCCCTGATGTTTATTTTTCTTTCCAAGCCTGTGATCATGTTAAAATCCCGGATTTTGTTTTTAAGAGAAGTAAATTGCTAATCCTCGTGTTTGTGGAGACAGGCTTAGAAGTATCCCCTGCCTTATCGCCAAAGCCTCCGACACCCGCCAGGGAGGCTCTGCCTCTTCCTTTTATACTAAATAGTCTCGTTTTAAAGCAAAAGCTGGAGCTTTGCTGGCTTGGGGATGGGTGCTTGGTGCTGGAGCAGAGATGCTGTGGCCACCGTAGTCCTGGTTGGACTTTGCCGGCCTGAAGAACAAATCTCCTCTATTCTCCCCATTTCTGTAGGGTGGTGTTGAACAATATGGGTCTCTCTGAAGGACGTGTTGTTCTGACTCTCTTCCAGCCCCACGTGCAGCAGATGGGTGGGCTGAAAAGCCCAAAGCTCCTTGCACAGCCTGGCTGGGCCAGCAGAAGAGCTGCACCCAAACCTTGGCTTTAGGCATCTTGTTGAACAAAATGGGTCTCTCTGAAGGACGTGTTGTTCTGATTCTTTTCCAGCCCCACGTGCAGCAGATGGGTGGGCTGAAAAGCCCAAAGCTCCTTGCACAGCCTGGCTGGGCCAGCAGAAGAGCTGCACCCAAACCTTGGCTTTAGGCATCTTTAGCCTGGAATAAGCGTTTCAGGTCTTGAAAGCCATTGCCTTCTCTCCTCCTGGCTGTTTTTTTTGGTGTTCCACCTGGTTTCCTGGCTTTCCAGGTCCCAGATGTGGCCCTAAGCTTGGCTCCTTACCCCTGCACCTCGTGGGAGGGGACGATGACCAGTTTCTGCTGCAACCACAGGGCAGGAAATGCAGGTGGCCGGGTGGCTCGGAGCAGTTCAACCACAGGAAGGCATCCCATGCCGCTGCGGAAATGGGTGACAGCTGAGTCAGGGCGTGCAGTGATGGGGCTGGTGGGTCTCTGGCTGTGGGGCCATCTCTTGCTGGGATGCTCGCAGGCCAGATGGAGGAGGTGCAGCCAGAACCCCCCTACGGGTGGTGGCGGTGGCTTTGGGTGGGATTAGCCGATGGGTTTAGCTTGGAAAGAGGAGCCTGACAAATCCACGGAGGGGTGGGGGTGGCCTGGATAATTGGCTGGGCACAGGGGAGATGACAGGGTGAGGAGTGGACCCGGTGTCTTTGTTTCTTCATCATCCAACTGGAAAAGTGGAGGGGTTTGCTCTTGTGATGGGTGTGTGGAGAAAGGTCCATGTGCTCTGTGCTTGCAGGAGACACCATGAGGACAGGTCTTGTGGGGATGTCCCTACAGCTCCAGCAGTGGTGTTGTAGGGGGAAGAGTTTGGTCCAAGCCACGGAGCCATCAACAGCCAGACCCTGCTGTGCTCCTCGAGGGGTTGGGAGCCTTCAAACCCTGGTGGGACAGAAACAGCCAAGTTGCCGATGGTGATTTGGGGACATCTTACCAGTGCTGGTCCTTTTTGTAGCTCTGGGTGACTCCTTCTCCCCATCCGGACATTAGGCCTTCGGTAGAGGTCTTCCCACCCGAGTTTGCCCAGTGACCAGCTTTTTCCCCACTTTCAGGGTGACACAGGACTCTCAGATGTGTGTAAATGTTTAATGCCTGTGCAGCAGCTGGGTTTCCATGGCCAGGGCTGAACAGCGGGTGAGGCTGGATGTTTGCAGGGCGCTTCTGCAGCCTTAAATCTCCATCTCCTTAGGTGCAAGCTCAGGTCCTGCCCTGTGACACTGGACTCGTGCACCCTGAATGCCCCACAGCCAACGGGGGGCAGGTATGGGGGAAATGGGGAGGGCAAGCTGGGGCTGTTCTCCTGCTCATTGCTTGGGAAGGCAGCTTAAGCCTTCCTTGTTTGAGGGCTGAGGATTGTGTTCAATGTGGTTACTGAGATAACTTGCTTTCAAGATGTCAGCGGGATTTAAATTATTTTTTTTTAAAGAAATGGAAATTAAGTTGCAGACTTGAAGGCTGAGAATCAGAAATAGAGTTGTGTTACTTGAGGTCGCTACGGGAGCAGCAAGGGCAGAGAGAGCCTTTTTTTTTTTTCTTTTTTTTTTTTTTTCTTTCAATCAAGTAATAAATTGTGGGGTTTGTATCTTTGAGCTTAAAATAAAGGGATGTTGCCCACAGCAGAAAATGTCACTCCCTTGCCTTCCTCCCTGCCTCCACGCTCCCCGTCTGAGTCATCCTTGAATCAGATGCATCCAACTGTCCTGACTCAAGATTTTGAGATTTCTTGGACTTGAGTGATGCTCATAAAAATCGGGATGTTTCTGGGAGGATCTATGGAGCATCCAAGGTCTTGTTTGTCAGCTCCTCTCCGCAGGGAGCGATGCCTGGGTTTCGCTTTATTTCTTTTAAATGACAGCTGAGATTGAGATGTTGTCACATCTCTGAGCTGCCACTTGGAAAATACCACGTGTAGAGTGGGACTGCTGCTGTGTGTCACAGTTATTTATCTGGGTGCACTTGGTAAGACCCAAACACCAGCGTGGGGAGGCAAAGTTGCCAAAATGCCAACTAAAGTGGTTTTCCTGGAGCTTGTGGTGGGCAGGAGGTGTTCCAGCCCCATTTGCTGCTGCTAGTGGTTCTCTGGGCTCTGCGAGGGTGGCTGTGGTCGGGGCTGGGACAGTCAGGGTCAGGGTGGTGGAGCATCACCTGGGGAACTCTCACAACCCAGATGGGGGTTTGCATGGGGTGCAGAAGTTGTGCCTGTCCAAGCAGCTGGGAAATGTGTGGGTGAGCATGGGATGGGTCTCCTGGCCAGTGACTGGTTTTATCCTTGGAGCATCCTGCTGGTGTGCAGGGAGACCCTGCCTCTTCCCAGGGAGGAACCTTGGGCTTCATCCTGCCTGGCATGGACCAGGCTGTGCCGGAGGAGGAAGTACCACCACAATTGGGTTGGAACAAGATGATTTTTAAGATCCTTTCCAACCCAAACCATCCTATGTTTCTATGAATTAAGCAGGGATGGTGCTGGGCCGGCAGCAGAGCCCATCTCATGGGCTACGCTGAGGTGTAACCCCAGGGCTCAAGAACTGCATCTCAGAGGGGACTGTGGTTCTCGGAGGTGGCTGCAGCATCTCAGGCTCTACCCAGATGGGTGGTGGTGGTGGTGGGGTGGGCATTGAGTGTGTACCCGAGCCTGTCCCCACCAGCCGTGCGCGGGTGAGCACCACAAGGACATCCAGGACTTCCCACCCCCCGTGGCTGTGGGCAGAGAAGCACAGAACAAGCTGTCCCTGAGGAACAGAGCCCCGGACGCCAGTCTGCTGAAGTCAGGGGAAAGATTTCAGAGGGTTTTTTGTTTTTCTTTTGACAAGAGCCCGTGGCCTATAAATACACGGGGCCAAGTCCTGGTGCTGCTGCTGGCATTTGCTGAGCCATGGCCAGCTAATGGTGGGGAAGAGTTACTGTGGAGCCGAGCTGCTCACCGGGGCTTCCAAAAAGCAGCCGAGATCTTCACAGCAGCGTGATGCATCTGCTGGCATCAGAAATAAACTCCTGCCTGTGCTGGGTGCCGAAGGCAGGGACTTCTCTTTGCAGCCATCTGGCTGGAAGGGAAGGCTCCTTCTGCCCTGCTTCTGACAAGCACTTAAAATAAAACACTGAATCACAGAATCGCCTAGGTTGGAAGGGACCTTTAAGATCATCGAGTCCAACCATCAACCTAACTCCCCAAAAAATTAATGTGAAGGAGGTGGGTTGCTGAGACTTCACTGAGCTCCTAAGTGAGGTTGGAGCAAGGGTTTGGGGTGGCTTCAGAGGTCCTGGAAGCCCTGAGCAATGCTGCCCCAGCTGGTGCTGTGTGTCTGAGCTCAACAGGGCTGCCCTGTGCGGCCAGGCATCGTGCGGGGGGCCGGGGGGGGCAAAGTCTGGCACTTTCTAATTGGTTGGGGATATTAATATGTTTTTACGAGCTAAAGGCTAGATTGCAATCTAGCCATCTGCCCTGCCTTGGGGGGGGTGTTGTGTGGCTCCACCACCCCAGGAGAGCGGGACCGGCTGCAATTCAGTCTCATTAAACTGGCTGAAAACCAGGGTTTCTGCTTCACAGGAAATTATTTGGTTTTTTTTAAAATTTGACTTTTTGGCTTGGGTCAGACTGAAAGAAAATGGTGGTTCTTGCATTGCATCTCTTGAAGCTGGAGGGTCCTGTGCCTTGAGTGTGCCCTGTAAGATCAGGGTCCTTGTTGCATTTGGGGCTGAATCCATCCCCAGTGTCGAGCTGGGGGCTACTGGGGGGAAATGCTCCCAAAATCCCAGCAGGGCTTGTCTGGAGAGCTCTTTATTGGATTAAAGCTTGTTGCTCTGGAGGCATTTTGAACAAGACATTCTTAAACTGAAAGAGGGGAGGTTTAGATTAGGTATCAGGAAGAAATTTTTCACTCTGAGGGTGGTGAGAGCCTGGCCCAGGTTGCCCAGAGAAGTGTGGCTGCCCCATCCCTGGAGGGGTTCAAGGCCAGGTTGGATGGGGCTTTGAGCAACCTGGTCTGGTGGGAGGTGTCCCTGCCCAGGGCAGGGGGTTTGGAACTGGATGATCTTTAAGGTCCTTTCCAACCCAAACCAGTCTGTGATTTGATGACTTGGAACAATTGAACCCCATTGGTTTGGACAGAACTTTTTATCCCCCTATTTCAGCAGAAAAATTCCAGACAGTGCTGGTCCTGGCTCCTTCACAGCCTCCTGGAGGAGCGGTGGAGGATGTCACCTCTTCCGATGGGGGTCCTCTCCCTTCTTCTTCAGAGCCAGAGATGCCGGAAAAAAAAGTGGTCCAGCTTCTCCTCCATCCCATCCGAGCGGGTCCTGGCCAGCCTGGCTGTGTCTCCTTGTTTTCCCCAGCTATTTCATAAAGGCAGTGATTGCAGGGGGGGGATGGATGCTGGGTTCACGTGGTGTTTCTGGATCGCGCCTTGCTGCCTGCGAAGAATAGACCGTCTAAACACGCTGCCGAGCGCTAATCGCCCGGCGACGGTTCGAGCTGCCCGAAGCAGCTCTTTTGTTGGAGGCTGAATTCCTCCTCTGCCTGATGCCCATCCACATCTTCCCATGCAAAATTCCTATCGCCCTTCGTCACCCCAAACGCAGTGGGGTCGGGACACCGGGCAGGCGTCGTGCTCTGCGATAGCTCTGCTCAACCCCCCTTCTGGACTTTTATTCCCCTCCCTCTGGCAAAGATTTTTGGGGTCTCTGCTTCTGCTGCAGACACACACGGCTCCTATTTCACTAAATGAGGAGCCTCCCTGGAGCTGCATGAACTAAAGCGAAGTCTTGGTTTGGTCTTGTGCTGCTTAATGTAGGGGTGGGTTTTTTTTTTAGTTTTTTTTTTTTTTTTTTATTCTGAACACCTGCTGTATGAATTAAAATTTGCCTTGTAAATGTAACTGATTCAGAGTCTAAGCATGAAAGATGGGCGTTTGCTTTTTTGCCTGGAAAGAGAATTTTTTTTTTTTTTTTTATTCTGAACACCTGCTGTATGAATTAAAATTTGCCTTGTAAATGTAACTGATTCAGAGTCTAAGCATGAAAGATGGGCGTTTGCTTTTTTGCCTGGAAAGAGAAAAAAGCAAAACCTCGAAGGTTTTTTTTGCTCTTGAGGCAGCTCGGCCGCAAAACCAGGGAGAAACCCCAAGTCGCTCTTTCTACCATTTTTAATTCCTTTGCCCCCCTGTCCTTATAAATGAGCCACCAGAAGCATGACGAGGCAAGCATCTCTGCTATTTATAGCTCGTGCTGCTCCACATGCCTGCTTTAAAAATCAGCAGCTAAATGGCTCTGCAGCCTTTCAGCAAAAGGCTTAATGACACAGGCATTTTATATGCACGGGGAGATGCTGTGGTGGTGGTGGTGCCTCCACCCCGGGCAGAGGGGATGGTTTCTGCAGTGGGGATATTTCTGCTGGGTGGATGGAGCCCCTCCAGCCTTGCTTGACCTCTGGGGAAGGGGCTCTGGATCCATCTGACCCCCCCTTCCAGGGCTGGCCCCTGTACCAGCCAACACCAGTCAGCCCTGAGATGGGACTGGTGCCACTGGGGATGCTCCTGGTGGGATTGGTCCTCCCACCTCTTCCCTTCACCTTGGCTCTTTGGGGCAGTTATCATTAGATAACATATACATTGATATTCCTCAAGCTTTAAAAAAAAAAGTGTATTTTTTGAAGCTGCGTTAACCCTTTCTTTCTTTTTTTTTTCTTTTTTTTTTTTCCCCTCTTTGTGGCATCACCTCTGTATAATTAAGAGGCTGCGGGTAACCTTTACCCGTTTAACTGGTCATGCCACTTCTCAGATGAATATTCTTTATTCCTGGCAAATTATGCTGCTGCAGTTTTCAGGCAGCTTTACTCTATTTTGACTGACTGGCTGCCTATATTAACTGATAGTGCTGCTTGGGCTGCTTTGATCCTGTATTATTTATGGAAATGATGGCATATAACTGCGTAGCTGATTAATGCTGCATGTATTTTTAATGTGCTAGTTCTACTGTTTGATCTGTGCTAAATGATTATTCTCTGATGTGTTCCTGGGTTCATTTTTGGTCCTTTATAAAAGGGATATTGAAATGGACTGTTTGTTTTGTTGCTTTTTTTTTTTTTTCCCAGTGGTCTCATCTCGCGCTGGTTTTTAAGCTTTCCCAGATCGTTTTCCTGAGCTATCACGCGGGGCGTTTATACTTTATTACTATTAATTTGAGCGTTTCATTGGTGGCATTACTCTGAATTCATTGCTCTGTGTGTGGTTGTTGGAATTCTCCTGGAGCTATGAGGTGGAAGAACAACCGTTGAGGTGATGCTCGAGTCTTCCTCGTGTGCGATTGCCGAATTCCAGCTCGGCTGTGACTCAGGTCTGGCGACATCTGAACAAGGAAGAAACCTGTCTAAATTGGAGAGGGTATAATTAATATTTTCTGTGGCCCGTCACAGGATGGCTGGGACTGGTCGATATTAAGAAAATGACTTTAATTGCCAGGGAGGTGTGTGCTCGACCCACAGCTTCCTCCTCTGTGGTGGGAGATGTGGTGGTGGTTGGGGAGGGACCGGTGGGCAAAGGTGGTGTTTCATCCCGGGAAATACCTGGCACATCCCGTGGCTCATCCCGTGGCGCGCACGGCCAGGGAGGTGTGTGCTCGACCCACAGCTTCCTCCTCTGTGGTGGGAGATGTGGTGGTGGTTGGGGAGGGACCGGTGGGCAAAGGTGGTGTTTCATCCCGGGAAATACCTGGCACATCCCGTGGCTCATCCCGTGGCGCGCACGGCACGTGTGGTGCTCCTGGCATTGCTGTTAGGGAGGGAGTTTGACGTCCTTCATCCCTCCTCCAAAATCCTTCCCCATCTCCAGACGCGGCCAATGAGGTGGAAACCAGGAGGTCGTTCCAGGAGGACCATCTGTGAGCTGGAGGATCAGCATTTCCCTTCCCTGGGGGCAAAACAGAGGAAAGGGGAAGTTGATTATTATTTTTTTTAAAATTTATTTTTTTTTCCCTCTGTCTTTTATAACACCTACTTATTTTTATGGTACAGGCAAGGGTTGTCTCCTAACCCTGTGGTCAGACACACCTTCTCCCCTGGGCGCACTGTGCTCCAGCAACAACAGGTTTGCGAGGATGCTTTCCTGAGCAGCGCTGTGAAAATGCAAAGCAATGCTAGCTGAAAATCTTTAAAGGCTTCTTCCCCTCCTCTGAACATGGCTTTTTGTCAAGATCAGCAAAATATCTATCTTTCTGCAAAAGATCCCTTTTCCTTTATCGGACTTTTCCATTGGAAACAGTTTAAACTTGACATTTTGTTCCCTCCCTCCAAATCTTTCAAAGCTCCTTGTTCCGTGAAAAACTTCAATAATTCATTTTCCTCCTGCCCTCTAGCTCAGAAGATATATAGAAATACACATATATGTTATAATTTTTTTTTTTTCTCTTGGCTGTAACTGTTGCCTTTGGTCATCAGGAACAAAGCAAACATTACAGACTGTTTTCTGGTGTTCTTTCCCTGCCCCAATCCAGAGATGTGCCACCCTGAGCCCCTCAGCGAGCCAGATATTGGGGGGAGGTGGGGGGGCAAGGAAATCAGGAGGGATGCACCGCATCAGGCGCCGAGGGAACAGGCAGGATTTTTTGGATACGGCTCCTCCAAAGCGAGTTGCTTCCCCGAAACACGTCTGGCTCACAGACGTGTGAGTAATGGGGCAGAGACACCCCACCTCGGCGGGGCGGCTGGATGGAGGAGGGCACGGTGCCATGCCCAACGCCCGCAGCGCCTGCGGAAGGCTGGGGCGGGGGGGGGATGTCTCTCTGCCCCCCTTCCTACCCCAAACTGGAGCCTGGGGGTGTGCGTGGGCACAATTAGGACCCCTGAGATATCCAGAGAAGGTGGAGAATGTGCTCCAGGTTGTTTATCAAAAAACAAAAGAGTTATTCGAATTCAAGCGGAGTGCCCCGAGACCTGTCGGCTCTTGCCCGGGCTGGGTGGTTGCTCACTTTGTGCCAATGCAGGAGACGTCTTTCCTGGAGCCTCCCCAGCCCATTTGTGCTCTGCCCTTCCCCACCACTGTCATTTGGGGTTTTTTTCCCAGTCCCAGTGCTGGAGGAAGGATCTGGGGGGGATTTCCCTTCTTTTTAGGCACCCTGGGTGACTTGGACACAAGTGCAGCCCTTCCATCTCCTGACGCTCCCCTCCCCATGAACATCCATGACCTGTTAAGATCTGTCATGTGGGGTTTTCCAACAATGTCCCTGGTTCCTGGGCAGGATTGGGGGTCCCCCCATTTGGGCTGGGGGGAGCCAATGGGCTGGGTGGCATCGCCACGTCTCACACAGCGTCCCCCCCGGTGTGGGACCAGCCGGCGCGGGGAGCAGATGGGGAGGTGGAGCTGGGCTGTTCAGCTGGGTTTGCAGGCTCCGATAAAGCAAAAGTGACGTAGAAAACTAAATACCTGTTATCGGAGAAAAGCAAACAGAGCCTCCACCTGCCTCCAGCCTTTCTCCCTTCAAGGGCAGGCTGCACGCCCGGCGTGGAGCTCCCTGTAGAAGTTGTTTTATCATTAACCTGCTTGCTTTGGCTTGGCTGTGTTGTTGAGAAATCCAAGCTTGACTCCAGATAATGAATGACAAACATTTGTCTGGGCTTAACTATTTTATTCTGAGTAGTTGGTTGGTTTTTTTTTTTCCCTCCTGGAAGTTTACAGTAAGTTGTCGACGACATGCCCTTTGACGTGGATTAGCGCTGACGCCTGGCAGTTGGATCTTCCCATCCTTTTCACATCTCGGTTGTTTCTTTTCAAGGGAGGCTTTTGTGCACGTCTAATCCATTTAAAATGAAAAATAAACAAGAAACAGACTGATCCCTGAAGGGGCAGTTGGGTACGAGGGCGGTGCTGGCTTCCCTGCAGGAGGCGGCAAGCTTTGGGGTGGGATGGAGGGAGCGAGTGTCCCACCATGCCCCCATGGGACAGGCTGCCCAGGAGAGGGCCTTTCCCCCCAGCCACCCCAGTTTGGTGTTGGGAGCAATGGCTGGCACCAGTTTTTGGTTTACAGACCCCTCAAAAGCTTTCCAGTAGGTGTGTGGATGGTGAGTTCAAGCTTGTGGGCTGGGGAATGGGTGCTTTCCTCTCTCTGCTCCACCACCCATCGCTTCGTGATCCCTCTTAGGGACCTCCCTTGTGCCCACTGTCATGGGCATATGCGAGCTTGATGTCCCCTGTCTTAGAGCTGATACCTCTTCCACTTATTATATACATATATTTAATACCAGGTGACAGAATCATAGAATTGTCTAGGTTGGAAGGGATTTTTAAGATCATCTAGTCCAACCATCAACCTAACTCTGATAAAAAACAAAAAAGAACCCCACATTATTTAATAGTGGGTGCAATATTGGCCATAATGAACTAAACCTCCCTGTGCATTGTTGTGTCGGGTACTTGCAGCTCCCCTGGATTTGGCAGGATTTGGGATGCCCCTTTGCAGATGGGACTCGGGTGCTCTTTGTGCCGGGTTTCTCTTGGGCAGCAGAACTGGTGGAAGAGGAGGCACCGCTCCTCCTTCTCCTCCTCCCGGCCCTTTGCAGGGGTGTTGCAATGCCAAAACAGTCATTATAAAGCCCTCAAAAATGGCGAAATGGTCAGGATAGAAATGTCAACAAACCTCTTCTGGCTGACCCACCGGCTATGGAGGAAGCTCTGTGGTTTTGAACGTTCTCTTTGACTTGGGCTCGGGCTTGTTTTTGCCAACCCAAAGCTGAGCGCGCTGCCTTTGCCGAGGGTAGTTCTCCCTTGGGGATGCCATCCCGGTTTCTGCAGGGATCTGAGCCCGCAGATGAGGAATGTGGGCTCAGGCTGGGGTTTAGGCGGGTGCCTGAGCTGTGGGTGACACGGGGATGTCCCAACCCCTTCTGCCTGGCTGCCTCCCTCTTCCCCGTCACGCTTTCAAGGGCTTTGCCCGTTTAAAGAGGATTTGGCTGTTCTGCGGGACGGGGCTGCTCCCGGTTGTACTGCACTGCTGGGGATGGCACGGTGTTGATTGTGAAGCTTTTAGGGGGTTGGCTTAGGCTTTACGTCCCTGTTTGTTTGTGGTTGCTGAACTCAGTGCTGTTTAATGGAAACATTTGTCTTTTGAAGGTGAACTATTGCTAGAAATAAATACCGGCAATACCTGGCGGCTGAGGCAGGAGCCAGGGCTGGATCGTAGAATCATTCAGGTTGGAAAAGACCCTTGGAATCATCGAGTCCAACCATCAACCCTACTCTGCAAAGTTCTCCCCTACACCATATCCCCCAACACCACATCTAAGCGACTGGGGTGGATGGAGCTGTGGTGTCCGTCAGTGTCGGCAGCGGCGCCGTGACTAAGGAGAGAGAAATTAAAAGCCGACGTGCAGCCCTGATTGAGGTCATTAATCTGCTGCAGGGCTGGAGGGTTTAAAGCAAAGGTGAGCAGGAGGCAGGGGCTGCCCTCAGCAATCCCCCCGCGCCGTGGATTTGTCCTCTCTGCATTTATGCCAGGGCTGCAGGTGATGGAGAAAGGGTTGGAGCGGGGCTCAGATGCACCACGATGTCCCCTGTTCCCTGTTTGCTCCCACGGCAGCGAGTCCCCAGGAGACGATATCGGATCTGCTGGATGCACCACGATGTCCCCTGTCCCGGCAGCGAGTCCCCAGGAGACGATATCGGATCTGCTGCAGTTCCCCACGATAAGGGACGGCTTTCTCCGTCCAGGTGTCTTTTTCCATGACGTGCCCCCTGGCCCGTATCAGTTCCCTCTTTGAGAGCTCCACTTCTCCTCCGTGAATTTGCCAGCAAATTTCCTCTCGTTGCAGGGTCTGCAGCCCCAGTTTGGCTGGTGCTGGATGAAAGCGGAGGTGAAACAAGTTCTCAAAGGGGGAATTAATCACCCGATGCGAGCTGAGAGTAAATGCATCACCACGTCCCGTGCAAAGTGCAGCTGGGCAGGCACAAGGTTGTGTTATAAAATACGGGAATAAAATTTGAAGGAGTGGGAAACCTCTCTTCCCAGCTGGGAAGGTGTTTTCCTTGCCCTGTCCGGCAGCTCTCCCTGCTCGCAGCACGTTATAACTTACAACTCCTCGTCTGGCAAGAGTTGCGGTAACTCCAAATTGGCCCGTGGGGCTGTGTCGTCATAGCCTGGAAACAGGACTCAAATGGCAAAACCTGCCCGAAACCAGTTGTGATTACTCATGCTTCGTGCTATCCCTCTCCCTGGCTGGAGTTTCTGCGATGGTAATTCCACTTTATTAAGCAAGGAGACAAAACACCTTTATTAAACTTGGAACTGAGCTCAGGAGCAATGAGAGAACCAGGACTTGCTGGCTTCGAACCATCAAAAGGTTTTCTTCTCTTCAAGTTCCCTCTCCCTTCCTCTGTGTGGCCTTTAAAGGGAATGAGAGGGGAAGAAAGATACTTCTCTGTTTGTGGTGAATGAAAGTCTGCATTTAAATATGTTTGTTTAGAGTTGGAAAAAAAATTAGAAAAGTGTATTGGGAATGAATCCTGTGATGTTGGGGCTTCACTTGACCTCCAAGCTTGGAAATGCAATGAGCTGAGATGGATGGGGGTCTTGGCTCAGGTCTGTAAAGCTTCTTTTTATTAACACTTTCAATAAGTGTTTATTAACACTGTGGCTAAAAGAAGCCTTTGTTAATGGGTCTGTCCCTTTGCTGCATCAGTGGAGGAGCTGAATCTTAAAAGGAATTGCCCTGGGCACCTGCTGGAGCTCCTGACGAAAGCTTTCATTCCAGATTTTCTCCACAGGCTTAAACATAAAATAGCCTAAACCATTCCAAAGCAAGTCTGCCCTATCTTCTGTCTTAGAAAAGCAAAAAAAATAAAGTTGTAAAAATGCTTCTTGCTGGCTGCGTGCAGAGCTGTGTGTGGTGGCCCCCTGCCCCGTGTCTGCAGAAAGCATCACTTCGTGCTAAACCAGCTGAGATGTGCAGGAGCCCCTTCAGCAGTTTTGTCTTGGAAGGATCTAAAGAGAGTTGCTCACATTGTTGTTGGCTTCTGTTCATTTTGATGGCTGTGGCCATCCTGCTGCGGAGACAGAGATGAGGGAGGGCTGCTCTGAAGGAGCTGGATGGAGAGAAGGGGTTGTGGTCCATCATGGAAGCGCCCATGCAATTATCTGGTGATGTGGACACACATCTGCTTGGTCCTATGATCCACAGGGTGCATTGGAGGAGCAGGTCCTGCCCCGAGGTGGGGCTCAGGATCTGACCTTGCTTCTTGTCTTGCAGGAGCAGGAACCCCCTTCGTCCATCTTCAGCTTCTTAGGTCTCCCTTTGAAGGCATCTCTCGTCTTGGGGAATTGTTAGAGCAGTTAAAAAAGCTCTCCTGCTCGCTCAGAGAGAAACCTGGGCATGAGACTTGTGCTGCCCCAGAAGGTGATGGCCTTCTCCTGAGGTTGTGCATGCCCCAGAGCTGGCTGGGTGGCCATGGCAGCCCTCTGAAGGAGCATCTGCTGCTTCTAGGAGATGCAGAGCTCCTCTGCCTCTCGCCAACGCCTGGCTGGGGGAGGACGTGGTTCCCAGCATTTTTGTACTGAATTATGGATTGACTGCCCGCCTGCGCCGCTGCTGTCAGCATCTCCACGCTTTTCCTCTGTGTGTTCTCCCAGGGAAAGAGCGACTGCTTTAAACAAGCCATGCAATTATCTGGTGACGTGGACACACATCTGCTTGGTCCTATGGTCCACAGGGTGCATCGGAGGAGCAGGTCCTGCCCCGAGGTGGGGCTCAGGATCTGACCTTGCTTCTTGTCTTGCAGGAGCAGGAACCCCCTTCGTCCATCTTCAGCTTCTTAGGTCTCCCTTTGAAGGCATCTCTCGTCTTGGGGAATTGTTAGAGCAGTTAAAAAAGCTCTCCTGCTCGCTCAGAGAGAAACCTGGGCATGAGACTTGTGCTGCCCCAGAAGGTGATGGCCTTCTCCTGAGGTTGTGCATGCCCCAGAGCTGGCTGGGTGGCCATGGCAGCCCTCTGAAGGAGCATCTGCTGCTTCTAGGAGATGCAGAGCTCCTCTGCCTCTCGCCAACGCCTTGCTGGGGGAGGACGTGGTTCCCAGCATTTTTGTACTGAATTATGGATTGACTGCCCGCCTGCGCCGCTGCTGTCAGCATCTCCACGCTTTTCCTCTGTGTGTTCTCCCAGGGAAAGAGCGACTGCTTTAAACAAGAAAGGAAGGAAAAGGATGGCTTCTTGTCACATTCACCCTACGTTGGACGGAGCTTTGGTAACTCTGCCTGGTGTCAGTGGCCAGGGAAAGCTGCAGCTCCCTTTGTTTGTCAATGGAGCAGCTGGTTATGCCATGGCTACACCTGGTGTAAAGAAATTGGGTTATGTCTTTGCTGGGAAAAAGAGATGCATTTTGCAGTGAGATCAGCCAGGTGTATTTGCCACCTCACCATGAAACCTCCCCAGGGGTCCAAGCTCTGCAGCTGGTACCAGTGTACCTTTGTGGAGGGGTGTAGGCCGTCACGGTCCCCTGCGGTCACCTCCCTTGGGTTTCCACAGCAGCAGCTGAGGGTGCTGAAGCAGATGCGTTATCACCTGCTCTATGGCTTCTGTGCTAAGCAAAGCGTGGCTTTACAGCAGCCTGAGCTTGGCCATTGCCTTTTCTCCTTGAAGGAACTGTGAGGACACCCTTGGACTCTGGGGCAGCCATGGCCTGGAGATGCGAGACCCACTTGCCTGCACCCACTTAGATCTCTAGTGGGGAGTTCAGCGGACGCTCGGCACCGAGCTGGGTCCAGGGTGGTCTGGAAGGAGGAGGCTGGAGGTCCCAGCTGGTCCTGCTGAAGCTGAATCTGACACTGAGAGCACCAGGAGTTAATTGCGGTGACTCAGGAGAAGAGAAGCTACTGCAGGCACTGTCAGCAGGCAAGGTCCGGAGGGGACCAGGCTTTCGGGAGGCTGCACGCCTTGCAGCAGTGTATTTTGGTTTTAAGTAACTTAATTGTGTCAGACAACGGCGCAGGCGGGAGGCAGCCCCTGTAGCTGGGCAGATTAGTTCCTCGCAAGCAGGACCAAGTCCCTGCGTCCCAGCCTGCGCAGCTTCCCCGGAGCCCGGGGAGGGGGGAACAGGCAGCAACTACTGCATTTGTGCAAAAAAGCTCTTGGATAAAGAGGGGGAGCAAAGGAGTCCCCCTGTCCACATTTCTCATGGGTTTTAGGGGTGAAGAAGATTTGTCCTTCTTGACTTGTCTTGGTGATGGAGGCCTGGAGAGCGCAGGTCTCTGGTGATGCCTTCCTTAATTGCTGTATATTTAAGGTGTCTAGTGGCTGTAATCTGCATTTTATTGGAATTCCTTGCAAGGAGGTTTCTATTTGTTAATTCAAGCAAGGAAAAATCACTTGTATTGTTTAACTTCCCAGTGTGCAGCTTTCATCCCAGTGGGATGCTGCCTTAACACATCTTGATAGTCACCGGGTGATGGTCAGAGCTGGTAATGTGAAGGGCATAGGTGAGGAGATAAAGCCAGGCCAGGATTCACGTTCCAGCCCATGGTCTGGGCTCTTCACCCCTGTACTGGCATTGTCTCTGCACCATGGCTCCTGGATGAGCCTTGACATTCTGTAAAGGAGCAAAGATGGAGAATGCAGCCTTCATATCTTCTATATCGATGCTCAAATGGTCAAAACTCATGTATTCTGGGTCCTGTGTTGCCACCTGCCTTAAGGTTGACCTTCATTGATGGCTCTTGGAAGTAGAAGAGTCCTCTCCTTTACAGGAGTCATCTAGGGCAAGACCAGCTGGGATAGTTTCAGAAGTTACCACTGCCTGTTCTCTTTTGCTGGAGGTCCTTCCTTCTTGGTAGGAGACCTATTATGTGCTGTGGGATGAGGCTGGTGCCTGCCCCCACCATCCTGGGTGGGCAGCTGATGGATGGGAACTTGTTAAGATGCTTTTAATAAGGCAGAGCCCTCGTCAGCCTCAGATGAGGATGCCTGAATGTTTTGCACCAGTTTGTACCAGCATCCACAGCATCTGCATCGGTCCCAAATTGATGCCAGGAGAAAGTGGCTCCAGGATGAAGCTACAGACCCAATGGTGGGGCTCTCAGCGGGGTCTGAGGGTTCCTGCTGTTCCAGCGCTGAGCAGGGTGCGAGGGCTGCTGAGCTGAGCTTGCTGCCTTATCTGCCTGGGCATCCACCAGATGGTTTCGTGCAGAGTTATCTTTGTACTGGTGGAAGATGGGTGTCGCAGAACTGCGTTCCCTTCCCCCCTGTTCCTGCCAGCCTGCTGGCTTTGGCTTTTGCATTTTACATCCCACTTTTTGCTTTTATATTTCTTTCCAGTTAGCGTTGCCCCCGTTCAGCTGCTTTATCCCCCACCGCTCGCCTTCCAGCGGCACCAGTTGCAATGCTGGAGGAGCCACCCAGTTGCCCCAGTTGTTGTTCTTATCCCTTTTTAGTGGTGGGTGAGACCATTCTGGCAGGTCCCTGACCAGCACCCGGAGGATCCTGCACCTTGTGCCGAGCGAGAAGGATGCCCAGCTCCTTTTCTTTGCTCTGCTGAAGGTGATGCGGTGCTTCCCCCCCGGGACATCACAGCACATCGGCATTTCTGTGCAGAGGCAGCTCTTGAAAGGTTTGGGCATTCACTGCGGAAAAGCATCTTTAAAATTCTGGCTTTTGAGAACTGAGGAAGGAATCGGGGACGTCTCCAGGACCAGGGCGAAGCTGTTCCTGCACAGCTCTGAGCCTGGTCTGGTGTCACCTGCCTGTTTTATCTCAGCGTGAGCACTATGTGGGGCTTTAACTGATTTATACCAGTGTCGAGGGAAAGAAAAGAGATTAATTCTTTTAATATGGAAAGCTGTAGGCTTAAGAAGGCCTTATTAGCCTTCCGCTTAAAGATCTAATGTCACGGTGGTGTCTCAGCTCCTGCATTGCTGCTCTGCTTGAAATGCAGACATACCTGGGGGGTTTCCTCCTTCTTTTGCTCCCCACATCTGGGCCCAAAATTAAGGAGATGAGGGATTTTTCCTTGATTAGGTGACAGCAGTGGGAGCAAATCCCCCAAAGCAAGGGCTGGTCATTGCTGTCATCTCCAGATGGGTGGGTTTGGTGGCTTGGGAGATGCTCTCCTGGATGACCTTGGAGACCTGTGGCTTCCCGGTCCCCTGGGTGGCGAGGGCAGAGCTTCCCGTCGTATCCAATTAATAAACCTAAATCCTGCCCTGCAGGGGCTGTCCTGGGGCTGTCTGCAGTGCAGCTGTGCTCCTTAAATAGGAAAGCACCAGTGGTGAAGGCAAAGTAACTTGGGTTTTCCCTGGAGCTGGGCTGGAGGAGCAGAACCCCGACCCTCCCTGGGTGCCGGGACCCTCGCTGGGAAGGGTGAGGAGCAATAAAAGGGGGGTTCATCCCCCAACTCATCTCCTAACCCTGGTTTTCTTGCTGGTTATTCACGCAGCACAACTTCGTAGCCCCAAATACAAATGGTTGAAAGGACAATCCTTGCTCAGGGTTTTTCTCCGTAGCGTCTTTAAAGCTCCTGTATAAATTAACGCGTTCGTTCATTAGCCGCAATTCCCCAAAGCGCCGAGCAAAGTTTGTGATTTTAATTACTTTTTGCAGGGATGTGAGCACACGGAGACTTCAACAGATGATTGTGGTTCATATTATTCATGCAGCTTTTTTTTTTTTTTTAATCCCTTTCTCTGCTAGGACACGGTCGATAGATAGGAAAATTGAAGTCTGCTAATAAATTCCCATCCCTGTCCCGTGCGAGGGGGGTCTTCATCTTCCAACTCAAGCATTTTGCTGACGGAAGGATTAAGTTCCCTGAGAGGTGCTGCAGAAAGTATGTCCGTGAGGAGGGGATGAGCTGCCAGGGTTGGTTGCTGGGTGCTGGTGTGGAGGTTGGATTTTTTTTTTTTTTTGCCAAAGTCACATTTCATCCTGTTTATCCCTAAACCCCGAGCTGGGCTGGCTGTGTCACGCACTGGGTGGTAAAAAAACACAGAGATTTT
>NW_015090763.1:775020-835953 GCF_001431845.1 Calidris pugnax
CTGAGATGGGACTGGTGCCACTGGGGATGCTCCTGGTGGGATTGGTCCTCCCACCTCTTCCCTTCACCTTGGCTCTTTGGGGCAGTTATCATTAGATAACATATACATTGATATTCCTCAAGCTTTAAAAAAAAAAGTGTATTTTTTGAAGCTGCGTTAACCCTTTCTTTCTTTTTTTTTTCTTTTTTTTTTTTCCCCTCTTTGTGGCATCACCTCTGTATAATTAAGAGGCTGCGGGTAACCTTTACCCGTTTAACTGGTCATGCCACTTCTCAGATGAATATTCTTTATTCCTGGCAAATTATGCTGCTGCAGTTTTCAGGCAGCTTTACTCTATTTTGACTGACTGGCTGCCTATATTAACTGATAGTGCTGCTTGGGCTGCTTTGATCCTGTATTATTTATGGAAATGATGGCATATAACTGCGTAGCTGATTAATGCTGCATGTATTTTTAATGTGCTAGTTCTACTGTTTGATCTGTGCTAAATGATTATTCTCTGATGTGTTCCTGGGTTCATTTTTGGTCCTTTATAAAAGGGATATTGAAATGGACTGTTTGTTTTGTTGCTTTTTTTTTTTTTTCCCAGTGGTCTCATCTCGCGCTGGTTTTTAAGCTTTCCCAGATCGTTTTCCTGAGCTATCACGCGGGGCGTTTATACTTTATTACTATTAATTTGAGCGTTTCATTGGTGGCATTACTCTGAATTCATTGCTCTGTGTGTGGTTGTTGGAATTCTCCTGGAGCTATGAGGTGGAAGAACAACCGTTGAGGTGATGCTCGAGTCTTCCTCGTGTGCGATTGCCGAATTCCAGCTCGGCTGTGACTCAGGTCTGGCGACATCTGAACAAGGAAGAAACCTGTCTAAATTGGAGAGGGTATAATTAATATTTTCTGTGGCCCGTCACAGGATGGCTGGGACTGGTCGATATTAAGAAAATGACTTTAATTGCCAGGGAGGTGTGTGCTCGACCCACAGCTTCCTCCTCTGTGGTGGGAGATGTGGTGGTGGTTGGGGAGGGACCGGTGGGCAAAGGTGGTGTTTCATCCCGGGAAATACCTGGCACATCCCGTGGCTCATCCCGTGGCGCGCACGGCACGTGTGGTGCTCCTGGCATTGCTGTTAGGGAGGGAGTTTGACGTCCTTCATCCCTCCTCCAAAATCCTTCCCCATCTCCAGACGCGGCCAATGAGGTGGAAACCAGGAGGTCGTTCCAGGAGGACCATCTGTGAGCTGGAGGATCAGCATTTCCCTTCCCTGGGGGCAAAACAGAGGAAAGGGGAAGTTGATTATTATTTTTTTTAAAATTTATTTTTTTTTCCCTCTGTCTTTTATAACACCTACTTATTTTTATGGTACAGGCAAGGGTTGTCTCCTAACCCTGTGGTCAGACACACCTTCTCCCCTGGGCGCACTGTGCTCCAGCAACAACAGGTTTGAGAGGATGCTTTCATGAGCAGCGCTGTGAAAATGCAAAGCAATGCTAGCTGAAAATCTTTAAAGGCTTCTTCCCCTCCTCTGAACATGGCTTTTTGTCAAGATCAGCAAAATATCTATCTTTCTGCAAAAGATCCCTTTTCCTTTATCGGACTTTTCCATTGGAAACAGTTTAAACTTGACATTTTGTTCCCTCCCTCCAAATCTTTCAAAGCTCCTTGTTCCGTGAAAAACTTCAATAATTCATTTTCCTCCTGCCCTCTAGCTCAGAAGATATATAGAAATACACATATATGTTATAATTTTTTTTTTTTCTCTTGGCTGTAACTGTTGCCTTTGGTCATCAGGAACAAAGCAAACATTACAGACTGTTTTCTGGTGTTCTTTCCCTGCCCCAATCCAGAGATGTGCCACCCTGAGCCCCTCAGCGAGCCAGATATTGGGGGGAGGTGGGGGGGCAAGGAAATCAGGAGGGATGCACCGCATCAGGCGCCGAGGGAACAGGCAGGATTTTTTGGATACGGCTCCTCCAAAGCGAGTTGCTTCCCCGAAACACGTCTGGCTCACAGACGTGTGAGTAATGGGGCAGAGACACCCCACCTCGGCGGGGTGGCTGGATGGAGGAGGGCACGGTGCCATGCCCAACGCCCGCAGCGCCTGCGGAAGGCTGGGGCGGGGGGGGGATGTCTCTCTGCCCCCCTTCCTACCCCAAACTGGAGCCTGGGGGTGTGCGTGGGCACAATTAGGACCCCTGAGATATCCAGAGAAGGTGGAGAATGTGCTCCAGGTTGTTTATCAAAAAACAAAAGAGTTATTCGAATTCAAGCGGAGTGCCCCGAGACCTGTCGGCTCTTGCCCGGGCTGGGTGGTTGCTCACTTTGTGCCAATGCAGGAGACGTCTTTCCTGGAGCCTCCCCAGCCCATTTGTGCTCTGCCCTTCCCCACCACTGTCATTTGGGGTTTTTTTCCCAGTCCCAGTGCTGGAGGAAGGATCTGGGGGGGATTTCCCTTCTTTTTAGGCACCCTGGGTGACTTGGACACAAGTGCAGCCCTTCCATCTCCTGACGCTCCCCTCCCCATGAACATCCATGACCTATTAAGATCTGTCGTGTGGGGTTTTCCAGCAATGTCCCTGGTTCCTGGGCAGGGCTGGGGGTCCCCCTGTTTGGGTTGGGGGGAGCCAGCAGGCTGGGTGGCATTGCCACGTCTCACACAGCGTCCCCCCCGGTGTGGGACCAGCCGGCGCGGGGAGCAGATGGGGAGGTGGAGCTGGGCTGTTCAGCTGGGTTTGCAGGCTCCGATAAAGCAAAAGTGACGTAGAAAACTAAATACCTGTTATCGGAGAAAAGCAAACAGAGCCTCCACCTGCCTCCAGCCTTTCTCCCTTCAAGGGCAGGCTGCACGCCCGGCGTGGAGCTCCCTGTAGAAGTTGTTTTATCATTAACCTGCTTGCTTTGGCTTGGCTGTGTTGTTGAGAAATCCAAGCTTGACTCCAGATAATGAATGACAAACATTTGTCTGGGCTTAACTATTTTATTCTGAGTAGTTGGTTGGTTTTTTTTTTTCCCTCCTGGAAGTTTACAGTAAGTTGTCGACGACATGCCCTTTGACGTGGATTAGCGCTGACGCCTGGCAGTTGGATCTTCCCATCCTTTTCACATCTCGGTTGTTTCTTTTCAAGGGAGGCTTTTGTGCACGTCTAATCCATTTAAAATGAAAAATAAACAAGAAACAGACTGATCCCTGAAGGGGCAGTTGGGTACGAGGGCAGGGCTGGCTTCCCTGCAGGAGGCGGCAAGCTTTGGGGTGGGATGGAGGGAGCGAGTGTCCCACCATGCCCCCATGGGACAGGCTGCCCAGGAGAGGGCCTTTCCCCCCAGCCACCCCAGTTTGGTGTTGGGAGCAATGGCTGGCACCAGTTTTTGGTTTACAGACCCCTCAAAAGCTTTCCAGTAGGTGTGTGGATGGTGAGTTCAAGCTTGTGGGCTGGGGAATGGGTGCTTTCCTCTCTCTGCTCCACCACCCATCGCTTCGTGATCCCTCTTAGGGACCTCCCTTGTGCCCACTGTCATGGGCATATGTGAGCTTGATGTCCCCTGTCTTAGAGCTGATACCTCTTCCACTTATTATATACATATATTTAATACCAGGTGACAGAATCATAGAATTGTCTAGGTTGGAAGGGACTTTTAAGATCATCTAGTCCAACCATCAACCTAACTCTGATAAAAAACAAAAAAGAACCCCACATTATTTAATAGTGGGTGCAATATTGGCCATAATGAACTAAACCTCCCTGTGCATTGTTGTGTCGGGTACTTGCAGCTCCCCTGGATTTGGCAGGATTTGGGATGCCCCTTTGCAGATGGGACTCGGGTGCTCTTTGTGCCGGGTTTCTCTTGGGCAGCAGAACTGGTGGAAGAGGAGGCACCGCTCCTCCTTCTCCTCCTCCCGGCCCTTTGCAGGGGTGTTGCAATGCCAAAACAGTCATTATAAAGCCCTCAAAAATGGCGAAATGGTCAGGATAGAAATGTCAACAAACCTCTTCTGGCTGACCCACCGGCTATGGAGGAAGCTCTGTGGTTTTGAACGTTCTCTTTGACTTGGGCTCGGGCTTGTTTTTGCCAACCCAAAGCTGAGCGCGCTGCCTTTGCCGAGGGTAGTTCTCCCTTGGGGATGCCATCCCGGTTTCTGCAGGGATCTGAGCCCGCAGATGAGGAATGTGGGCTCAGGCTGGGGTTTAGGCGAGTGCCTGAGCTGTGGGTGACACGGGGATGTCCCAACCCCTTCTGCCTGGCTGCCTCCCTCTTCCCCGTCACGCTTTCAAGGGCTTTGCCCGTTTAAAGAGGATTTGGCTGTTCTGCGGGACGGGGCTGCTCCCGGTTGTACTGCACTGCTGGGGATGGCACGGTGTTGATTGTGAAGCTTTTAGGGGGTTGGCTTAGGCTTTACGTCCCTGTTTGTTTGTGGTTGCTGAACTCAGTGCTGTTTAATGGAAACATTTGTCTTTTGAAGGTGAACTATTGCTAGAAATAAATACCGGCAATACCTGGCGGCTGAGGCAGGAGCCAGGGCTGGATCGTAGAATCATTCAGGTTGGAAAAGACCCTTGGAATCATCGAGTCCAACCATCAACCCTACTCTGCAAAGTTCTCCCCTACACCATATCCCCCAACACCACATCTAAGCGACTGGGGTGGATGGAGCTGTGGTGTCCGTCAGTGTCGGCAGCGGCGCCGTGACTAAGGAGAGAGAAATTAAAAGCCGACGTGCAGCCCTGATTGAGGTCATTAATCTGCTGCAGGGCTGGAGGGTTTAAAGCAAAGGTGAGCAGGAGGCAGGGGCTGCCCTCAGCAATCCCCCTGCGCCGTGGATTTGTCCTCTCTACATTTATGCCAGGGCTGCAGGTGATGGAGAAAGGGTTGGAGCGGGGCTCAGATGCACCACGATGTCCCCTGTTCCCTGTTTGCTCCCACGGCAGCGAGTCCCCAGGAGACGATATCGGATCTGCTGCAGTTCCCCACGATAAGGGACGGCTTTCTCCGTCCAGGTGTCTTTTTCCATGACGTGCCCCCTGGCCCGTATCAGTTCCCTCTTTGAGAGCTCCACTTCTCCTCCGTGAATTTGCCAGCAAATTTCCTCTCGTTGCAGGGTCTGCAGCCCCAGTTTGGCTGGTGCTGGATGAAAGCGGAGGTGAAACAAGTTCTCAAAGGGGGAATTAATCACCCGATGCGAGCTGAGAGTAAATGCATCACCACGTCCCGTGCAAAGTGCAGCTGGGCAGGCACAAGGTTGTGTTATAAAATACGGGAATAAAATTTGAAGGAGTGGGAAACCTCTCTTCCCAGCTGGGAAGGTGTTTTCCTTGCCCTGTCCGGCAGCTCTCCCTGCTCGCAGCACGTTATAACTTACAACTCCTCGTCTGGCAAGAGTTGCGGTAACTCCAAATTGGCCCGTGGGGCTGTGTCGTCATAGCCTGGAAACAGGACTCAAATGGCAAAACCTGCCCGAAACCAGTTGTGATTACTCATGCTTCGTGCTATCCCTCTCCCTGGCTGGAGTTTCTGCGATGGTAATTCCACTTTATTAAGCAAGGAGACAAAACACCTTTATTAAACTTGGAACTGAGCTCAGGAGCAATGAGAGAACCAGGACTTGCTGGCTTCGAACCATCAAAAGGTTTTCTTCTCTTCAAGTTCCCTCTCCCTTCCTCTGTGTGGCCTTTAAAGGGAATGAGAGGGGAAGAAAGATACTTCTCTGTTTGTGGTGAATGAAAGTCTGCATTTAAATATGTTTGTTTAGAGTTGGAAAAAAAATTAGAAAAGTGTATTGGGAATGAATCCTGTGATGTTGGGGCTTCACTTGACCTCCAAGCTTGGAAATGCAATGAGCTGAGATGGATGGGGGTCTTGGCTCAGGTCTGTAAAGCTTCTTTTTATTAACACTTTCAATAAGTGTTTATTAACACTGTGGCTAAAAGAAGCCTTTGTTAATGGGTCTGTCCCTTTGCTGCATCAGTGGAGGAGCTGAATCTTAAAAGGAATTGCCCTGGGCACCTGCTGGAGCTCCTGACGAAAGCTTTCATTCCAGATTTTCTCCACAGGCTTAAACATAAAATAGCCTAAACCATTCCAAAGCAAGTCTGCCCTATCTTCTGTCTTAGAAAAGCAAAAAAAATAAAGTTGTAAAAATGCTTCTTGCTGGCTGCGTGCAGAGCTGTGTGTGGTGGCCCCCTGCCCCGTGTCTGCAGAAAGCATCACTTCGTGCTAAACCAGCTGAGATGTGCAGGAGCCCCTTCAGCAGTTTTGTCTTGGAAGGATCTAAAGAGAGTTGCTCACATTGTTGTTGGCTTCTGTTCATTTTGATGGCTGTGGCCATCCTGCTGCGGAGACAGAGATGAGGGAGGGCTGCTCTGAAGGAGCTGGATGGAGAGAAGGGGTTGTGGTCCATCATGGAAGCGCCCATGCAATTATCTGGTGATGTGGACACACATCTGCTTGGTCCTATGATCCACAGGGTGCATTGGAGGAGCAGGTCCTGCCCCGAGGTGGGGCTCAGGATCTGACCTTGCTTCTTGTCTTGCAGGAGCAGGAACCCCCTTCGTCCATCTTCAGCTTCTTAGGTCTCCCTTTGAAGGCATCTCTCGTCTTGGGGAATTGTTAGAGCAGTTAAAAAAGCTCTCCTGCTCGCTCAGAGAGAAACCTGGGCATGAGACTTGTGCTGCCCCAGAAGGTGATGGCCTTCTCCTGAGGTTGTGCATGCCCCAGAGCTGGCTGGGTGGCCATGGCAGCCCTCTGAAGGAGCATCTGCTGCTTCTAGGAGATGCAGAGCTCCTCTGCCTCTCGCCAACGCCTGGCTGGGGGAGGACGTGGTTCCCAGCATTTTTGTACTGAATTATGGATTGACTGCCCGCCTGCGCCGCTGCTGTCAGCATCTCCACGCTTTTCCTCTGTGTGTTCTCCCAGGGAAAGAGCGACTGCTTTAAACAAGAAAGGAAGGAAAAGGATGGCTTCTTGTCACATTCACCCTACGTTGGACGGAGCTTTGGTAACTCTGCCTGGTGTCAGTGGCCAGGGAAAGCTGCAGCTCCCTTTGTTTGTCAATGGAGCAGCTGGTTATGCCATGGCTACACCTGGTGTAAAGAAATTGGGTTATGTCTTTGCTGGGAAAAAGAGATGCATTTTGCAGTGAGATCAGCCAGGTGTATTTGCCACCTCACCATGAAACCTCCCCAGGGGTCCAAGCTCTGCAGCTGGTACCAGTGTACCTTTGTGGAGGGGTGTAGGCCGTCACGGTCCCCTGTGGTCACCTCCCTTGGGTTTCCACAGCAGCAGCTGAGGGTGCTGAAGCAGATGCGTTATCACCTGCTCTATGGCTTCTGTGCTAAGCAAAGCGTGGCTTTACAGCAGCCTGAGCTTGGCCATTGCCTTTTCTCCTTGAAGGAACTGTGAGGACACCCTTGGACTCTGGGGCAGCCATGGCCTGGAGATGCGAGACCCACTTGCCTGCACCCACTTAGATCTCTAGTGGGGAGTTCAGCGGACGCTCGGCACCGAGCTGGGTCCAGGGTGGTCTGGAAGGAGGAGGCTGGAGGTCCCAGCTGGTCCTGCTGAAGCTGAATCTGACACTGAGAGCACCAGGAGTTAATTGCGGTGACTCAGGAGAAGAGAAGCTACTGCAGGCACTGTCAGCAGGCAAGGTCCGGAGGGGACCAGGCTTTCGGGAGGCTGCACGCCTTGCAGCAGTGTATTTTGGTTTTAAGTAACTTAATTGTGTCAGACAACGGCGCAGGCGGGAGGCAGCCCCTGTAGCTGGGCAGATTAGTTCCTCGCAAGCAGGACCAAGTCCCTGCGTCCCAGCCTGCGCAGCTTCCCCGGAGCCCGGGGAGGGGGGAACAGGCAGCAACTACTGCATTTGTGCAAAAAAGCTCTTGGATAAAGAGGGGGAGCAAAGGAGTCCCCCTGTCCACATTTCTCATGGGTTTTAGGGGTGAAGAAGATTTGTCCTTCTTGACTTGTCTTGGTGATGGAGGCCTGGAGAGCGCAGGTCTCTGGTGATGCCTTCCTTAATTGCTGTATATTTAAGGTGTCTAGTGGCTGTAATCTGCATTTTATTGGAATTCCTTGCAAGGAGGTTTCTATTTGTTAATTCAAGCAAGGAAAAATCACTTGTATTGTTTAACTTCCCAGTGTGCAGCTTTCATCCCAGTGGGATGCTGCCTTAACACATCTTGATAGTCACCAGGTGATGGTCAGAGCTGGTAATGTGAAGGGCATAGGTGAGGAGATAAAGCCAGGCCAGGATTTGTGTGCCAGCCCATGGTCTGGGCTCTTCATCCTTGTACTGGCATTGTCTCTGCACCACGTCTCCTGGATGAGCCTTGACATTCTGTAAAGGAGCAAAGATGGAGAATGCAGCCTTCATATCTTCTATATCGATGCTCAAATGGTCAAAACTCATGTGTTCTGGGTCCTGTGTTGCCACCTGCCTTAAGGTTGACCTTCATTGATGGCTCTTGGCAGTAGGAGAGTCCTCTCCTTTACAGGAGTCATCTAGGGCAAGACCAGCTGGGATAGTTTCAGAAGTTACCACTGCCTGTTCTCTTTTGCTGGAGGTCCTTCCTTCTTGGTAGGAGACCTATTATGTGCTGTGGGATGAGGCTGGTGCCTGCCCCCACCATCCTGGGTGGGCAGCTGATGGATGGGAACTTGTTAAGATGCTTTTAATAAGGCAGAGCCCTCGTCAGCCTCAGATGAGGATGCCTGAATGTTTTGCACCAGTTTGTACCAGCATCCACAGCATCTGCATCGGTCCCAAATTGATGCCAGGAGAAAGTGGCTCCAGGATGAAGCTACAGACCCAATGGTGGGGCTCTCAGCGGGGTCTGAGGGTTCCTGCTGTTCCAGCGCTGAGCAGGGTGCGAGGGCTGCTGAGCTGAGCTTGCTGCCTTATCTGCCTGGGCATCCACCAGATGGTTTCGTGCAGAGTTATCTTTGTACTGGTGGAAGATGGGTGTCGCAGAACTGCGTTCCCTTCCCCCCTGTTCCTGCCAGCCTGCTGGCTTTGGCTTTTGCATTTTACATCCCACTTTTTGCTTTTATATTTCTTTCCAGTTAGCGTTGCCCCCGTTCAGCTGCTTTATCCCCCACCGCTCGCCTTCCAGCGGCACCAGTTGCAATGCTGGAGGAGCCACCCAGTTGCCCCAGTTGTTGTTCTTATCCCTTTTTAGTGGTGGGTGAGACCATTCTGGCAGGTCCCTGACCAGCACCCGGAGGATCCTGCACCTTGTGCCGAGCGAGAAGGATGCCCAGCTCCTTTTCTTTGCTCTGCTGAAGGTGATGCGGTGCTTCCCCCCCGGGACATCACAGCACATCGGCATTTCTGTGCAGAGGCAGCTCTTGAAAGGTTTGGGCATTCACTGCGGAAAAGCATCTTTAAAATTCTGGCTTTTGAGAACTGAGGAAGGAATCGGGGACGTCTCCAGGACCAGGGCGAAGCTGTTCCTGCACGGCTCTGAGCCTGGTCTGGTGTCACCTGCCTGTTTTATCTCAGCGTGAGCACTATGTGGGGCTTTAACTGATTTATACCAGTGTCGAGGGAAAGAAAAGAGATTAATTCTTTTAATATGGAAAGCTGTAGGCTTAAGAAGGCCTTATTAGCCTTCCGCTTAAAGATCTAATGTCACGGTGGTGTCTCAGCTCCTGCATTGCTGCTCTGCTTGAAATGCAGACATACCTGGGGGGTTTCCTCCTTCTTTTGCTCCCCACATCTGGGCCCAAAATTAAGGAGATGAGGGATTTTTCCTTGATTAGGTGACAGCAGTGGGAGCAAATCCCCCAAAGCAAGGGCTGGTCATTGCTGTCATCTCCAGATGGGTGGGTTTGGTGGCTTGGGAGATGCTCTCCTGGATGACCTTGGAGACCTGTGGCTTCCCGGTCCCCTGGGTGGCGAGGGCAGAGCTTCCCGTCGTATCCAATTAATAAACCTAAATCCTGCCCTGCAGGGGCTGTCCTGGGGCTGTCTGCAGTGCAGCTGTGCTCCTTAAATAGGAAAGCACCAGTGGTGAAGGCAAAGTAACTTGGGTTTTCCCTGGAGCTGGGCTGGAGGAGCAGAACCCCGACCCTCCCTGGGTGCCGGGACCCTCGCTGGGAAGGGTGAGGAGCAATAAAAGGGGGGTTCATCCCCCAACTCATCTCCTAACCCTGGTTTTCTTGCTGGTTATTCACGCAGCACAACTTCGTAGCCCCAAATACAAATGGTTGAAAGGACAATCCTTGCTCAGGGTTTTTCTCCGTAGCGTCTTTAAAGCTCCTGTATAAATTAACGCGTTCGTTCATTAGCCGCAATTCCCCAAAGCGCCGAGCAAAGTTTGTGATTTTAATTACTTTTTGCAGGGATGTGAGCACACGGAGACTTCAACAGATGATTGTGGTTCATATTATTCATGCAGCTTTTTTTTTTTTTTTAATCCCTTTCTCTGCTAGGACACGGTCGATAGATAGGAAAATTGAAGTCTGCTAATAAATTCCCATCCCTGTCCCGTGCGAGGGGGGTCTTCATCTTCCAACTCAAGCATTTTGCTGACGGAAGGATTAAGTTCCCTGAGAGGTGCTGCAGAAAGTATGTCCGTGAGGAGGGGATGAGCTGCCAGGGTTGGTTGCTGGGTGCTGGTGTGGAGGTTGGATTTTTTTTTTTTTTTTCCAAAGTCACATTTCATCCTGTTTATCCCTAAACCCCGAGCTGGGCTGGCTGTGTCACGCACTGGGTGGTAAAAAAACACAGAGATTTTAAAACAGAAACAGGGAATATTTATATGGTTGCAGACGTTTGTGGAAATATTAGCGGGACGGTCTAACCAACTAAAGTAAAATGCCAAGAAACTATTTTCAAATTAATTAAAAGGCTTGGGTCCATTTTTTAACTGTTGAGGTTTTAATCCCCGAGCGTTTATTTGATCTATCTGAAGTTACTGGAGCTTCTTGTATCATAAACATTTTAGGGCCACATTCTTCTTTACGCGCAGTCTGCTTAGGAGAGACCCAGAGGCTTTGTCTGCCTATGGAAATTTATTGTTATGTAGGAATCATTCTTTAGCTGCAGCTGGGTATTCCCTCCTGCACAGCCTTCCTGCGTTATAACCTGGTTCTTAATAACTAATAACTCCTTGACCTGCTTCTCCTGACACCACCTTCTCTCAGGGCTGGGTATTTTGCCCCCGTGGTGCCATGAGCTGGGGATCTCCCAGCGCAGGAAGAATCTGAGGTTAATGGGAATCTGTATTTTACTTTTTGCTGACGTTTACAGGGTTTGATCCTTTAATCTCCCCAGACAGCTTTACACCTGTGAGGCTGCCTCCTTCCATGCACCTTGACAGGGGAAGGGTTTGGAAGCTCACGGAGGAGGCTGGTAACTTGTTTAGCATCAAAAAGGATGGGAAAACAACAAAATTGCTCGGTGCCTGCATTTCACAGGAATCCTCAGAAACCAAAAGCCTGTCTGTTCGATTACAGGTGCAGGAAAGGAATAAAAAATAGCTAATCCCAGGAGTAAGCAGCCTTCATGTTTAAGAGTCCTGGTGGTGTTTGGCTGAAGGAGCAGAGCGGTGGCTTTGTCACGGTTGCCAGGGTCGGGGGGCTGTGACCAGAGAGGGGAGCGATGCCACATCCCTTGGAAAAGGGATAACGAAGGCAAAGGGGGGGGACGTGGTCTGGGCTGAGCTGGAGTTTGGCCAAAACTCCAAATCTGGCTGCCTCAGGCTGGTGAAAGGCGCTTGTGTGGCTGCTGCTGACCCCCCGAGTGGGGACCTCGGCTTTGTGCTTCTCTCCAAGTGATAAGAGGGAGGTTTAATCTGATTTAATTTTCCTCAACAAATATGTGTAATCTTTTTAACGATATTACAAGTGATGTATAAGCGTTGAGAAATCCTTGTCTTTTCCCCTTGTTGACCCATACAATCCTTTTATGGAACAACACAAGTGACTCGTGTAAAGCTCTTAACAGCGTTAATGGGAGCGATGCTCTTCTCTTTGCCAGCAGCACGGCCGGCTCCGCAGCGCCCTGAGCTTGATGGAGTCCATAAGTGCCCTGAATCTGATGCATTCAGTAATAAAATGAATGCAAAGTAACCGAAGACACTTCTATATGTATATAAATTTGGGGGGGGGTAAGGCAGAGATTCTCTTTTTACCTCTCTGGCTCTGTGTTGTAGCCTCAAGTGAGAGTAAATTACACGTCTGAGCACTTTAATGCACCTTTGGAGTGCAGGAATTGACTATTATTTGTGCTGAGCGCTGTCTTAGATGTGGATGGAGCCTAGGACTTGGCAGCACACCTCTCTTTAAGGAGTTACAGAGCATCAGCTCATCTCTGATGAGCTCTTAGCCCTGCTAAGAGAGCAGGGCTCTCCCTGCAGGAGAGCTGGACCAGCCCGTGCCCTGTCATGCTGCAAGCCACGGGCACGTTGCCTGCAATGGCTGAAGGCAAAAGCATCCATACACTGGAATAACATCTCCTGTGGTCAAGGCATCAGGTTGGTAGCACCCAGCCACCCAGGTGAGGAGCGATGGAGCTGAACGCAAAAGCCAGTCCAGGGCAAGAGGTGACCACATGGAGGTGGTGGCATCAGAGCTGTGGAAGGGATGAGCTGGAGCTCAATGACTTGTTGTACCAGGGCTGGGATAAATAGGAACCTTCTCTTTCAACAGTCAGCAGCTTGTGGTGGTGCTCACAGATGCTCTGGTTATCGTATATCCCGTGCTGGGACGGCACCGTCCTGGCCTTCCTCCAGTTTGCTGGGGGAGGTGTAGCCCACTGGTGGGTCGTACTGAGGGGATGAAATATCTGCTGGGGGTTAAGGGAAATCGCCTGTTGAGAGGTGAGGGGGGAAGAGCTGGTGGTGCAGCACAGCTGTGTCTTTGGCTGCAATAAGAAAAAAATTCCCAGTGGGAATGGCCATGTCAAGCTGTTTAAGGGGGATTTGTGTGTTTGGGGGAGGAGTGGAGCTGCAGCCGTCTCCAAGCAGTGGAAATGGGGACAAAATCAAACTGCCAGGCTGGGTCAGACCAAAGCTTCACCCATCCACCACTGACCAGAAGAAGATGCCAAGAGGACAGGGCACGACCCTGACTTTTTGCAGCCAACATTTCAGGCTCTTTCCCGTCAGGATGCTTCCTCCAGATCCCTGTGTTTAACAGCTACCAGTGGACCTGTCCTCCGTGAGCTTTTCCAGTCCTCCTTTGAAGCCGTAGGTATTTCTGGCTCCCAGAACATCCCCTGACAATGAGTTCCACAATTTAATTACAAGGGGAAAGGAAATGGCCTCAAATAGATTTTTAAACCTGCTGCCTGATCCCTTTATTCCTGTGTTGTCAGAGACGGTGCCTGGAGAGGGATTGGGAAGGGGAAATGAGGGAAAAGGGCTTGAATTTGGGAATAAAGTAAGGGGAGGAGGGGGAGGAACACAGAGATTGCTAAATTAATACCAAAACAGAGCCTTTCCAGGGATGGGATGCTGTTGTGTGCAGTGAATGCACAAGCACCCAAAAAACTAACAGTACCTCCAGTTTTTATATATGTATATATCTATATACACTTTATTATTATTTTTTTCCCATCTCGTGGTCCAGAGAATAGAAAATGGCTGTCTCCCTGGAGATGTTTTTGAAGCAGGACAATAAATAGCATCCCTGGGACTTCACAGCTCGCTCTTTCAGCTGCGCGTTCCTCCAACAAAAAATGTGCATCTTGGATTTTCCATGTTGGCTCCCAGTGAGGAGGTGATTTCTTTCAGGATCCTTGTGCTCTTTCAGGATGTCCCCAGCAAATAGGGTTTCATAAAGAAAACACATCTTCGCTTTGTTTCCTAGTGATTTCTTCTTTCGCCGTCTGTAAATATTTCACCCGTTTTTAAATTATTCATTCATTAAGTGGTTTGGATGGGAGAAAGAACCATGTTTAAAATATGTGCGAAGACTTAAAACACTGCAAGTCTGAAAGGATGTGAAAAAATAATTTGGGAAATTATTTTGACACCGGAACGAGCCCTGCTGAAATATCAGGAGGGGATGCAGGGACGTGGTGTGACGCCTTGTTTCCTAGTGATTTCTTCTTTCGTCGTTTGTAAATATTTCACCCGTTTTTAAATTATTCATTCATTAAGTGGTTTGGATGGGAGAAAGAACCATGTTTAAAATACGTGCGAAGACTTAAAACACTGCAAGTCTGAAAGGATGTGAAAAAATAATTTGGGAAATTATTTTGACACCGGAACGAGCCCTGCTGAAATATCAGGAGGGGATGCAGGGACGTGGTGTGACGCTGGACCTGGCTCAGGCTGGGATGCTGCTGGGGTTTGCAGGGGAGGGCTTGGTGTGGGGTGGGATGTGGAGAATGGTCCTGGTGCTGGGGGGGCCGGAATTGTCCCTGCCCAGGGATGCTGGGGGGACTGGCGATGGGCACCACTGAGCTCAGGGAGCTGGTGGCCACACTGAGGGGTAGAATTGTCCCTGCCCAGGGTTGCTGGCGGGGCTGGAATGGTCCCTGCTCAGGGGTGCTGGGGGGACTGGCGATGGGCACCACTGAGCTCAGGGAGCTGGTGGCCACACTGAGGGGTCACTGGGACCATGGTCCCCAGGTCTTACAGACCTGGCAGTTTCTTGTGTTGGTTACAGCTGGGGTGTGTATCCAATACAACAAAAATTAGAAATTACCATTCTCTGGCTTATTAATAACCTATGATTTGTGCATAATAATTACTCAGTATGCAGCTAACTGAAATGGTGTATAAAATCCCTGTCTCTCGCCCACACAGTCCCCAGGTCTTACAGACCCGGCAATTTCTTGTGTTGGTTACAGCTGGGGTGTGTATCCAATACAACAAAAATTAGAAATTACCATTCTCTGGCTTATTAATAACCTATGATTTGTGCATAATAATTACTCAGTATGCAGCTAACTGAAATGGTGTATAAAATCCCTGTCTCTCGTGCAGCCGGGTGTCCTTTGCTGCACCGAACTCTAAACCTTTGCTTTTATTCCACCTGCCTCTAAACAATGAAAAGTAAAGGTTAGAATGCTGCTCGTGGAGGGAGTGGTGTTTGTTTTTTCTGCTTGAAGGAGTAACACGTGGCAGTGATATGCACTTTTACAGTGCTTCTATTCCAGGATCTCGAAACGTCATCGGGGCTGTTAATTAATTAAAGACTGTCAACACATTCCCGAGCAAAGGTGGTGGTTTTTATCAGTGATAGCCCAGTGCTTTGAGTTGCTGTATGAGGCTTGTTGGGGAAGGAGGGGAAACCTGGGTGTTGTAGAAATGGGAAGCAGAGGCAGAGATGGGAAGGGCTGGGGAATGGGTGAACACCCTGCAGATGGGGAAACTGAGGCAGAGCAAGGGTGAGTGACTGCAGAAGGTCGGTGAGAGATGGGGGTTGGAGCTGGGACCAGTGCCCCATCCCTGAGAGGTCTTTGCCCTTGGCTCCTGTGGCTGATGGTGTTATCTCAACCTCAACACAACACCTCCAACCACGGCTGAGCATCCCGGTGAGGGGCAGCTCCGGGCTTCATCCACCCTTCATCATTCCTCTGCCTTTGCAAAAGCTCTGGGTCAGGTGTTTTTGAAGGTTACCTTCAAAAGCAAAAGGCTTGCTTTAGAAAACTGAATAAAAGGCTCCAAAAACCCAGGCTCTGGCCAGGAGCCAGGATAATGTTCTTCTGTAGCACTTGTCATCTTTGCTGTGTTCTTGCAGTCTGAGATAGAGGTTTGTTATCACTTTCCTGTTCCGGCTGGGGACTGTTTTCGCCTTCTCGAACCCGGCTGCCATCGGGACAACAAAGTGTCTTTAAATTAAGCCTCGGGTTTTCATAGTCTGGTAGATCATCATGTCAAACCCCGACGCTGCGCCAGGCGATGGATTTTCATGCTGCTGTCTGGTTTTTCTCCGCTGCCCAACCAAAAGGGCTTTAGGGCATTTTTGGGTTGCGTCAGCCAGGCGGGCGCATGAGCTGGGGTGGGTGTCTTTGGGATGGTGGTGGGGCACCATGTGTGATGCTGCTCCCCTGAAATAGGCCACTGTCCCTCCCCAAAAACCTCTCGGGTGGTCTGGGGGAGGCAGGGCCCTCAAGGACTCAACCCTTCACAGAATCACGGAATTGTCAGAGTTGGAAGGGACCTTCTAGAGATCATCCAGTCCAACTCCCCTGCCAAAGCAGGGCTGCCCAGAGCACATCACTCAGGAGCATCCAGGCGGGGCTTGAAGATCTCCAGAGAAGGGGACTCCACACCCTCCCTGGGCAGCCTCTTCCAGGGCTCTGCCACCCTCAAAGTGAAGAAGTTCCTCCTCACGTTTAGGTGGAACTTCTTATGTTCCAGCTTGTGCCCGTTGCCCCTCGTCCCGTTCACTGGGAACCACTGAAAAGAGTCCGGCTCCATCCTCCTTCAACCCACCCTTTAGATACTTGTCAGCATTGATAAGGTCTCCCCTCAGCCTTCTCTTCTCCAGGCTAAAAAGCCGCAGCTCTCTCAGCCTTTCCTCATCAGGGAGATGCTCCAATCCCTCCATCATCTCTGTTGCCCCACACTGGACTCTCTCCAGCAGTTCCCTGTCTCTCTTGAACTGGGGAGCCCAAAACTGGATGCAGGATTCCAGTTGTGGCCTCCTCAGTGCAGACCAGAGGGGGAGAATGAATTCCCTCCACCTCCTGGCCACACTCTTCCCTACGCAGCCCAGGATCCCATTGGTGACAAGGGCACATTGCTGGCTCATGGATAGTTCATTATCCACCAGGACCCCAGATCCTTCTCCTCAGAAGTGCTTTACAGCAGGTCCATCCCTAACCTGTATTGGTGTCTGGCATTCTTCCTCCCCAGTTGCAGAACCCTACACTTGCCCTTATTGAACCTCATTAGGTTCTTCTCTGCCCAGCTCTCCAGCCTGTCCAGGTCACGCTGAATGGAACACAGCCCTCTGGAGCCTCAGCCAGTCTTCTCTACCTGCCCCGTTGTGCCTTCTCAGGATCTTGGGGATGATTTCTCAGCTTCCCCGTGGCTTCCTCAGCAGAGGGGCTCCTCTCTGTGCCCCCACCGGCAGCACCACCGGCCTCCCCCTTCGCTGCCGAGGCAGCTGCAGCCACTGCTTGCCAGCCTGCCAACAAAAACCTGCTTTTTTCCTGGCTTATTTTTGGGTTATTGCAGCATTTCTCACTCTCCCAGGGAAGCAGCGTGTGCAGAGATGGTGGCATCCGCGGCTGCCGGGGCTGAGCCACCTCCTGGACCTGCCCTCCCAGTGCTTCCCACCACCATTAGAACCCATCCAAGGCTTGTTTTCTGCTCTTAATCAGGTCTAGCAGGTCTAATGGCGCTGCAGGTAATGAGCTTTGAAAGGGAAATTTGTTTTGATGCGTGTTTGACAAACTCCACGGCGCTTTTTGCTCAACAAGTTTTCGTGCCTCCCGTTGGCTGGGAGAAGCCCGAGTGCCCAAATCGATGCGGTTCCGCTCGGATAATTGAGATGGGAATTTGGTTCGTTACGTGAAGTGGCTGCTGAAGTGCATAATTGCAGATCTTGAGGTGTTTGTCCTATTTGCTAGTTTATACTGTAGAAAATTTAGGTGCAATTTCACAGGTGTACAGGTACAAAATGACTTCTGTGGGGATACTGTGCATGTATTGAAAGAATGAAAAAGCTTAAATGACTCTTATTTCTTTGTGCTTTGGAAGAAAACGGATGAAAAGTAAAAGCGCCGGGGGCTTTGACAGCGAGGGACTGTTGGTTGGTTCTGGGGAGAAGGGGCATCCTTCCTCTCACTTGGCTCCTAGAGTTCCTTGAAAAATCCATCTGTAATTGCGTTTTTATGTTCATTTAATGTGTTTGGCAAAATGCTGTATAATCCACCTTCCCTCTCTGCTGCATTCTGTCAGTGAAGGCATCCAGGGAGAGGGCTGCTCCTTGGGAAGGACAGACACTGGGGAGCCTTTCCAGTGCTGCTCTGATGGGGACATCTCGTGGCTTCTGTTCCCAAAGGTGCTCTGAGGTCTCCAGTGTGGTGCAATCTCAGCAGGTTACTCACTTATCCATAAATTAACCTTTATTCACTCACTGGGTTTTAAGTGAGGTTCAATCCAGGCACCTGCTGAGGCTCTTCCCGTCGCATTATTTCGGGGCAATATAAATATTAAAAAGAAATAATAGTGCTGGTGTAGAGCATTAATGTTGGGTCTTTTTGAAATGATTTGAACTTTAAGTTAAGTTTTCTTGGGATGGGGACCTGGCCTCTCCTCTCTTGCCACAGCGTGCCCTGAATACTGGCTTTTCTCAGGGAATAACAAATACCAGCAGTTGCGTAAAGCCCCTGGTGCTTTATACGCTATTTCTGCAAATAATCCTTGTTTATAATTCACCCTTGGCAGAAAAAGACTTTAAATTATTAAGGCACTAAATATTTTGCAATGAAGGAACGGAGATAAAGCTCTTGGCAGAAACAAATTGCCGGGGAGAGGTTGTTCTCTTCGGTGCGTTTGGTACGTTAAAGTATTATGAGAAATAATGCGCGGGGGGGATTGGGAATTCATCGTTTGATCAACAGATTTGCTCCTCTCTTAAAAAAGCAGCTGCTCGGTGCATGTTCTCCATACCCTTGTAAATAAGGAGTGTCCCCAAGGCACATGTGTGGGTCCCCAGAAATGTCCCCACTCACCATGGGGCTGAAGGTGGTCCATTGAGGTGATGAAGGGTGGTGGCCAGGAGGTCTCCGTCCTGCCCCAGCTCCACCACCCCAGGGTTTAAAGCTGAGTTAATGTGCTCAGTGCTCCCCTGAGGACAGATTTTCGGGGAGGTTGGGCTGCGGCAGTCGGGACCCCTGCCACCAGCCCAAAGCTCCTCTGCCTCCTGCTTGGGGGATTCTGTATCCCTTCTCCAGGAGTGGGAGATGCTGGCGCCGGTTCATCGTGTAGGTGTGATGTGTGTGTCCTGTGTTGGTAAATCAGGGGCGTTGCAGTGCTGAGAAATGGAGGATCTTATAATTAGTGATTTTGCCACCTATTGCTTATGCATGTCCTCAGCACAAGAAGGACATGGACCTGTTGGAGTGGGTCCAGAGGGCATGAAGATGCGCCAAGGGCTGGAGCCCCTCTGCTGTGAGGACAGGCTGAGAGAGTTGGGGGGGTTCAGCCTGGAGAAGAGAAGCCTCCGAGGAGACCTTAGAGCCTCTTCCAGTCCCTAAAGGGGCTACAGGAGAGATGGGGAGGGACTCTGGATCAGGGATGGGAGTGATAGGATGAGGACTAATGGCTTCACACTGGAAGAGCATAGATTGAGATGAGATCTCAGGAAGAAATTCTTTGCTGTGAGGGTGGTGAGAGCCTGGCCCAGGTTGCCCAGAGAAGCTGTGGCTGCCCCATCCCTGGAGGGGTCCAAGGCCAGGCTGGATGGGGCTTGGAGCAACCTGGTCTGGTGGGAGGTGTCCCTGCCCAGGGCAGGGGGTTGGAACTGGATGATCTTTAAGGTCCCTTCCAACCCAAACCATTCTATGGTTCTATGATTATATAGAGTTACATATATATGTATTTAAGTAGTTATACCAATAATCTTCTAGCTCCCTTTTGGAAAGAGATTTGAAACACGAACCATGAGGCTTCGAACCCCAGGGTGCTCCCAACGTTATGTTTTATCTTCTCCACCTTTTCAAGCAAGCATCATCCTTAGGGCCGTGTTGTGTGGGCAAGCAAAGGGAGGGCAGCCGTGCTGATGGGTGACAGTGGCCCCCGCTTGGGCTCTTCCTCAGCTCCGTGTCCCCAAGCAGAAAACTCTTCAGCTTCTCTTTCCCTTTGCAGGAGACCTGTGCAACTGCAGCTCCGTGGGGAGCGTCGCCGGGGCCCCATGCGACGGGGTGACGGGGCAGTGCCCCTGCCTGGAAGGCTACACCGGGCTTCGCTGCGAGACCTGTGCCCAGGGCTTCTACCCAGAGCCCAGTGGCCAGCGATGCCGTCCCTGTGGCTGCAGCCCCCCCGGCTCCCGCAGCCCCCACTGCGATGAGTAAGTACAGCTGTGTGTCACCCTGGGTCCTCCCCAACGCGTGGCATCGGGACATTGGTGGGATATTGGGGCATTGGGGATGCAGATGGGGGCAAGAAGGGATCTTGTCATCTGGTGCTAGTGTTTTAAAAAAAGAAAAAAAAAAAGAGAAAGAAAAGAAAAAGCAGGAAGGAAGCTGGCCTTATAAAAATTCACAAAGCGTATTCTTCCTCTCTTTCAAGATCTGGATTATAAAAATATCCAGAGCTGTGGCAAAAGCCCCGGCAGCCCACGAGGGAGTTAACTGGCATTTGTGAGTTTATGGGAGCAGAACCTCTCCTCTAGTGCCCCGTGCATCCATTACTCCTGGTCAGACACGGCTGCTGGAGCTCGAGAGGGGAGCTGGAGGAGCTTTGGAGAGGTTTGTTTTCCAAAGGGATGTTCATTACACCAGAGGCAAGCAAAGGTTTGTGCTCTGCCCTTGCCCACCACCCTGGAAGAAGCCCCAGCCCGATGGCAGTGTCAGCTCCTGCCTCGCCTGGTGTTTCACCCTGCTCCTCCTCCCCTTTGCTGGGTCAAAAAAGTCACCATAGCTGTTGCTTTGAGACCTTGTATAATGAAATTATTCCTCGTCATTTCACCTCACCCACCCTCACATTTTGCCTTTTAAAAGCCAGCACACAATATTATTTTTTTTTTGCAAAGTTCCAGTGCTCTGTCCATCGTTACAAATCTGTTGCTGAATTGAGGGTGTCACTTTATTCCTGCAAAGAACGGTCTGAGCAGCAGCCTGACCCTCTGGGTCTCCTGCTGCCAGGGCAACGAGTTGCGAGGTCTCTCCTTGGAGGAGACCCCCCAAAAAGCCCCACTACAGCGACTTCCAGCCTTTCTGAGCTCCATTCTCCTGCTGCCACCAGAAGGTTGGCAGCGAAGGTGTCCCCAGAGCCCCTGACCCATCTCCAGACGCGATGGGCTCCTGCTGCACCCGCTGCCTTGTTGTCTTTGAGGGTTTGGCCCAGGCTCGGTGTGTGTTGAACACCTGCCGAGGCTGGGGCTGAGTCAGAAACAAGACGTTCTGCAGGGACATGCTCTTTGTAATTATTCTATCCATTATTTTTCTTTCCAAACACCCAAGCCCTCTGTTGATGTCCTTCCCTTGTTGTTCCAATGCTGCATTTTTCTGCTTGCATAAGCTGTGAAAAATCAGAAGTTTAGTCAACTGGAGCGTTGCTTTTGAGTGACCTTCTTACTAAAAAAGGTGATTCTTGGGGGTGGAAAGTGGAGAGTTTTTCACTTTTTTTTTTTTCTTTATTTTTTTTTAGTGGTTGTTTTAGGTATGGAAAGATGTGTCTGGAAGCATCAGGGTTTGCCACAGACTAGAAAAATCCCAGTTTGGTCAGATCTGCTTGGAGGGAAAACCAGGCAGAAAGGCAGATGGGGCAAGGTTTGAAGGCTGGGAGGGGAGGGAGGCGCTACTGGAACGACTGGGTTAACTGGGAGGGAGCCCCGACAGTGAGTCACCGGGTAAAGCAGGGCTGAAGGTGACGTCTCCCCGACATCTCTCTACCAAGGAACACCCTGGGGAGCTGCAGGTGAGATCCTCCCATGGTGAAGGAGAAAACAAGGTGGAGCTCACACACGTCGTGAGCCATCACTCCCCACCCCAAGGCGTATGAACCCAGGAATGGCCCAGGATCTCCTTGGCTTCTCCTCTTCAGCACCGTTCTACAGCCTTGAGGGACGTGGGAGGTGCAGATCCTCCGGCATTTAGCAGAGGCAGCACAGGGGAAAATTTCAGGGAAAGCTTGGGGGAGGAGGACTGGTGGGAACAGAGAGTGCTCTGTGTGTCTCTTCCCTGCTCGGTGGGGTTTGCTGCAGATGGAGATGACCTCTGGGTGTTTAAAAAGAGGGAAATTAGGTCAGTTGTCTGTGTCGTAGGGCTGGGGGCATGAGTAGGGCTGCGAGATGGGCAGCCCCGTGCACAGCGACGTGTGTGGGGAAATCGGGGGGATGTGAGATCCAGCGGGGCAAATGCAGCCATGGTTTCTGTCGTGTTAAAGCAGGGTCTCTGCAGGTGGCAGAAGGATGGGGCTGGACACATCTCCTGCTTGTCTGTGGCCATGGGGAGGGCCCTGGGATGTGGGTCCCAGGGTGCATCCCCGCGGTGGGGTCTGTCCCCATGGGTGGGATGGCCCCTTCGGCATTGCAAGGAGATGTGTGCATGTGGGAATCCAGGAATGAGCTTTTTTGGCTCCTGTGTTGGAGACCTTGGGTCTGGAGCTCCGGGTTTGATGTCTGCCTGCTGCTGAGTTCCCTGGAGGGCTGGTGTGTCCCTCCAGGGTCAGTCCCCGTGTGGGGTGAGACAGGCAGGCGCTGCCCAACACCAGCAACCAGCTTCTGTTGACATTAAAAATCACCGAATCACAGAATGATATGGGGTTGGGTCCACCCAGAGCAGGTTGCACAGGAACGTGTCCAGGTGGATTTTGAATATCTCCAGAGAAGGAGACTCCACCACCTCCCTGGGCAGCCTCTTCTAGTGCTCTGCCACCCTCACAGGAAAGAAATTCCTCCTCATGTTTAGGTGGAACTTCTAATGTTCAAGTTTGTGCCCATTTCCTCTTGTCCTGTCCCTGGGTGATATAAAAAAATACAGGGCTGGAGCACCTCTGCTGTGAGGACAGGCTGGGGTTGTTCAGCCTGGAGAAGAGAAGGCTCCAGGGAGACCTTAGAGCAGCCTTCCAATATCTGAAGGGAGCTACAGGAGAGCTGGGGAGGGACTCTCTGTCAGGGAGTGCAGTGACAGGACAAGGGGGAATGGCTTTAAATTGGATGAAGGGGAGATTTAGGTTAGAGACCAGAAAGAAGTTCTTTGCTGTGAGGGTGGTGAGAGCCTGGCCCAGGTTGCCCAGAGAAGCTGTGGCTGCCCCATCCCTGGAGGGGTTCAAGGCCAGGCTGGATGGGGCTTGGAGCAACCTGGTCTGGTGGGAGGTGTCCCTGGTCCAGAGCAGGGGATTGGAACTGGATGATCTTTAAAGTCCCTTCCAATTCTAATCATGCAGGGGAATCATAATTCTATGATTCTATGATTTCTTTATTTATTTTCTACAGTGCCAGCCCAATTCGTAACTCACACAAGTTAACTCCTGCCTGCTGGCTTAAGGGATAAAACCAAGCGACCGCTGCTCAGAGGAGTCTCTGAGTGAAAAAGCAGCGTCATTTTGGTCTTTGACCCTTTCTGACGGCGGCTGATTTGAGGGACGGGCTGCCCCAAGGCCGAGCTCTCGGGGCACACAACACATGCCCGAGAGGTTTCAATCAGCTCACCCAGGCTTTTGTAAACCTGCCTTTTCCAGCACCACCGGAGGATGGTTATTGGTATCATTTCTCAGCAGGCTCTATGGCTGACCAGATGGTGCACCCAAGTACACTCTTTCTTAACCAGGCCCCAAATGCAGACCATCAAATGAAAATAAAAAAAAAAAAAAAAACAAAACCCTTTCCCGAGGCAGGCAGTTGATTTTGGGAGTGAACATTGACCTGACACGCTGTCGCTGTGAATGGACTTCGCAGCCGCTAATCAAAGGTCTGGTTTAGTGGTGGTTTAAATTTGATTATCTGGGGAGATCCGCGCAGATCCCCCTCTGAGATGGCGGAGGGTTGCCGTGCTCTGCTGTGGGTGGTTTTTGTTCTTTTGTGTTAGATGACAAGCTGTGTGTGTAATTGAAGCTGGAGGTTGCTGTGGGGCTGGATGCAATCCTGGGCTGCTCCGAGAAGGGGGAGTGTGTTGTCCCTGTTGCGGGTGACGCCTAGAAACCTCAGATACAACCACATTTCCCTGGGCTGGATGCTGTGTAGATGCTTGCTAAAGATAGCTGTGGCCTGGAAGTGTTCATATAGTCCATAGAGGAAGGGTGGAGATAGCAGCTGAAGTTTCAAGGGCCATGGTCAAGGTCACGGGGTAGCGGAGAAGGAGGACAGTGACTCATGTGGCTGCACGAGCTGAACTGGAAGGGCTGTGTCCCCCCTGCAAAGCCCTGGGGACAGGACAATGCCTGGTGGTGGCCCCTGCCCATGGTGATGTGACCCCAGCGGGAGCTGCCCCCCGCCAGTTGCATCCCTCACCATCTTTTGGGCACCTCGAGCTGAAAGCTGTGTTGTCCATCTGTCTGTCCTCCTCCAAGGGCGCAAGAACTTGGCGGAGGTGGCAAAGGTGAGGGAGATGTTGCTGGAGGTCACCACCCCCAGGCTGGCCAGCCCACATCTCCCAGACTTCCATCCCTGGGCGTTTATTTTTTTTTTCTTTATGTGAGCAGAGTCCTCTGCTTGGAATTCTCATCTCCCACTCCCTGGGCAAGGAGCTGAGTTGGAGGCACCAGAGGTAGCCTGGGGGGGTACGGTGGTCACCAGCCCTCCTGTCCAGGGCAGCAATGGGAGTGCTGGGACTCCTCACAGTGTTTTGGCAGCCCCCCCACACCTCTGCCCTCCATGTCCTGCCATGGGGCTTCCCCCAAAACCCCAATCGTGTCCCCAGCTGGCACTGGGACCTGGCACCGTGAGCACCCCTGGGAAGTGCAGGGAAAGGGGTTTGGATCCGGGGAGGCCTTTCCCTGCTGCAAAGCAGCCGAGGGCCCGAGGAGCTGCACAGACACAGCTATTTAAACGCATGTGGAATTAATTTCCCTGGGTAAACCTGTCCTCTGGCTGGTGGGTTTAAAGGAGCAGGAACCGCAGGCAGGAGGAGCCCAGCCTGGACGAGGCAGTGTGCGGTGCCCTCCTGGTGAGCAGATTTCAAACGACTCTGCATTTTTAACAGTTTATTTCTTTTTACCTTGCTGGCAGCACTAGCCGTGCCCACACTGGGCTGCAGACACAGGTGGACACTGGCCAAGGGGATCCCAGTGCATCCCAGTGCCCCGGGGCCACACTGGGAGAGGTGATTTACCCTGATTTACCTCTTGCAAGGCATCCCTTCGAGGATTTCCTAGCCCAGTGTGTAGCATAGTGTGGCTTTTCTCCAAAGTGTGGTCCTGCAGCCCCAGGGAAGGCATGTTTAGCCCGTGGAAGCCCACAATTTGGGATGTAAACGGAGGAGGAGGAGGAGGGCTGCGGAGCAGAGAAGGTGCAATGAGGCGCCACTGCTTGACAGAACTCAATTCCCTGTTTCCCTGGGAGGTTTTGTGTTTTAAACTAACTTACCCTGGTTCTCGGGAAGACAGGGTGATGCCCCCTTCAGCTCCTGTTGTGCTGGTGATGCCTGTGCTAGGGAGGAAGAGGAGAGCTGTGGCCACTGTGAGGTCTTCAGGGATTGACGTGTGGTTTTGCTAATCCTGGGTAAACCACCTAAACTGGGTTGGGTTTTGAGGTTTTTCCTGTTGGCTTAAAAAGCTCTAAACGAAACACACGTAATATGCTATCGTTATCCCTACTGAGACCCAATGTATGTTAAACTGGGGTCTGTGAATCAAGGTAAGTGGCTCCCTCTGCTCGTGCCTCAGTTTCCCCCCCCCAGGCAGAAGGGCGATGGGAAGCAGAGGCTCCAAGGTGCTGCTTGGAGGCCATGTTGGCTTTGGTTGATGTCCTGCCCTGAGACAAGCTGCCCAAGCCTGCAGCTCTCTGCTCCTTCACTGCCCCAGCCTTTCCCTGCTGGGAGAGGGCTCTGCCACGGGTCATCCTGGGTCCTGCTGCAGGCTCAGCATCAGTCACAGAATCATGGAATCGTTGGAGTTGTTGGAAGGGACCTTCTAGAGACCATCCAGTCCAACTCCCCTGCCAAAGTAGGGCTGCCCAGAGCACATCACTCAGGAGCATCCAGGCAGGGCTTGAAGATCTCCAGAGAAGGGGACTCCACACCCTCCCTGGGCAGCCTCTGCCAGGGCTCTGCCACCCTCACTGGAAATAAGTTCTTCCTCCCTCATATTTGAGTGGAACTTCCCATGTTCCAGCTTGTGCCCGTTGCCCCTCGTCCTGTCACTGGGAACCACTGGGAAGAGTCTGGCTCCATCCTCCCTCAACCCACCCTTTAGATACTTGTCAGCATGAATAAGGTCTCCCCTCAGCCTTCTCTTCTCCAGGCTGAAGAGCCCCAGCTCTCTCAGCCTTTCCTCATCAGGGAGATGCTCCAATCCCAAAAAAAAGGGGGGGTTGGGAAAAAGATAAAGCCTGCCTATAAATGCCAAAATGTCAATTTTTGAGATGTTTTGCCCCCTCCAGGGCATCTCGTGCTTTGTGTTCACATTAAAAAGAACTCAGGCAGAGCATCCCTGAGAGCACTTAGGGCTCTGCCCCCGAGCGGGGATGCTGGGTGTGGGGCAGCCTCCCTCGCTGTGAGCCTTCTTTGTCGTGGGCTTCTCCTTGGAGAGGCTGATCTTGTGACCCTTCGCTGATAGGGATTTGCTGGTGAGAGGAAGGTCAGCAGCAACGGACAATGTTCTTTGTTCAGGTCTTTGAATCAGGCCTGGGGTTTCTGGAGGAGCCTGGGGAGCTGGGCAGGGGGAGCCGAACGCTGGGCTTGAAGAGGTGGTGGGACATGAAAAGGTGCAAAGAGACCATGGATGGGGGAAAGCGATGAGGAACAGGAGTCCTGATGGTGTTGGGAAGCAGCTAGGAACATCATGGACTGGGCCCACCTTGAGTATCATGTGGTGTGAAGCTACACGGGGCCTAATTTGTTGGTTGGAAGATGCAGATCTGTTGAAATTCAAGGCTTCTGTGGAGCTTCACCAGCCTGGGCAGGAAGGGTGCTCCTGGCAACGGGTTGAGATGAGAGAGACTTCGTGTTCCCAGGGCTTCTGCCCATCCTATCCACAGGAGGTTATTTGGGGGAAGGCGATGGAGTTCTCATGTTGCATACAGAAAATCTTCATTTTCAGTCTGCAGAATGCCACCACGCTTCTGAAATGCCTTTTATCTGCGTGGGAGCTGTATTTCCATCCTCCTGTATTTTAGCAGTCCAGTGAACCACATTGGGCACTGCTTTCCTTCAGAGATAACACCTTGGGAGCCCAACTCCTCAAGGACTTCTTTTTTTTTTTAAAAAAAAGAAAATCAAACCAAAAAAGTCCCCTTTCCCCCTATTTTAAAAAGAGTGATCTCCCTTTTATAGATTGGCTGAGCACGAGTGGTGGCTCATTATCTCCCAGTAATGCCTTGTCAGCATCAGTCTGCAGAGAACAGATTTATTTTTTTTTGTAGCGGAAATTGTTACATGTGGACGTCATAAAAGCAGAAGAATAACCCGTTAGAGCATGTTATTCTGTGTGCTTTAATTATCTGCATCTCTCTCCTATTACAGACTTTTATATCCTTTACATCCGATTAGCTCTCCTCTTCTCCTCCCCCACAAGCAGGTAAATGTTGTCCCCGCACCCATTTTTGTTGGGTTGCTTAATTATCTATTACAGACTTTTATATCCTTTACATCCGATTAGCTCTCCTCTTCTCCTCCCCCACAAGCAGGTAAATGTTGTCCCCGCACCCATTTTTGTTGGGTTGCAGACAGGGATGGGAAATGAGTGAGTGACTGGACACAGCGGCAGTGAAAGGTAGATTGTTATCATCTCCCCTACAATAATTGCAGCTTCTCAGAAATCCTGTTATTTTGCTGATTTTCCAGGCGGCTTTGCCGTTCCTGTGTTGTCTGTTGCAGACTTGCAGCTCCGCTGAACATTGACTGCTCTCAAGAAAAATATTGGCACAACTTTCTCAGCTCCTATGGCTGAATTCTGGTTTGGGTTTAGGCAGCTCTTGTTGCCTGTGGCTTTTATTCTGCTGGGGACTACGCTGGACAAAACCAGTGTGTCCAGGATGGAATAGTCCCATCTCCTTGCCTTCCCCATTGATGTGTCCTCCTCTGCATTGAGGTTGACTGTCCCATCCCCATATTGCCGTGATCTTCAGGGGATGTTCTGGGAGGGCCATGAAGATGCTCTGAGGGTCTGCCTTCCCCATCAAAGTTGACTGTCCCATCCCCATATTGCCGTGATTTGCCTTCCCCATTGATGTGTCCTCCTCTGCATTGAGGTTGACTGTCCCATCCCCATATTGCCGTGATCTTCAGGGGATGTTCTGGGAGGGCCATGAAGATGCTCTGAGGATTGGAGCCCCTCTGCTATGGGAACAGGCTGAGAGAGTTGGGGGTGTTCAGCCTGGGGAAGAGGAGGCTCCGAGGAGACCTTAGAGTCCCAGTCCCTAAAGGGGCTCCAGGAAAGCTGTGGAGGGGCTCTTGATGAGGAAGTGGAGCAATAGGACAAAGGAGAACAGCTTTAAACTGAAAGAGGGGAGATTGAGATGAGATCTCAGGAAGAAGTTCTTTGCTGTGAGGGTGATGATACCCTGGCCCAGGTTGCCCAGAGAACCTGTGGCTGCCCCATCCCTGGAGGGGTTCAAGGCCAGGCTGGATGGGGCTTGGAGCAACCTGGTCTGGTGGGAGGTGTCCCTGCCCAGGGCAGGGGGTTGGAACTGGATGATCTTTAAGATCCCTTCCAACCCAAACCATTCTATGGTTCTACGATTTTATGATAAGCCAGGACCCACCATTTGGAGTTGAGATATTGTGGTCAGTTAGGCTTTTCCTGCTCCTTTTACCAAACAATGGAGAACCCCATCCATCATGATGCTCTTCCCATCACTTCCTCCCTCCCCAGCCACCGAGGTCCCAGCGGGTGGTGGCAGGAGGGCACCCAGAGGAGACATCCCAGCCCCGGGCTGGGGATCCCTGGCTTTCCCAGCGGCGGGGGAGCCGGGGTGGCGGAGGCGGCGGTGGCCAGACAAGGTGGCCCTTTGACATTTACAGAACAACCTTTCAGAGCTGCGAAGTGTCCCCTCTCCCGCCGAGGGCTGCCATATAAACGGACGCCGTCCCCCGGCACAAAGCGAGGAATGTGGAGCACAATGACCCAATGTTCACCAAAATAAAGCCCTGCTTCTTTTGGCCTCCACAAAGGCAGCTCTGAGCGGGGCGCGGGGGCTCGGCCCCGGTCACACCAACCCTTCCGCCGACGCCTTTTCGGCCCCAACGTGGGGCTTTTTCCTGCTCTCCCCATCCCCACGTGCTGGGAGTCAAATTAAATTGAGCAAAAGGGAATCCGACACGTGGGTTGGGAGGGCTGGCGGTGCGCTCGGGGTGAGTGTTAACAGCCTTGGGTTTCCACCAGAAGCGTCTGGGAGCGTTTAGATTTCAAATGTTAACTTTTCGACGTTGCCCAGAAGAATGTAAGAGCTGGATGTGTCCCCTGGCTGCCGTCAGACATCACAGAAAATCAGCACAAAAGGAGCTGGAGAAATGCACCCTTTTTAGCGACACCTCTCCTTGAATCCTCCTCATCTCCTGCACCCTCCTTTTGTCTTATTCCATCAAAGGGTGACAGAGCCTTTTCATCGGGGCTGTTTTACAGATGCTCGTAGGTCGGCAACGCGTTTCTCCTCATTCAGAGGGAGCGCTGTCGTTGCTGTTAATTATCTGTGTTACAGGAACACCTCCGGGCCCTGCTGGGATGAGTGATGGGTTGGGGAAGGGCTGGCAGGAGCCCTCGCTTTCCTCTTTTCCAGCCCCTCACTGGTGCTTCTGGGGACGGTCCTGGCAAGTGAGGTGGCCCTGGGAGATGCTGTGGTGCGAGGGGGTGTGTGTGTGTGCTCTGTGCTTCAAGGAAAAGGTGGTAAATGATGGTAACCGTGTTTAGTAAAGCTCTCCTTCAAAGCCATGGGGAGTTTTTCCTGGCTCGTTCACATGGTATGCCCTGGTTTGAGACTGAAAAGCTTCCCAGTCTCGTATGTTTTTAAAATAAAGGCACAAAAGCCCCGGTGCTGGACCATTTTGGCTGGCTCGGCCGTGGTTAGGCGGTCCCTGGGCTCTCAACAGCAGCTGGGCATCCAGATTTTTCTGGCAGCTGGGAAAACATTCGAAGTGAATTTCTCTCTTCCCTCCTCCTCAGGAAAAAAAGAAAAAAGAAAAAAAAAAAAAAGGAAAAAAAATGATCAGAGCTTGCTAAGGGTTTTCTGTTACACCATTAAACCCTGCACAGCGTGCTTCCCAACAGCCCCTAAGGCGATGGTCCTCCGTCTCCCCATCCATCTTGTGTCTGACATGTCCCTGCTCAGCTGAGGATGTTTCTGTGGAGGAGGAATGGAGACTCGTGGCAGATGCAACTGCATGTTGCCATCTCTCACAGGTCACAGATATTTTAATGTTCAGTTGTTTTTTTTTCCTTTGATGAAAACATTGGAGATATTACCTGTTCTCCGTGCTCTGCTCCCTAGGACACTTCCAAGTGGGGTCAAAGCTACCTGCAGTCCTCCTGTTTAACAGCACCCAGAGGAACGCACAGAGGGGGGGCTCTGTTGTGTCCCCAAGACTTCTGTAGCTGTAAAACTACAGTCCTGTGTCAAATCCCACCACAGGGAACGGTTTGTGGCCACTGGTGGCACAAATAACTTGGTGGGTGACGGGATTTCCTGTGTCCTGGGCCAGTTCCCCTGGGGTGGAGTAGAAGTGAAATCAGCCTGGCTTTTGCAGACGTATTTTGGGGTGGAGGCTGTTCCCCATTGCCCAATCATAGAATCATAGAATGGTTTTAGGTTGGAAGGGACCTTAAAGACCATTCAGTTCCAAACCCCTACCATTGGCAGGGACCAGACCAGTGGTATTTGAAGGTGCTCTGAGGGCTGGAGCCCCTCTGCTGTGAGGACAGGCTGAAAGTTGGGGGTGTTCAGCCTGGAGAGAGAAGGCTCCAGGGAGACCTTAGAGCCACTTCCAGTCCCTAGAGGGGCTCCAGAAGAGATGGGGAGGGACTCTTAATCAGGGAGTGGAGCCATTGGATGAAGGGGAACAGTTTTAATCTGAAAGAGGAGAGATTTAGATGAGATCTCAGGAAGAAATTCTTTGGTGTGAGGGTGGTGAGAGCCTGGCCCAGGTTGCCCAGAGAAGCTGTGGCTGCCCCATCCCTGGAGGGGTTCAAGGCCAGGCTGGATGGGGCTTGGAGCAACCTGGTCTGGTGGGAGGTGTCCCTGCCCAGGGGCAGGGGAGTTGGAACTTGATGATCCCTTCCAACCTGAACTATTCTATGATTCTATGATATTTGGCTTTTCTTTACAGGCCCCAACCCAGTATCTGCTGGCATGGCTGCATCCATCCCTGGGCTGTCACCCTGCAGGCATCTCCACAGCAGCTCCGAGGCATAACCTGGAGCTCAAGGGCTGAAGGCCATTAGATGCACAAGTTCCTGCCTCAGGGGTGTCCCCACCCTGGTTTGTAAGGTCCCCCTGGAGGGTCAGATCCCTCGGTGTTGGACCCCAATCTTGCACAGGGTCTGCCCTTGTCCCCGCAGGCTGGTTAATCACTTCCTGCTCCTTCTGCCAGCATCTCTCGTGCCGGTGATGGTTTTAATCATTAGGAAACGTATATGAAGTTGATGAACGACGTGATGGTGATATACACTTACCTACATGGGCTTTCAAGTTAAGTATATTCGTAAAAATCTAGTAGAAACCCAGGCTGCCAGGAGGCTTTTGTTACTGGAAGTCTGGTTTTGTCCCAACACATCCTTCCATCAATTCTTTTGTGAGAGCTAAAAATTGGCTGGTTCCAGAGGGGTTAATAATCATCTGCAATGGAGCTGAGCAATTGATGTTGCTGCATCAAAATGTTTCCCTCTTCCCTTCCCCCTTCTTCCCCCCCACTTTCCCCCAAAAAAGAAATTCCTGGCTGATACTCAAAATCCAGTTCAGTTCTCACTGTGCAAGTATTAAACTGTGGGTCTTTTCTTTCAAGTTTCTGGATTTTTATGGGCACAATCGGTCTGTTAACAGGACTTTTTTTTTTTTTTTTTTTTTTTTTTTTTTTGGTGGTTTCAAGGCATTTATATCATTGACCTTTGCTTTAAAAAGTGTCTGACAGTCTTTACTGGACTGGAGCTATGAAAAGGAGTGTTGTAAGGGGGCTTTATTCTATGGAAGCAATGACCACAGGCAAAGCTTTATATTTGCTGAGTGATTTAATTCTTGCACATGCAGGACTTGGCTCCGCGCCATGTGTAACATGTTGAGAAAAGGTCTGCTTGAGAGGCATTAAAACCAAACTTTCCAAAACTGTCTTTCTTTTTCTTTTTTTTTTTTAATTATTATTTTTAAATAGCTTGCTTTCCTGTTATTTTTAAGCCTAACGAGTGAAATGAAGGGACGCTGCCCCGAAACGCTGCGTTGAGCTCTAGCGGAGTTATTGGGGAAATAAACCTGCTTTAGAGAGATGAAGTGGGGGTCTGGGTGGAAGGATTGCCAGGCGGGAGGAAGAGGAGGGTGGCATTAAGATAAAGGCTTGATCGAGGGACAGGAGAGTGAAAAAGGCAGCCCCCTGGGCGCCAGGAGGAAGCCTGGGAGGGAGAAGATGATACAGCTCTAATGCTTGGTCCTGCAAAGTCCTATTCATAGGGCACATCCCCAGAAGATGTGTTTTCAGGCTAAATTTCAGATTCCTCCCCAAATGAGTTGCTTTTCCCTGCTTGGCTCTGCCCGCTTACGGGAATATCGGTCTGGTAGCGGTCAGAAGCAAATAAAAACAAACTGCTTTTTGTTTGCTTTTATTTTAAACACTGTGACAACGTTGGGATTAATGTTAGGTCTTGTGAAAAGCTCTTTAAAAGTCAAACATACTGAGCTGCTTAACAGCGTCCCTTTGAATCCTGCCTCTGCCTGCTGCAGCTCCAGATAATGGTCTGGAGAGCGAGGAGACATCGTATTTCTTTTCCCTTCTTGTAATCAGTGCATTAAATATGCCTGAAGTTTCATATTCTGGAACTATTTAGTTGTGTAGCCACTTGGGCTGAGTTCCGTATTTTGGTGTGCCTTTTGAGTATTTCCTCTTCCTTTGGCAAGCGAATGATCAACAGAAATACTAAATTATGTTAATTTCTAACAGAAGCAAAGTCTTCCCCGAAAACATTGCAATCTACTGCATTTTAATTAAAACCACCACACCACGGATGCATCGAGCCATTTGGAGCCTCAGCCCCTATTTGTTTTAATCAGCAGATTTTTCCAGGGGCTTTTAGAAGCTCATTCTGTGCTGCTCGCTCTTCCCCAGGAGGAGTGAGGGAGAACAGTGGGTTATCTTTGTTGCAGGCACACAGAACCCTGAAAAAGTGTAGGAATAGGGTGGAGGTGACACTGGGGGAGAGCTCCCAGTTCCAGAAGGACAGGGAACTGCTGGAGAGGGGACAGCAGAGGCTACAGAGATGATGAGGGTCCTGGAGCATCTCCCTTACGAGGAAAGGCTGAGGGACTTTTTAGTCTGGAGAAGAGAAGGCTGAGGGGGGATCTGATCAATGCTTATAAATACTTAAAGGGTGGGTGTCAGGAGGATGGGACCAGTCTTTTTCCAGTGGTGCCCAGGGACAGGACAAGAGGTAATGGGCACAAACTTGAGTATAAGAAGTTCCACCTAAATGTGAAGGGGAGCTTCTTCACTTTGAGGGTGGCAGAGCCCTGGCAGAGGCTGCCCAGGGAGGGGGTGGAGTCTCCTTCTCTGGAGACATTCAAACCCCACCTGGACACGTTCCTGTGCAACCTGCTCTGGGTGGACCTGCTCTGGCAGGGGGTTGGACTGGATGATCTCCAGAGGTCTCTTCCAACCCCATGTGATTCTGTGAGAGCTGAAAGGAGGGTGCATCCAGCGCTGTGCAGGGGGGGCTCTGGGGATGGTCCCCACCTCCTCTGCTGCAGCTGCAAATAAATCCATCGCCAGGAGGAGACCAAATCCCATTTATTTGGGTGCTGTCCTGGCTTCCCTGTGGAGCACAGAGGTTTCCTCAGGCTGTTGGAGATGTGAAGAGGCACCTCTGTGCTCTCTCATCCTGGGCTTGGGCTTTAGCAGATCCCTCGTTTTCAGGTGGGATGGTTGTAGCCAGGGAGGTGACGGGAAAGAACATTTTATCCATTCCTGGGATTTCTCCGGGAGCTGAGCTTCAATGCTGCCAGTGTATAAACTTGGTTATGAAAGCGATAGGTTTGAAGCCTCTGTGTGGAGAGACTGCCATGGGAAGCCAGAGGAATGAGGGCAACCCCTGCTTTTTATAGCCTCCTGCTATTTGCTCATGCCAACCAACAGCAGTACCCTCTATTTTAGCTGTGGAGCTCCACCCGCCCCAGCCAGGCTCCAGCCCGGGTAAACAGGGAGCTGCTGGGGAAGGGAAAACCTTCTCTTATCTTACCCCAGCTCCTCCTGGGTAGGAGAAGTGGGCTGGGGAGAGGGGCTTGGCCTGGGTGGCCGTGGGGGTGTTGCGTGGAAGGGATGAATGAGATGATGGAGGAGAAGCTGAGGGTGAGCAGGGAATTGTCCGCTCGTCTGAAAATCCAGGTGCCGCTCAGCGCCGATGGGGAGGGGGGTGATTATCTGTGTGGATGCTCTTTTATCACCCAGGTGCAGTGGGCACGGGTGTCCCTGTGTCCTGCAGGACATGGGACCGGTGCATGATGAAGCTGGGACCGCAGAGGGGCTGTCGGAGCATCTCCTGGGGCTGATCCTCCTGGAGAGGTCATCCTGCCCCTCTGCTCTGCCCTGGGGAGGCCCCATCTGGAGCACTGGGTCCAGTTTGGGCTCCCCAGTTCATAAGGACAGGGAACTGATGGAGAGGGTACAGCAGAGGGCTACAAAGATGATGAGGGGCCTGGAGCATCTCTCTTACAAGGAGAGGCTGAGGGACTTGGGTCTATTTAGTCTGGAGAAGACTGAGGGGGGATCTGATCAATGCCTATAAATACTTAAAGGGTGGGTGTCAGGAGGATGGGGCCAGGCTTTTTCCAGTGGTGCCCAGGGACAGGACAAGAGGTAAAAGGCACAAACTTGAACATGAGAAGTTCCACCTAAACGTGAGGAGGAACTTTTTCACTTTGAGGGTGGCAGAGCCCTTCAAGAGGCTGCCCAGGGAGGTGGTGGAGTCTCCTTCTCTGGAGACATTCAAACCCACCTGGACACGTTCCTGTGCAACCTGCTCTGGGTGGACCTGCTTTGGCAGGGGGTTGGACTGGATGATCTCCAGAGGTCCCTTCCAACCCCATGTGATTCTGTGATGTGTGCGGATGGCTTTGGGCCAAGGCTTTTCAGAACAGGTGATGATTTCTCTTGCCCATCTGAAAACTGCTGGTCAGGCCAACTGGTTTTGCAGAGGCTGAGCTTTTCTGGAGCTCCCCTTTGCTTTTTGGAAATCGTTGCCCATGGGTTTCCTGTCCTGCTTCCAGCAGGTGATTCCACACAGAGTTCCCTGCTCTGGAAAGGGGAGTCCAAAGCTCTGACCATAGGTTTGTACTTTGGAGATGCCTCCCAGCACATCCAGATTTTCACTGTTTGTTTTCATTCTGTGCAGCTCTGGGAAATGCCAGTGTAAAGTCGGCGTCACGGGCCTGAAGTGTGACCAGTGCAGTGAGGGATACTACAGGTTCAACAGCAGCCTCTGCGAGCCCTGCCAGTGCAACAACCACTCCAAAACCTGCAACAGCTCAACAGGTAACTCCTCCTCCTCCCCCCAGGGTGGGTGCCGGCGTTACCTGTCTCCTCTCTCTCTGTTTTTTGGCTTTTTCATTCAGCAGACCTCTGCTCTCATCCCCTTCATCTTTGTGCCTTGAGTACCCACAATCTTTAGCTTAAAACCGAATTTAAAAGGTGGGGGAAGGTTGGAGCTCGTCCTCTTCTGGAAGAAGTCAATAAAGGCTGCGATATTTACCCCAGGCTGCAGAGCAGAGCCTTTATTCTGCAGTCTCTATCGGAAATCAGTGCTCTATTGTTCTCTGCACTTACACAAATACACAACACAGGGCTTTTAAGGAGCTTTTGTTAACTGCTGTTTACCTGGAAACATATACTGTGGTGGGGCTGACGTAAGGTGGCTGTTATTGCCACAGATAACGTGATTAGCGCTGGGAAAAACTGGCAGTGCCTAATTAATATTGCCCACTTTTTATAAATTTGCCTTGTTTGTTTTCCTTGATCATTTCTTTGACCCTCTCTCCCTCACAGGGATGTTGATGGAGTGTGAATGTCGAAGCACCTGTGTTTGAATAGTTTAGGGGAGGGCAGGGGGAAAACTAATGGCTTTCCCATCTCCTCTGGAAGGAGAGATCCCGGAGGAGCGATGTTACGCGGCTGCCTGCACGATCCCCACTTTAGCAACAAAACTCACACTTCAAAATCCAAATTCTCAGCAAAACTTCCCGGCTGAGATACAGTTCTGTAGTATTCATCCAGGAGCTTAGAAAGGAGCGATAATTTAAAGAATGTTGGAAGGTTTTTGCATAGCTGGCAGAGAGGCAGAGCTCACGGAATATGGTATTTCTGGGCGATTTCTGCAGCGGTGGCTGTTCCCTTGTGGCCTGTGTGTTTGCAGCAGAGGAACAGAGAGCTGCAGTGCTGACTCTGCCCAGCCCGTGCCCTGATCCTGCCGGGATGAGTTATTGTGTTCATTCCCTCGCTGAACCCTGTGCTGATGTCCTACTAATCCCAAAGGATACAAGATCGTACCTAACGCTGTGGGCACATCAGCTGTGGTACTGACTTGGAGCTGGCTGTGTGGGTTTTGTGAAGGAGTAAGATAATCTGTTTTGCCTTTTTTTCTCTCAGTGTTCCCCCCACTCTTCGTTTTAAAAAAAAACCCAACAAACTCAAACTCAGCACAGACCTTACCCCCAGGATGGGGCTGTTCAGGCAGTGCTTCTGCTGGGGCCGTCCAGCGCCGACTGCAAAGAAAGACCCTCTTTTTGGGTTAATGACCTATTGTTGATTTGACAAAAATCCCTTTTTTGAAAAATTTTCCTCCATCTGCTTTATTTGCTGCTGGGGGTGGGGGGACCCAACAAAACCAGAACAGAGAGCAGTCAATTAAAAATTAGATCCGACGTCTAATAAGTGGCGCAGTGCACTCAGCCTGCTCCAGAGACTGCACTTTGTGTGACCTCCCCAGCTTTCCATCAACTCTCTGCAGCCTTTGTCAATTTTTCAAGGTTTCTTTTGCATTAATGCTGTACTTAGGGCTCCCTCTGCCGGCTCTGTGACCGTCTCCGCTCGGCCTCGCTCTGCCCAGGAGGAATTTAAATTAAAATTAAATTACTGGGCTGGAAATTGGGCAGCCCCAACTCCCCAGGAGACCCTTCCTTCCACACGACCCTTGTGGCCCAGGTTGTGTCTGTGCGAGGCGTTTGGTTGCAGCTGCCCAGCTGAGGCCTGATCCTTCCTGAGGGCATTATCAGGATGGGAAGTGCTATTAATTATTAAGGTTTTCCACAGCGATACCTGATTGCCAGCCCGTGCAGGCGTTGCGTGGCTCAGCAACCTGCTGACTCATTGGAAACGCAGCCATTTTGCCGGGTGGGTGTAGATAAATGTGAGTAATTTCCACCGACAGGAAAGACATTGGTCCTGAAATGACCGAGACTGTGCAGAAAACGCAGGTGTGAGTCTAGATTTATACCACCATTAATGCCTGCAGAGCACGGTTCAAGGCACCCTTCGTGCTGATGGGGCAGGTTGACCTTCCTCCTGGCGTCCCGCTGAAGCTGCTGAGGGAGGTTTGTGACTGGAGAAGCTGAGCCCAGCAGATCATTTTCCCCTCTAACCTTGACATCTCTCCCACAAAACCCACCAGCTCGTGTCTGACAAGCTGTTGGGTGGTGCAAACAGTGCGTGGGAGGTGATGCCATGGAAGTGTCCTTGCTCATTGGGGTGCTGCCAGCCCCACCACCCCGGGGAATCAGCTGCATCCCCAAAACAGCATCTCCCAGGGTTTGCTTCCCGTCCCGGTGCGAGGGTCAGCTCCAAGGACACACCAGGCTTGCTCAGGGATGCTCAGCTGCAGAGTCATCACTCCAGAAAGAGAAAAGTAGGAGCTGAGCAGTGTGTTGGGCTTGCAAAGGAGCCAAACAGTTCCAACGTTAATAAGAAAATCTGCTGTGGGTTTTTTAACAGTCAGCATTAACCTAATTCCGGATTTTTTTCTGTGGTTAATGTTGATATGAGACTTTTCCATACCCCGGCAGCAGTGCTAGATTAGCTCAGTGAATCTCTTCTCCCTGCTTATATCTGCAGTGAATAAACTGCTCCGTGCTGCCCTGGTTTGTTGGAAGGTGGCTGTTGCCTTTTCAGAGTCTCCTACACGGGATTTAATCAAATCAGCTTCCCTCGGGTCACTGCCACCTCCACGAGGAGCTACAGGATGTTCCTGTTGATGGATGGGCTTTTGATAGAGGCTGCGTTTTTATAACTAAGGAGATTTTTCTTCCTCTGGTCACAGTGGTATGAAAATGCAATTTAGAGGGCCATTAGGACACAGCCTCTGCTACGACACAGCACATCAGTTTCCTGATTCAGGGGCTTCCCCGGGAAGGGGAGGTGGCTCATGTTCTCCCCTGTTTCTCTGGGAAGGTCAGTAATTGCTGGTGCCTCCTGCCTGTAGCGAACGTTCCTCCTGTGATGGGGATGGAGGAGCTGAACCATGCTGGTGGGATGGAGCCATCTGTCCCCAGAGCAGGACGGTGGCACTTCCTTACTCCTGGCCACCTGCTCTGTGGTGGCTGCACACAAAAAAGGGCAAAGGCATAAACTGGAGTGACCCCTCGTGGGATTTGAAGCATCAAGATCCCATCTTACTGGCACCGATGCAAACTCCCCTTCCTTGAGGACCATTTAATATCGATAGTATGTGTTTACCTGCAGTGACCTATTTACAGTGATGAGCTCTGGGCATCTCTGCTGGGGTTACCTACTTTTTCACATTCTGTGTGTGTGCGTGTGGAGAGGGGGGGACAACCATCAGAAGGTCATAAGAGGCCAGGATCGTGTTTTGGCCGGAGGGCATCCAAAACCACCTGTGAGCTCTGATAATTGAAAGCGCTTCGTGCAGATTCTTGCTCCAAATGTTCTGCTCCAGTTCCTGCTGCTGAACGGTTGCTTCTGCTCCTGCCCCTTCCCCAGGGATCTGCCTGCGCTGCCAGGAGAACACCGAGGGAGACCACTGCGAGCTCTGCAAGGAGGGCTTCTACAGGAGCAGCCATGGTGCCCACGCCTGCCATCACTGCCCCTGCTCCACCGTGGCATCGACCGGCACCTGCCGAATACGTAAGGCTTTCGCTTTGGTCCAACTCCTCAGATAATTTGTGTAGCTCACTTCAATTAATTTGCCACTCGGAGCCTGGTGAGGTGGTTGATAGCCCATGACTCTCCAGTTTGGGGGAGCCGGGGTGTCGTGCTGGAAGTGGCGCCTGCCCCGATGCGTCCCTGGTGTGTCCCTGGTGCTGGTGTTGCCTCTCACGAGAGCGGCTGGGCAGTGGAGGGCAGCAGAAAGGCTTCACGACAGGCTGCAGCCTGCTCTGAAGAACCTGCAGAGTTTTGCACAGAGAAACCACTGGGCTTGTGGCAGGCAGGAGAGGTGCAGGAGATGCCCAGCAGTGCCCAGCCATCCATGCCTCTCTGACCCCCCTTCGGAACATCTCCGTGGGGCTCCAAACAGAGATTCCCTAATCTTCCTGCTCTGTTTTGATGTAACCAAGAGAAGTCATAGCTGTAATGAACACATGTAAGACTTTTTTTTGATATTTCCTTCATCAGTTTTATGATGAAGCCACCTCTGGCTTCATGTAGGGCCCTAAGTTCCTGCAGATTGATAACAGCCCCCATATAGTTCCAGCTCTTTTCTGAAATTGGCTGTTTGAGATGAAAATGTTCAGGAATAAGAATCTGTTTGCTTAGCAACGTGCTGGGCATGCTCTGTGCGGCTGGTACGAGGCATGGGAAAACCCCAAAGCTTTCTTTTTCCCCTAGAAACAAAAAATGCTGTTTCTGTTCAAAGGTTATATTTTCAGGTTAAAATTTCAGATGGAGTAACACTCCACGCTGCTGTTTGTCACAGTGACCTGTGGTCAGGTCCCCCAGAACAGATCCCGCAGAGGGTGTTTCTCCGCACGGGGCTGTGGCTCATCCCGGGTTTCTTTCCCTGTTCTGCAGATCCTGGTGAATCCTCCCCGAGGTGTGACAGATGCAGGACGGGGTACACGGGCCCGAACTGCAACCGCTGCGACAACGGCTACTACAACTCCGACAGCATCTGTGTCAGGTGTAACTGCAACGGGAACGTGGACCCAGCCCTGTCCCCCGCCGTCTGCAAACCCGAGAGCGGGGAGTGCCTGGGTTGCCTGTACCACACGGCAGGCTTCCACTGCCAGGACTGCCAGGACGGCTACGTCCGAGACCCCGAGGGCACCAACTGCACCAAGAAAGGTAAAACTCCCTCCTCACACCAGCACGGAAGATCTCTGGGGGGATCAGGTGGGCACGAGCTGCCCGAAGGCTGGGGAGGGAATGCTGTTCATTGTTCAAATTGGGTTAGGTTCACCCGGCCTGTGGTGCAGGGAAGAGAGCAGACCTTTGTAACATGGTGTCTACTGGCCTTGGAATCTGTGGGTTAGAGTCAGCTTTGGAACCACCCTGATTCCCAGACTGTGGCAGGCACCTCTAGTGAGAAAGCTGGAGAACAAAACCATTTGCAGTATATTTAAATGTAGGTTTTCAGGTTTCCATCTCTTGATACACTTATCTCCTGGTGCTCAGTGCATTGTCTGTATTGACTCCGTTGCCTATTTAGGGCAACAAAGATGATTAAGGGATTGGAGCATCTCCCTGATGAGGAAAGGCTGAGAGAGCTGGGGCTCTTGAGCCTGGAGACAAGAAGGCTGAGGGGAGACCTTATCAATGCTGACAAGTACCTAAAGGGTGGGTTGAGGGAGGAGGGAGCCAGACTCTTTTCAGTGGTTCCCAGTGACAGGACGAGGGGCAACGGGCACAAGCTGGACCATGGGAAGTTCCACTCCAATCTGAGGAAGAACTTCTTTGGGGTGAGGGTGGCAGAGCCCTGGCAGAGGCTGCCCAGGGAGGGTGTGGAGTCCCCTTCTCTGGAGATCTTCAAGCCCCACCTGGATGCTCCTGAGTGATGTGCTCTGGGCAGCCCTGCTTTGGCAGGGGAGTTGGACTGGATGGTCTCTAGAAGGTCCCTTCCAACTCCAACAATTCTGTGATTCCATGACTGGTCCATTCAATAGCACTGTCTAGTTCTCTAGAAAGGGTGTTTATAATACATTTTGTCACTCCTCATACTCTGAAAACTGTAACTACTTGGACCAAGTTTAGATATTCTTGGGGGTTTTTTTGGCTTTCTAAATGGGGAGCCAAAGCCCAGAGAAGTTGAGATCCAAACTTGCACAGCGAGTCAACACCAGAATTCCCTGGTACCCACTCTGGGGGTCTCTCATGAGTCTTCAGTCCAAATCCAAGACCCTGCATGTGGCATCTCAGGCACAAACTAGCTGTGTACTTAAGGAGGCTACTCCACCGCGGGGGGATTCACAGTGAGAGAAAATGGTTCTTAAGCTGCTCCTTCAGTGGTTCTCAGGAGGTTGGTCCACAAGGTGGATCTCCAGCTCCATGCATGGAAACATTACCAGTCTTATGGATTAGATGAGAGAAGCCAGAGTTCAGGAAGGTATCTGGGCCCAAATTCATCCTTGTCACCAACAGAGATTTAATTCAGATCTTCCATCAGGAGCTAATGTGGTTCTCAGTCCCATGCTGCTCTCCGGAGGTGTAATCACAGGGGCCTTCTCTGCGCGGGGAGATGATCAATACAAAAAAGTTGACTGCTCATTAGCTGTAACGGTGCCGTTACGGGGCTGGAAATGGCAGTTTCGCACCGGCTCATCCATTATCTCCCCTGCACAGCTCTGGCTTTGTGCAAAGAGCTCCACGACCTTGCTCTGTTAAAATCCATGTGAGTGGCTTTGCTGGTACACTGCCAGCATTCACCATGCGTTTTAATTTCACGGTGTTGTTCCAGGCAATTCCTGATGTGGGGAAAGAAGAGACATCCTCTTCTCACTTTCATTTTCCCTTCACACCTATTTTTTCCCTTTCTTATTAAGCAATTAAAAAGGTGTAGAGCTTATTCCCAGTGTCTTACACACAATTTGCCTAAATATTGACATGGTGAGGTATACTGTGCATTAACTAGTTTTAAGTTAAGGTTGAGCAGCCTGGTTTTGAGTGGCTTCTAGAGTGAAATCATCACCCAGACTCTATTTAAGTGCCCAGCCATCCATGTCTCTGTGAGCCCCCTTCTGAACATCTCCATGGGGCTCCAAACAGAGATTCCCTAATCTTCCTGCTCTGTTTTGATGTAACCAAGAGAAGTCATAGCTGTAATGAACACATGTAAGACTTTTTTTTGATATTTCCTTCATCAGTTTTATGATGAAGCCACCTCTGGCTTCATGTAGGGCCCTAAGTTCCTGCAGACTGATAACAGCCCCCCATATAACAGTTGTAATAAGAACCTGTTTTTTGTACAGCCTGGGCAAAGCTAAACCCAACCCTGAGTGTCCACAGGATCTGTTTAGAGTCTTAAACCTGACCAATATTTAGCTGCTTTCAAGGTTGATGGAGAGAATATTCAAAGGATGAGTGTGGTGACCAAAGTCACTCGTTCCCGACCTCTGGGTGGATGGTGAAGCAGAGCAGAGAGGACCTAGTGATGCAGGGTGGCACTGTGCCACCCAGCTGAGCTTCCACCCGTCCCCGAGCACTGTCAGGGGGGGCTGCTGGCCCGGCCCCCGGCTCCTTGCGCTGCTCATTGATGGCAGGAGGCAGCAGAAGCTTTGTGGAGGTGGCATTTCAATGGAGCAGCTGGAGATGACGCTGGCCTCAAAGCTGCAAAAGCGGCCCCATTGACTGAGCAGCTGCTGCTCTCAAGGAGCTGCTCTGGGACATCTGGAGGGTTGGCACGGGCCTGGCGAGCGGAAAGAGGCATCGCTGGACGTGTCGGGGCCCGGAGGCGACGCTCCGCGGTCAGGGCACGGCACTGTTCTGCTGTGACATTCCTGCCAGCTCCAGGAAATGTTTTCACCCCCGTCCCCCTTTGCCAGCACTTCAACTGATGCTGACTCACAAATAAAGCCCAGAAAAGTCCTGTTTCCTCGCTGGTGAATCAGCCATTGTCTCTGCTCCGAGTTTTTTCTAATTATAGCTACTGGCAGGGTTTGCCAAGAGTTGAGTGTTGATGAAGGAATTTGGAAAGGATGACTGAATTCCTCGTGCCCTTCTCCCAAAGCTGTATCCAGGAACCTCTTGCTCCTGTCACGTTGCTTCCTACTGCAAAATTCTGCCCATTATCCCATAGAGAAATGCCTCCTGGCATTCAGCATCCCGAGCATCCTTATCAACCTGAGGCAGGACCTGCAGAGAACAGAGGAGCTGCTGCAGGGAGGGGCTCTGAGCAGGAGCCTAAATTAGATGTGATGCCCCCTCCAGAGGAGTTTCTTTCTCCATTGCCTGAACTGGGAACGTGACAGCCCAAAGTTAACTCGTGGGAGTTCCCCTGAGGGCCCGTAGCAGGAGATGTGCTGAATATTTCCAGCTCCTGTTGCCATTGGAGATGCAACTTAGTGCAAAATTAGTCCTTCGGAAGTGACTCTGCTCCTCAGTCATAATTAGCAGACGTTCTCTTCAGGAGAACTGGATCAATACAGCACGGCACCATCAGCTGTAATTGCTGCAGCTGTAAGTGGGTTGAAAATGAAGTTGCATTTCTGAGAGCAGGAAGAGAAGTGGCAGAGAGTGGGAAAGAGGGTGCAGAGTGGGAAAGAGGGTGCAGAGAGTCCTGTGGAGCAATGGGTGTAGAGAACATTTTGGTCGATTGAAGCTTCAGCTTCTGGAGGGTTCCTGCTGCCTGTACTTGAGAATCCAAAATAGATCAGGTTATTCCTGTGAAGGAAATGTTTTATTGGTTACATTTGGGAGCCTAATGCTCAGGCTGGTATGGTGCTTTGTGAGGCCTACAGCTCAACCGGTTTGAAGGTGGCGTGATGAATGTGCATCCCAGATCTCCAGTGTTAACTTGTCACTAACTCCTGGATCTGAGAGGGGAATTGTCCCACGTCTGATGGAAGAAAAGCTGGTTCTTGGCTATTTTGTGCCTGGGAACAGGCTGCAGAGGAAGACGGACCTTGTGGCACCGTCTGGTAGTTCCATGTCCTCATCCTTCACGTGTGGACACACACCAGCAGCTGGAACCAAAACAGAATCCAAACTGGCTTCTGCCGTTTTCGTAAGAACATCCACAGTCTTTTTGTGTTGAGATTTGATTCCCTTCTGCTTCTGGTTGTGCAGACTGGGGGTTTCTGTGAGATTTGTGCATGACTTCTTCATTCAGAAGCAGAAGTTGGGTTATTTTGTCCTTTTACATAAAGCCATGTAAACACTGAAACCCGTTGCTGGCCACTGGGATGGCAGAAAACTCATGCTTCATTTTTTCATTTTTGATCTTCTTATACAGGTAAGGTGGAAATAATAATATTGGGACCGTAATCCTGTATCTAGTGACATAGTGACTGTGAAAGGTTCCTGGCGTCGCTGTGTCCTCCCAGCCTGATGGTGCAGCCCACGCAGACAAGTGACACTCTGCCTTCCTTAGGGTCCAACTCCAGACTCTTGCTGAGCTCGGTGGAGCCCCGTTTTCATGGGCTGAACACGAGCTGGACTTGGTGTCTTGCTTTCATCATGAGTATCTAACACCAAGCCTTGCTACTGTGCCCATCCCTCCATCACCAGAGTTTCTATAACAATGCTGCACTCAATGAGCGCTGAGCACACAGAAGGATTTAAAAAAACCCAAACAAACCCAACCCTGGCTAACCATTTTTGTAAACGATTTTGAAAAAAAAACCCCACAGCTTTAACAGTGTAGACTTAATTGCCATATTAACTGTGCTATAAATGTCAAGTCCTTTTATGTTTGTGTTTGATTCCAGCTTAGCGTATTTCTATTGATAATTTTTTATTTGTTTTGCAGAAGCCACTCTCGGCCCAGAAACACAGGAGTTTACAACTTCTGCTCCCAACGCCAGCAAGGCAACATCCCTTCCAACAGCAGTGACAAACAGCACGTTGTCCCCAACAACCACACAGACTGTATCTCCTATGAGTTCCTCGGACAATAGCACCTCTGCCTTCGCAGACGTTTCGTGGACTCAGTTTAACATCATTATTTTGACAGTTATCATCATCGTGGTGGTCCTACTAATGGGCTTCGTGGGTGCTGTCTACATGTACCGTGAGTATCAAAATAGAAAACTTAATGCTCCTTTTTGGACCATTGAACTCAAAGAGGACAACATCAGTTTCAGCAGCTACCACGACAGCATCCCCAACGCCGACGTGTCGGGGCTGCTGGAGGACGATGGCAATGAGGTGGCACCCAATGGACAGCTGACGCTGACGACTCCCATGCATAATTTTAAAGCTTAGAAGAAGGGATCCAGCTATTCCCAAGTCGGCTTAAAAAAGTTACAGGGCTTGTTGGAAAGGGGTATCAGGATCCGTGCCAAGGCTCCACGCAGAGGAACTTGCTCTTCAGATACTCTTACGCTGGGCGTGCTGTAGCTTCCAGGTGAACAGGAAAAAAAAAGTGTAGTACATCCAAATTTCAGGTAATACGGTGAAATGCATTCAGTGTCCTGTTCTCCATAAAGATCCATAGAATTGTTAAAGACTTGATTATGCTGGGCTGAAAGTATTTTTTTTTAATGAAGAAGCTCTGGGGTGGAGAAAGCAGTATCCCGTGATTAAGCAGAAGTTACTTGATTTCCAGCCAACCTAACACTTATGTCTGCATCCTTTCGTTTGAAAAGGAGCCCATGAATTTAACAGTGGATTTTCAGGAAAAAAAAGACCTTTGCAAAGGCTTCATATTAGTTCCTGATATAAAGTTGTTTGGAAAGGAGGACAAAAAAAAAAAAGGGAAATAATTGTTCACTGTACTACCAAGAGGCAAGTAGAGGAGTGAGTTGCACACTTGAAAAAAGTCACCATTCTCAGTTTCCACTAAGCAGGGAAACAGGAAAAAAATAAATCATGAAAATATTGGAGTTAGGGAAAAGACTGCTTTTCCCTTTCTGAGTATTTATACAGGGTGATGATGCTATTAAAACATAGCAATCCGTTTGTTTTTTTTTTTCTAGAAGGAGTTAATGAACTTGTATAGTTTCTGTGCAAGGGAAGACGACAAGACATCTCAGGGTTGCTGTGTAAAAATAAAAGCTAGGCTTAATACCCTACCCTGATAGAAATGGTGTGTTCTGTATATAAAATGTAATATATCTTCTTGGAATTGTATTTGTAATTATTTGTACAAAAAGACAACCAACCAACCAAAAAAACCCCAACAACAAAACCATGAACCCTTCCCCAACCTCCCCTATTCCCTAAGTCATATTTTATCATCTAGATTTTAATTGTACAGCGGTTAGTGGCGTTGTTTAAAAAGAAAAAAAAAATGAGGATTGTTTAAAATACTGTAAATGAGATGGCAATATTGTTGGAGCTGGGACTCTGGCAAACACCGACTGCTTAAAGCTTTTCTTCTAGTGTCATTGAATAACTTTCTTTTTTAGAGGAAATGTGAGTGCTCCCTACTTGCATCTGTCAGATTTTCCCATTCCTTTCAAGGCAGAGTGAATCCAGTGTCACCATAACTAAGGCCTAACTGGTGTCCAAAAAAAGCGGATGGACCCTTCTGTTACTTGATTTTAAATCCTTACACAAAATGCAAATCCACTGTCACGAAGGCATTGAGAGCCTGATCTCGATGGCCGAGCTTTTCCGAAGCGGCTGCTCATCTCGTGAGTGGGTCTTGTTGCCACCTCTCCCGTGGTGACACAGTGATGGGGGACACTCGCCGGAGGGCTGAGCGCAGCCTCCTGGCAGCTTGAAGGGCAAAAAAGCAAAAATCTCCTGAATTTGGGTGGAAACACCTTCCAGCCGAAGAGCTGGTGGGAGCCGATCTGCGCCCAATCTGCACTTCTAGGCTTAAAAGCTCAAAGTGCACGGATCTTTCAGGACCTTTATGTAGCACAAGGTGGTGGTGGGGAATCAGCTGTTAATAAAACCTACAGGGGACTTCAGGTTTTACAGATTCCCCTGATTTTTGCGGGAGGACTGTTAGCAGGGGGAGAACAACTCCTGGGCAGCACAGCAGAGGGAGGTGGCACCACAGAGGTCCTGTCTGGTACCTGTGGTGTCCACGCGGGCACCGTGCCCTCCCCGTGCCAGGCAGCCACTGGGTCTGACCTGTGAAAATCAATAAATACCATCACATTGAAGCAGGGCATGAAGCACATATTTCACCTAATTCCTGACCAACCTCAGAACCGAAGCCGCGCTGCTGTCCCCGTTGGTGCTTTGTAAGCAATTAATGCTGAGGATAAATGAAGTACCTGCTAAAGGTCAGCAGGAGCTGACTGAGGCATCCTCAGAGCCAAGCAAAAATAAATATTTCTCAAGGTGAGAAATGGTAGGAAGAATGTGGTGATTATTTATTTGCTTTCTGGTGCTGCGTGGAGGCTTGTCTTATCATTGGAGACTTTTTGGGGGGTGGGTGGGGGGGAAATAGGTGCTTTAAACACATGCGCAAAGATGCCATTTCTGCCTCAAAAACTCGCTGCCTGATTTCAAGATGAGGCATGGCAAGTGGGAGGGAAAATAGTCGAGGATGAGCAAGGGCAGAATGTGATCCTGCATCCAGGCCTGAGCTGATGGAAAAGCTCCCGTCGCCTGCTGCCTCCCCATAAATAAATAATAAATTAATAAATTCGGCTGATGTCATTCAGAGAAATGTTACTTATAAAACAGGGGAGGACTGGAGGAGAAAATCTGGGTATTGCTAATCCTCCAGTTACTCATCAACCTTTTAAAGAGCAGAATGGTGACAAAACAGAAAATTTCCTAAAAATTGTCATTATTTGGCAGTGCTGACTTAGCGACATCTTGCACTTGGTCACTTCCTAGGGCGGGGAAAGGTAATTTAGGAAGTGTTGGCTTCTGGGGCTACTGCCAGCAGGCAAAGTGAAGGACAGATTGTTCACTTTAACATTTCCGAAATATTTTAGATCTTCTCATCTTTGCCACCAAACACCTCTTCCTCCAGTGTTGGTATGCCTGAAGGTTACTTTGTAACAGGAATAGGCTTTGATTTTTCTCTCCCTCTAGAAATGCTGACCATCTGCAAAACCAGAGGGTGAGTTCAGGTGCTGAGCCCTCCTGCCACGGCGCAGGAGGTGTCTGCATCTGGGCTGCTTCTGGCCTCCAAGTTGCTCTTCAATGCTTTGTGTTTGAGCCCTGGGTTTGAAAAGAGGAACAGTCTGTGAGGGAGGGAAGTACAGCTGTTGTCTGTGGGTTGCACATCTGGATGAAGGGATCCAGACAGCCCCAGGGATGTGATGGTGATGGGAGGCTTGGCTGGGCAGGGGGGGACCTGGCTGCAGGGATGTGATGTTGATAGTAGGCTTGGCTGGGCAGGGGGGGACCTGGCTGCCCAGGTTTGGAGAGCAGAGGAAAGCACAGGATGTTCTTTTACAGGGCCTGGAGCACAGCAGGGAGGTGGCACTGGGACAATGCTTGTCAGATGGCAAAATGACTCAGTAGGAAAAAACCCAGCCATCTCCAGCCAGGCAGGCCTTTGGCACAGAGGAACGACTGCATAAAAGGAGATCAATACCTCAGCAAAGAAAGAATAAAGAGCTTTGTGTATGACTTTGGTGATGTGAGATTAGATCCTCCTTCCTCTCACTCATCTGCCCCCTGGGCACCACGGGAGGTGAGAAGGAAGCTGAGCTAGTTCCATCTCCAGCCAGCTGGGGTTGGCGTTGTAGTTTGAGGGGGTGCAGAGCTAAAACACAAAGGCCACCAGGACCACTGCCCTGCTACGTGTTATAACTTGTCCTGAAGCTTCTCAGATGTTGAGGTTTGCCCCACGCCACGTTGGGGTATGGACAGGTAAAGCAGAAATGGGCTTGTGGGGCTGCATTGAGGCCCAACTCAGAAGGGAGCAAGACACAGGGAGGCATCTAGGGCTGATGTGGCAATACAGGTACAGGTGGCTTTCCTGAAGGGCCACCACGCATCAACTTCTAACTGGGCATGCTGCAGTTTGGTGGTCATGGAGAAGGGCAGCCGATGGGGTGGTACGGTAGCTGTAGAGCATGGAGAAGGTACGATAAGGCAGGTGAGGGCTGGGTGATGGTGGGGAACCATCTCTGAAGGCACAATCCTCAGGGTCGTGAGGGCTCTGTGGACCCAGCTGGTCTGGATGGGTCAAGTTCAGTTTCACAGTCACGTAACTCAAGGCAAGAGGATATGATGGAGTGGATAAAGGGCAAGAAGCAATGGTGTGTGAAAGGCACGGGGCAGTCTTGATGGCTCACAACGCAGGAGAGCATTTGGTGAGCACAGAGGGCAACGGACATGCAAAAAAATGATGTGGGTAATGCAGATAGATGTTCTTAAATCTTACGAACTACCGTAGCTAGAAATAACTGCAGGGAGCAGCCCTGGGGAGCTGTCAGGAGATGTCATCCATGGGAATGGTAATTCCCTTGGAGCAGGCTGAGCAAACCTAACACACTGGAAGGCGTTTGTGGAAGAGGAGTGGATGCATCCAGCATCCCTCGGGTGTCCCGGGCCAGTCACGGTCCAGCATCCTCAGCTCAAATGGGACACACAGTGTCAGTGCGGCAGGAGGTTTGCACGGTCTCCTTTAAATACAGGATATAAGATTGAATCCTAAAAATACGTTTCTCTTGAAAGTGAAGTTTTAAAATGAGCTCCCACAGGACTCCGCTCTTCACGCGTCAGAAGAATGGATTAAAATAAGGAAAATGTGGGCCTTAAAAGTTGTACTTGCTCCCAACTGAAACCCATCAGTCTTATTACACATCCAAATAAGGCGTCTCCTAAGCATATGCTATGCTTACAAATGCATTTCTAAAAAAAAAAAAAAAAAAGTGTATGATTTGAATATATGTCAGAATTTATACAGAAGAATGTTATTTAAAATGAATAAGAATAAATGTATATAATTTGTATCTATGCCACTTGGATTTTTGCATTTGTTTTTTTGTTCATTAAAGTTCAGCAGGAGTCTTCCCACTGACAGCAACCAGAGCTGGACTGGAACCTAAAGGCTTGAATCCGATCTCATCCCAGTAATGACATTTGTTCCAAGAGAATTACTTCTTCATTATCCCCTGCATGCGAGATGAGAACCGGGGGCACAAAAATGTTTTTTGACATCAGATATTCATAAGTACAGTTGACATTCTGTATCGGGTAATCCGTTTAAGAAATGAGCCCTCTGATCTCTCGTGTCTGTTTATTAACCATTCCAGCTTTCAGCTACTTTCATTAACACGTTTGGTAGCCCCAGTCGATGCCTATTTCCCCGTTATTGGCTGTAACATCCACACAGACACATTTTGTCAGAGATGTATGCAGTCATTAAAAATGAAACGTACAGGGCAAAGCTAGAAATTGGAAAAGGATATTCCATCAGGTTTTTCTTCATCACCACAATTGCTCTTTCAAAGGAAATTTATGTTATCAGATCCTCTGAATCCACAGCTGTGGCGTCAATAGTTTTGAGCAGCTCTGGCAGGGTCTGCAGAAGGACCTATGGAAGCCTTGCGTTTCTTTCCCACTTGGCAGTGGGAGGTTGATTTTTTTGGCACAGAAGCAAATGCTAAAAGTTAGTTTTTCCTGCTGAATGTTACGTCTAACTCTTTGGCCCTTATTAAGCGAAGAATGTGGAGAGGTAAATCGGCATCAATTAAGCAAACACATAAAACTTAGTGTTCATTCAAATGCTTAGCTAAGCCCGAGCCATATAAGCAGGGGCCACGCTGGTGAAATTCCTGGGAGTTTATTGAGACCTGATCTGCATTAGCAGGAGTTTGATTGTGTATGACTTAGCTTAGGAGGAATTTTGCTCTGAACTGTAAGAGGAGGCAGCGTAACAACACTGAATCGGGTAGAGCAGGGACTTGAGAAGAGAATGACAAGGAGGACCCGTCCTCAGCTGGTGGTGACATCCATCCTCCTCATGCCACCATCACATTTCAGCCACAGCACACAGAGCTTTCATCCTGCTCTTTGGGAGTTTGTGGTCGACCCATCCATACCATTACACTCACCATCAGTATTTCTTTCCTAGACTCCCTTTAGCACTTGGTCTCTGAGGGGGGAAGGATCTCGGGCTGCCTGGTAAAGTAGGAAAGCGTCGTTCCAATGGTACGAGGATTTAGCATAATCTCCCCAAATGTGCTACTAATTAAGATAAGGTTAAACAACATTAAGCAGATTATCGGAAGGCAAGTTGTTAACTGCTTCTAAACAATATGTTTCCCAGCCCTTTCTGCCCCTCGCAGCTTTTTGGTGCTGCTGCAGATTTTCAAACATCGGGCAGTGCAGTAACCCAGGGAAATTCCCCATCGTGTCTGTGTGTATCTCCATATATCTATATGCCTTTGTCCACCAAGCAGCCCTTTCATGAAGTGATAAACTTAACAACTGCTGATTTCCTTTGAAAGTCAGTATGTTGGGACGTGCACCATGGCTCTGCAGACACAGAGATGCTTTACCAGCCCATAGCACACAAGCCGAGAATGATCTGCGCTGTCCTTGTGGGTGATGGATGCTGATTTAATGGCGTGCATCAAATATGTAATACCTTACTGTAACCTGAAACACGAGCAAATTGGTGTCATCCTTTCAGTAAGTGGGCTCATTCATTTGAGGAAGATCTGCTCTGTAAACACGCAAAGCCACATGTCAGACGGGCTGATCAGATCCTGGCGCCAGACGGCAGACCCGATTTTGCAAACTTAACTTCAGCTTGGCAGAAGGTGAGGCCGCTGCAAAAGGGGACCCAGTCACGTAAGGTGACAAATGTCTCTCAAGGGTCATGGGGGAGCTGACGGGACCGAACATCTCTTAGGATCATCAGACCCCAAGTGCAAAGCATCAGGCATGTCCAATTGGATAGGAGATGAGATTAAGAGCTTAGCTGGGCTAAGTAGTGCCTGGCATTTCCTGGCACTTTGGGGCGCCAACAGCTGCTCCATTGTGCACTTACACACAGAAAATTGAAAGAGAAGCAGGGATGGGAAGCCCACCATGACCATACACATCCTGTGGTTGCAGTGGCTGCTGCCACCAGTCTGGGGCATTTTACAGGCTTACAACTTCCATCTGTTTTGAACAGAGAGTAAAGCTGGTACCTGGAGAAAATGGAGCTAACGGGGCAGTGTATCAATGTGGAATAATAAACCCACAAAATTACCACGGCCCATGGTGAGCCTATATCCATGTCCTAATTCCTGGCCAGGTAAGAATCCCCTTGAGATAGCCCAGAGGACAGTGAGTACGTGAAACCTGACACACTGGGTACCGAAGAGGAAACCAAATCCAAGGCTTGAGCAGATGGTTGTTGCTGCAGGTGAGAGCCAGTGTCTCGCTGGAACGGAGCTTCCTCACGTTACAGGCCACGCTGAGACAACAGTCCTAGCATGATGCCCTGGTTGGGGTCGTAAATGTTGCAGAGAAGCAGTTCAATCCCACACACAGGTTTCTGATAATGAATTAAAAACCAGGGCTAAGCTGGGGGGAAGCCAGGCGAGGTTTGGAGCTCCCCCTGACCCCCCAGGCCAGGCCCTCCCCTGAGCCCTCAGGGACGGCGGCGCCAAGGAAGGGAAACACTGGCAGCATTTTCTTCAATTTGGTGTTTCTAACTGTCCGTGTTCTGAAATGTTCAACGTGATTGTGTTTTCTCCCTGAAGTAGCGGGAGAGCTGCAATCCTTACATCTTCGCTTTGTGAAAAAAAAACCCTGATTGTTTCACACTCAGCCTGCCTCAATGCAAGATGGATTACGGGCGCAGCTGCCTTCCCGGATTTTCACCCCTGCCAGTTACAAAGAACAGTGACTAGAATTTGAAACTAAAGTGTAATTATTTCTCTCTCCAAGCCGGAGAACATGGAAACAATCAGCTCCAGCGGCTCTGCCAGGGCCTGGCAGGAGCCCGGCAGCACAGCCCAGCAAAAGCCTCTTCCGACCGCGTCTCTCTCAGAGCAGGGCCCGAAGGCAGCCGGGGAGACCCGGGAGACCCCCCGCCACCCCCCGGCCACACTCCCAGCCCTGTCCCCTCCCCTCGGCCGGGCCCTTCAGGCCCCTCGCCCTCAGCAAAGATGTCAGCTGCGCCCGGGAACCCTCCACTGTTCCCTCAGTAAAGACGGCGGCTTAACATCGTCGCCAGTCCTGCTTTGCAAAAGATGGCGGCTGGCGGACGCCTCCGTGGCTTCCCTCACTCAAGATGGCGCCCTACGGCTTGCTCTCCCTTTGCCCAGCTGGCAGTCGCCATGTCCCCCGCCCCGCTCTGCCCTCAACCGACATGGCGCCTGCCCGCCCAACGTCGGCCGCCGCCCGCAGCAAACATGGCGGCTTCCCTTCAGTTTCTATTGCGCCCGCCCCGTACGCTCCTCCCTTTTGGCTTCAGCGGCTTCACCTCCGTCGACGCAAAGATGGCGGAAGCGATTGCGGCCGTTTGAATTCCAGCGAAGCCGCCAAAGCCGCGCACAAAGGAGCCGGGGCTCCCATCGCCGGCGGGACGCGCGGGCCGGCGCCGCCATGGACTCGCTGCCGGGGGATGACCTGACGCTGCCGGTGGCGTTTGAGGGCAGGTAGGCAAGGCGGCGTCCCGGGGCGAGGAATGGGGCGCCGGGCTGGGGCGCCGAGCCCGCCGCCCCCCTCCCCTCCGGTGCGTGTGTCGGGGCCGGGCCTGCCGGCCCCGTTCGGGGGGACGGGACCCCCTGGGCTTTCGGCTCCTCAGCCGTGTCCTCCTCCTTCCTCAGCATCTCCCAGCCGCCAGACGTCTCCCGCGGGGATCCCCAGCCCGGCCCGGCCGGCAGCGAAGGTAAGGCCGGATGGCGGGAAGGAGCCCCCCGTGAGGCGCAGGGGGCGCCCGGCTCTGTGCGCCCTGCGGGTCTGGGAACCTGAGGGGAAAAACCTCATGCCTGAGGAGAACAGGCACAAATAACTTTAAGCGATGCAGCTTTTTTGTAAGTTGCGTCTTTTTAAGACTGTAAAACCGCCAGCAGCCGCCGCAGTTAGTGCTGTCAGCTCTCTTGCCTGTGGTCATCAGGGCTCTGAGCCTTACATAAGGTGATCAGCGGTTTTGTGGGGCGTGTACTTAAAACACTTAAAGTATCCAGCAAGGCAGCATTACTGTTTCATATTCTGCGTGGTTTTAGGGAAGTTGCATGCTGTGTATCATTAGGTTTCTCAGTATGACTGTGCAGTTGCATCCTCCCCGAAGACGCACTCTGGAGAAGTATCTTAGCTTTTATCTAGTTGTGCATTAAGAAGCCTTCTGTCTAGTTCCTGTTGAACAGAAGCTGTAATTCAGTACGTTTTTGAATGATGGCCACGATGACCATGTAACTGAGTTCGTGGCTCATTACCACATAACAATGTTCATCTTCATGTGTGGGATACTTGCTTGAAAAACTTACTTTAAAGTAAAATAGCTAAATGGTATTATTTTGAAACCCACCTATGTAAATTCGGGGTGTATGTCTTTGATTTCTCCTTATTTGTGCATGTATCCAGCCACAAAACTTGGCTGACTTCATTGTGTAGATGAAGTATGTAATTGAAACTTAGACAAATTAGATGGTTTACCAGAAAGATCTATTCGCTCATGAAAGGGAGCGCATGTAAGAAACATACCAAAGCTGTGAAATAATGTTATTGTATTCTGCATGTGCTGTAGGAAGGCTCTCTTGTGAAATTGACTAGAACGTCAAGATTTAAAAACAGCTGGCTGGTATTTTTTGGGTTATTTTCAAGACTGCTCTATGTAACAATTTTGGAAGTACTTGAAATGAAATATTTTCTTCTAGATACTATGAGAGTCTGTTTGAGTCCTCAGCTTCCTCTTCTTTGTATAAAACGTGTAGCACTTACATCATCTTAAATATTTCTATTAAAATTTGTAAGACTAAACTTTTAATCAGAATAATGAGATTATAAGTTCTGCAGACCTGCTCAAATGTGGTTGTTACAGAATGTGTGTGCAAACAATTTCACGTACATGTACATTCAGCGGGGATTACGTTTTAGGAACCTAGAAACTGGCCATTTCCTCTGTCTGTGGCTTCCCTGAGTCTAAGTTGGAGGCCTGACATGTGACCAGTAAGATACTGAAAGATTTGAATTGCTTTCCAGTAGTTTAGTAGGACTTAATTCAAACATAGGAGTCCCTTGCAGTTGCTCTGAGGACTTATTCTTGAAAGTGCACCTTGCATGGCTTAATTTCAGTGTACATCTTGGTTTAAATGCATGATGTTGGAATTTGGGAGCTTAAGTGATAGAGAGCTTATAGTGATCAGAAAGAGATCTAGGTGCTAACTACTTGGTAGCATTAACATGTAATGTAAACAAGGGGCAAAAAAATGCCTCCCTCACTTCCCAAAAGGAGGTGTACTTTATTATGTTTAGATTAGTGAAGGCCTTTGCTGTTATCAAATAGAAGCCTGTTTTAGGGATTCTGCTGTCTGAACTTGTTCTGTCTTCTTAAATGTCTAGTGTTACCAGATGTGACAGAAGATACAGTCTCACCGACGAGAGCTCGGACCATGAAGGACTATGAAAATGTAAGCAGACTTTTAATATAAGACTTGGTGACAGATTTATGGCCAAGTTATTTCTAACAGGCTGGCTGAAGTGTGGACTCTCCCAGTCAGTTTCTTTGGTTGTGTCAGTCAACAAAGATCTGTTGGAGATGTGACCAGCTGTTTTTCTGTGCTTTGAACCTCCATTTCTTAAGTATTGTGCTCAAGAAGTGAGGCAAAACTTTGTTGTTGAGACTAGCCAACTGCTGCTCTGAAGTTACGAAACCAAAATTGGCACCCTCTCCTCAAGAGTTCATGTCATCACCAGAAACGTAACGACTGGGATTGCATGTCTGCAATTGATTTATTTCATGGAAGCATCATGTTTATTTTTGTTGAGACTAGTGCAGGATTTGACTCTTTAATTCATTGATTGCTGTATAATACCTTTTACCTTTATAATTATGTATGAGTGTGCTTGGAATACTTTTGTTGTAAAGGTCTAGTGTCGTTGTGACAATTCTGTAGATAAAGCTGGTTTTGGCACTTAATAGACTATAAAGGAAAACATTAGGTTGTTTTTTTTTTTAATGTATTCATTGTCTGGGTTATTTTAATTGAATAAGCCAATTATTTTTTACTGCTGAATGATGATTTGGTTGGAGTACAGCTGTGTTGCAGGACAACTTCCCTGTTGAAAGTTTTAAATTGTGTAACTTCTTAAGATTGTGTGAAGAAGCATCTCGGAGGTGCCTGCTACAGATGAAGGCTGTGGTTTGCTCTCCTCAGGATGCCTTTGTGTGTCTGTGGTTTTCAGTGCCTTCTGCAACTGCTGTTACCTGTTGTAGCATTGTTATGTTTGAAATGAGTGTTCCTTCTGAGCTCTTTCAGTTTCTTGTGGCTTTATGTCCCTCTGAGGAGAAAGCTGTGCTCTTTGCTCGGAATTCAAAGCTTGCTTTGGAAAGCCTTGGTGAAGGATGTTTTTTACAGTCTGTAGCTATTTCACTTTCTCTTTTGTTTTTGTGTGTTGGCTGGGGTAAAAAGACATTGCCTTGGCATTAGTAGGTGCTTAAAGTCTTTTACTGTGAGATGTGCCAAAGACCTCAGTCTAGAATAAACATTCTGCAAGTGTTTTATTATAGTCAGTGTTCATTTTTACAGGGGAAAAAGTTTTAGAAGGAAGGAGAAATCTGTTGTTGTTTGTTCTTGTAGGAGGAGAAATCTATTGTTGTTGTGTGATGTAGAGGAGAAGGGGTCTCCCCACAGAGCTCTGGCTCCCTGGTACATCCAGACCCCTTACGTTAAATAGAGCTGTAAAACTTCTCTTAGGCTTTTTTTGATGCCAACAGTATAATGAAGCTCAAAAATCCATTCAAGTAAAGGAAGAACACACTTAAACACAGAGGTAGTTCTGTAACTTCTGTTTTTGAGTCTTTAAGACTGCTGATAGCTGGAAGGCTAAACTTGATAAAGGGAGGATTTACCTTTGTTCTGTTTACCAAGTGTCCAGTAGTTGCTGCCTTTAAATGCATTTCTGGACAGACATTGTAAGGCTGTTCTTAGCCCACTTTAAAACAAATCCGAATTAGCAGGTAAGGGATATCTCCTGCTTGGAGATGGTTTGTGTATGTGTATATTACTGCATGAACTTGCTGATCTTTGAGCAATGTTATTTATGCAAGATAAGAGAAGGCAGTAAGGAAAAGAGTGGCTCCTTGCCTTGCAGCTCACAGAGAACAGGGTGGATGTAACGACCCTTGAATAGGCTAAAAGATGGATCCATGTAGAGAGTCCTTTTATGTTTAGACCTGGAGAAGATACCGAGCTAGACAATATTAGAAGTCTAGATTATTTATTTTATTTTTTTTTAGTATTTATGGTGTGTCCCACTTTCTTGTAACGTGGGTAGGAACCACCTTGCAATAGAAAATATGATTATATGGGCAAAGTGAAAAGGCATCTTTAACTGAGGACCTTGTTATGGTTTATTAGATGTTCATGAATAGAAAGGATGATTGGTATTGAGTTAGGGAACTAAGTAATAATACTTGTGGGTATTTTCTTGTCTCCTCTAACCTACTTAGAGTTTTGCTGTCTTGTAAAAAGGCCTCTGCTGGCAAAAACTGTTGTGCTGTGAAACCACAGCCTCTGCTGACAGATGCAATTTTGCATAAAAGTGGCTCTGTGCCGGCTTGGAAAGGAGCTAAACCGAGGTAGGCAAGTGGTATTTGCTACCATGCTGGCTGTGGTGTATAGAGTGTATTGCAGTGTCCTGGTTTTTCAAGAGGTGTCTGCAATTTCTCTTCTTTCATTTCTTTTTTAAATACAGAAATCAAAACACATAAAGGAATTAAGACCCAATCTTTAAATGCATAAATTGAGAGGATTGCCATTAAAATCCATTTCCAATGTGAACTTGTCCGCATTTTACATGTTGTCTTTTATTAAGCTATAACTTTTTAATTGTAGTCTGCCTGAATTAACTTTCCTCTGAGAAACTGAATGTCAGAGACATTTGTTTCACTTCTTGGTTTATGATTGTGTAGTCTATTTTTTTTGCCTTTTGAAAATAGTACCCTTAAGCTCTTTGATTTAATTCTATTGCCACTGACATCCATGTGAGCAGAATTAAGGGATGCTGAGTTCTTTGGAAATTGTTTTTCCCTTTCAACTCAGAAACGTAATGAATGTCAGAGAGTCTTTGGCACTTGGACTTTTTCTGAATGAACAGAGACTGGCTGTTAGGAATCATCTGTTGACAGCTTAAAAAAAACCCCAGCAGCCAACCCCAAAAACAACAAACCAAATGCTATGAGGTCTGCTCTCACTACTTGCTGAACTGATCCAGCAAGACATGCAGGATCTAGGCCAGTGCTGCAGCCTTGCTTCATTTAAGAAATCTTTAATTTCTTTGCTTATTCCAAATAAGGATTTTGGTTTCGGTGAATGTTCTGTATTGGGTTCTGTGACTTGAAGTACAAAGTTGCATTGTTTTCTTGCTTACATCTCTCTGAATGTTCTGAAAGAGTTTTTCCAGTTATTTAGGGCACCTCATGAGTATCACAAGGTATCACGCTTTCAGCAGCTGCAACTGCATAGTTCAAGTTTATATCCACTGCTGTTTGTGATCATCCAATTGCAATTGTCAGGAAACAAAGATAAGTTAAATATATGTATTGCTGCTGTTTCTAAAGACAGACTTCGTCAGGATGTGTGAATGGGCCACAAAGTTTGTGTTGTCAAGTGTGTTTTCAATTGCTTGTGTGGTATTTACTTGGGTGAATAATGATGAGGCATCTTGCTGGGCAAAGATTATTAAACTGAAGAATTGTTTGCAGATGCAGGTTCTGAGTGCAGTTACAGAAAATAATCTTAGGTTTCACAAGCCAAATATTTTAAGAATTGTATTGCTAATAATTTTTACAAGTGGTACTATACTGTTCTGGAAAAGCCTACATAAATATTTTATTAGTAGCTCTGTAGCATATTAGATTTCCTTTGCTGAAAGCATCTGGCAGGGGACACAAGTCTTATTTGAATGAATGTTTTATGGTTAGTCTCTTAAAAGAAATTTAGGGGGAGACTCCTTTCTTTAATGAAGCCATCAACTATGTTATTGCTTCTACTAGGAAGGTTAAAAATGATAAGCAATTTTTTCCCAAAGAATTGCTCTCTGAAACATGGGATGGGATAAAGGTTTTATTGATATTCCATTTTGCTCACATGCCTTGTGTACTTTTCGCCTTTCTCACCACGAGTAAGGCCCCCATCCCAAGCTTTTACCAAGAAAATACTTCTGCTTATTATTTTTAGATTTTAAAAAACTCTCTTGGATTCCTTTTGTGTAAATGTTTTAGTACTTCAGACAATGTTTTAGTACTTCAGGAACATTCTATAGAACACTACCTGCACAACAGCATGTGTTAGATAATAATTACAAAATAATATTGTTTGAAATTATTTGCTTAAGTGATAGTGTCTGAGTTTTGCAGGGCTAAAAATAAATGCATGCTAAATGATAAGATCTTACACAAACACACAGAGTTTGTGTGTGCCAGTGTGCTTATATACCTTTCAAAACAAAAAAAAACCTCCAAAACCCAAGCAAACCCCCCAAAAGTTCAGAAGGGGTAGGCTAGAGTAGGATTTCTTCTTGTGGGGGGGGAGAGGGAAGTTGGGTCCCACCATCCCAGCCATAAGTATATTCTGTGATGTGTGCTGAAGCTGGAGAAGATAAAAACCTCTTGAAAGTGTTTGAGTATTTCTATCTCCCTGGGTGACACTCTCTTGGAAGGATGTTTCATTTTGACTTGTGTGTCATAAGCTGTTATTGATAGCTTCAGAATTATAATATATATATGTGTGTGTGTGTATATATATATATAGTTACATGTTTAGCCATCTCCAGGGAGTTGAATTCTGATCTTGCACCGTGGAGAGCAAAACCAAATGGTAGTTGTTTTCACTCTTTGTTTTACTTGGTTTGAAACACATGACATAATTTCTCTGTCTCATTTCACAGCAAATCACTGATCTGAAAAAAGAGAACTTCAACCTGAAGCTTCGTATCTACTTTCTGGAGGAGCGAATGCAGCAGAAGTTTGATGGTCCCACTGAAGAAATATACAAAATTGTATGCATTTAGAATGATCTAAGGGAATTTTAGATCTTTTTGAAGAGTTTGTTCTGTGGGAAGGTTACCCATTTTAGCTTCTAGTTTTATGGCTCTAAATTGAAAGAATGCATATGAGCTGATTGGTTGTCTGCACTGGTAGACAGACTTGTCATTGCTGATGTATTAAAATGGTATCTGTCAACTTGCAGGCCAAGTAGTTCTCTGTACCATGTGCACTTATGTCATGAGTAGTTTTCTTAGGCGATAAGAAAATAGTGTTAAGTTTATTAAAAACCTCGATAGTTGATACAATCAGGTTTTTAAAAGAAAATGAGAAGAAAATGTCTCATGGGTCAAAGGAAAACCGTGCATGGAAGCCCTAGAAGCTCTCAAGTTGATCTGCACTACTCCCCATTGTAGGAGTTAAGTGTGTGTAGGGAATTTGTATTGCTTGAATACAATGGTCTTAAACACTTTTTGAGACTTCTGAGGTCTTGAACCTTGCAAAATATGCCCTTTAAAATGTCTCTATGCTATTCTTAGCCCAATGATGCTTTATATTTGCTGGTCAAAAAAAAATAGCCTACAGATTGCCAACAACTTTTGGGTAGGGTGACCTCTGACTTCGCTCCAGACACTTTCATTCTTTTGTCCTAGAACATTGAGCTGAAAGTGGAGATAGAAAGCTTGAAGCGCAATCTGCAGGAGAGAGAGAAACTACTCATCAAAGCCTCGTAAGTACCAGTATATTTCTTGATGTCTGTGACTTAGAATTTCCAAGATCTTGCTTCTGTTTGTTTTTTTTTTTTCCTGATGTTCTAGGAATATGAGGGTCCCAAATAGTATTTTAAGGG
>NW_015090763.1:836886-933775 GCF_001431845.1 Calidris pugnax
GAACATCTCTTAGGATCATCAGACCCCAAGTGCAAAGCATCAGGCATGTCCAATTGGATAGGAGATGAGATTAAGAGCTTAGCTGGGCTAAGTAGTGCCTGGCATTTCCTGGCACTTTGGGGCGCCAACAGCTGCTCCATTGTGCACTTACACACAGAAAATTGAAAGAGAAGCAGGGATGGGAAGCCCACCATGACCATACACATCCTGTGGTTGCAGTGGCTGCTGCCACCAGTCTGGGGCATTTTACAGGCTTACAACTTCCATCTGTTTTGAACAGAGAGTAAAGCTGGTACCTGGAGAAAATGGAGCTAACGGGGCAGTGTATCAATGTGGAATAATAAACCCACAAAATTACCACGGCCCATGGTGAGCCTATATCCATGTCCTAATTCCTGGCCAGGTAAGAATCCCCTTGAGATAGCCCAGAGGACAGTGAGTACGTGAAACCTGACACACTGGGTACCGAAGAGGAAACCAAATCCAAGGCTTGAGCAGATGGTTGTTGCTGCAGGTGAGAGCCAGTGTCTCGCTGGAACGGAGCTTCCTCACGTTACAGGCCACGCTGAGACAACAGTCCTAGCATGATGCCCTGGTTGGGGTCGTAAATGTTGCAGAGAAGCAGTTCAATCCCACACACAGGTTTCTGATAATGAATTAAAAACCAGGGCTAAGCTGGGGGGAAGCCAGGCGAGGTTTGGAGCTCCCCCTGACCCCCCAGGCCAGGCCCTCCCCTGAGCCCTCAGGGACGGCGGCGCCAAGGAAGGGAAATGCTGGCAGCATTTTCTTCAATTTGGCGTTTCTAACTGTCCATATTCTGAAATGTTCAACATAATTGTGTTTTCTCCCTGAAATAGCAGGAGAGCTGCAACACTTACATCTTTGCTTTGTGAAAAAAACCCCTGATTGTTTCACACTCAGCCTGCCTCGATGCAGGATGGATTACGGGCGCAGCTGCCTTCCCGGATTTTCACCCCTGCCAGTTACAAAGAACAGTGACTAGAATTTGAAACTAAAGTGTAATTATTTCTCTCTCCAAGCCGGAGAACATGGAAACAATCAGCTCCAGCGGCTCTGCCAGGGCCTGGCAGGAGCCCGGCAGCACAGCCCAGCAAAAGCCTCTTCCGACCGCGTCTCTCTCAGAGCAGGGCCCGAAGGCAGCCGGGGAGACCCGGGAGACCCCCCGCCACCCCCCGGCCACACTCCCAGCCCTGTCCCCTCCCCTCGGCCGGGCCCTTCAGGCCCCTCGCCCTCAGCAAAGATGTCAGCTGCGCCCGGGAACCCTCCACTGTTCCCTCAGTAAAGACGGCGGCTTAACATCGTCGCCAGTCCTGCTTTGCAAAAGATGGCGGCTGGCGGACGCCTCCGTGGCTTCCCTCACTCAAGATGGCGCCCGACGGCTTGCTCTCCCTTTGCCCAGCTGGCAGTCGCCATGTCCCCCGCCCCGCTCTGCCCTCAACCGACATGGCGCCTGCCCGCCCAACGTCGGCCGCCGCCCGCAGCAAACATGGCGGCTTCCCTTCAGTTTCTATTGCGCCCGCCCCGTACGCTCCTCCCTTTTGGCTTCAGCGGCTTCACCTCCGTCGACGCAAAGATGGCGGAAGCGATTGCGGCCGTTTGAATTCCAGCGAAGCCGCCAAAGCCGCGCACAAAGGAGCCGGGGCTCCCATCGCCGGCGGGACGCGCGGGCCGGCGCCGCCATGGACTCGCTGCCGGGGGATGACCTGACGCTGCCGGTGGCGTTTGAGGGCAGGTAGGCAAGGCGGCGTCCCGGGGCGAGGAATGGGGCGCCGGGCTGGGGCGCCGAGCCCGCCGCCCCCCTCCCCTCCGGTGCGTGTGTCGGGGCCGGGCCTGCCGGCCCCGTTCGGGGGGACGGGACCCCCTGGGCTTTCGGCTCCTCAGCCGTGTCCTCCTCCTTCCTCAGCATCTCCCAGCCGCCAGACGTCTCCCGCGGGGATCCCCAGCCCGGCCCGGCCGGCAGCGAAGGTAAGGCCGGATGGCGGGAAGGAGCCCCCCGTGAGGCGCAGGGGGCGCCCGGCTCTGTGCGCCCTGCGGGTCTGGGAACCTGAGGGGAAAAACCTCATGCCTGAGGAGAACAGGCACAAATAACTTTAAGCGATGCAGCTTTTTTGTAAGTTGCGTCTTTTTAAGACTGTAAAACCGCCAGCAGCCGCCGCAGTTAGTGCTGTCAGCTCTCTTGCCTGTGGTCATCAGGGCTCTGAGCCTTACATAAGGTGATCAGCGGTTTTGTGGGGCGTGTACTTAAAACACTTAAAGTATCCAGCAAGGCAGCATTACTGTTTCATATTCTGCGTGGTTTTAGGGAAGTTGCATGCTGTGTATCATTAGGTTTCTCAGTATGACTGTGCAGTTGCATCCTCCCCGAAGACGCACTCTGGAGAAGTATCTTAGCTTTTATCTAGTTGTGCATTAAGAAGCCTTCTGTCTAGTTCCTGTTGAACAGAAGCTGTAATTCAGTACGTTTTTGAATGATGGCCACGATGACCATGTAACTGAGTTCGTGGCTCATTACCACATAACAATGTTCATCTTCATGTGTGGGATACTTGCTTGAAAAACTTACTTTAAAGTAAAATAGCTAAATGGTATTATTTTGAAACCCACCTATGTAAATTCGGGGTGTATGTCTTTGATTTCTCCTTATTTGTGCATGTATCCAGCCACAAAACTTGGCTGACTTCATTGTGTAGATGAAGTATGTAATTGAAACTTAGACAAATTAGATGGTTTACCAGAAAGATCTATTCGCTCATGAAAGGGAGCGCATGTAAGAAACATACCAAAGCTGTGAAATAATGTTATTGTATTCTGCATGTGCTGTAGGAAGGCTCTCTTGTGAAATTGACTAGAACGTCAAGATTTAAAAACAGCTGGCTGGTATTTTTTGGGTTATTTTCAAGACTGCTCTATGTAACAATTTTGGAAGTACTTGAAATGAAATATTTTCTTCTAGATACTATGAGAGTCTGTTTGAGTCCTCAGCTTCCTCTTCTTTGTATAAAACGTGTAGCACTTACATCATCTTAAATATTTCTATTAAAATTTGTAAGACTAAACTTTTAATCAGAATAATGAGATTATAAGTTCTGCAGACCTGCTCAAATGTGGTTGTTACAGAATGTGTGTGCAAACAATTTCACGTACATGTACATTCAGCGGGGATTACGTTTTAGGAACCTAGAAACTGGCCATTTCCTCTGTCTGTGGCTTCCCTGAGTCTAAGTTGGAGGCCTGACATGTGACCAGTAAGATACTGAAAGATTTGAATTGCTTTCCAGTAGTTTAGTAGGACTTAATTCAAACATAGGAGTCCCTTGCAGTTGCTCTGAGGACTTATTCTTGAAAGTGCACCTTGCATGGCTTAATTTCAGTGTACATCTTGGTTTAAATGCATGATGTTGGAATTTGGGAGCTTAAGTGATAGAGAGCTTATAGTGATCAGAAAGAGATCTAGGTGCTAACTACTTGGTAGCATTAACATGTAATGTAAACAAGGGGCAAAAAAATGCCTCCCTCACTTCCCAAAAGGAGGTGTACTTTATTATGTTTAGATTAGTGAAGGCCTTTGCTGTTATCAAATAGAAGCCTGTTTTAGGGATTCTGCTGTCTGAACTTGTTCTGTCTTCTTAAATGTCTAGTGTTACCAGATGTGACAGAAGATACAGTCTCACCGACGAGAGCTCGGACCATGAAGGACTATGAAAATGTAAGCAGACTTTTAATATAAGACTTGGTGACAGATTTATGGCCAAGTTATTTCTAACAGGCTGGCTGAAGTGTGGACTCTCCCAGTCAGTTTCTTTGGTTGTGTCAGTCAACAAAGATCTGTTGGAGATGTGACCAGCTGTTTTTCTGTGCTTTGAACCTCCATTTCTTAAGTATTGTGCTCAAGAAGTGAGGCAAAACTTTGTTGTTGAGACTAGCCAACTGCTGCTCTGAAGTTACGAAACCAAAATTGGCACCCTCTCCTCAAGAGTTCATGTCATCACCAGAAACGTAACGACTGGGATTGCATGTCTGCAATTGATTTATTTCATGGAAGCATCATGTTTATTTTTGTTGAGACTAGTGCAGGATTTGACTCTTTAATTCATTGATTGCTGTATAATACCTTTTACCTTTATAATTATGTATGAGTGTGCTTGGAATACTTTTGTTGTAAAGGTCTAGTGTCGTTGTGACAATTCTGTAGATAAAGCTGGTTTTGGCACTTAATAGACTATAAAGGAAAACATTAGGTTGTTTTTTTTTTTAATGTATTCATTGTCTGGGTTATTTTAATTGAATAAGCCAATTATTTTTTACTGCTGAATGATGATTTGGTTGGAGTACAGCTGTGTTGCAGGACAACTTCCCTGTTGAAAGTTTTAAATTGTGTAACTTCTTAAGATTGTGTGAAGAAGCATCTCGGAGGTGGCTGCTACAGATGAAGGCTGTGGTTTGCTCTCCTCAGGATGCATTTGTGTGTCTGTGGTTTTCAGTGCCTTCTGCAACTGCTGTTACCTGTTGTAGCATTGTTATGTTTGAAATGAGTGTTCCTTCTGAGCTCTTTCAGTTTCTTGTGGCTTTATGTCCCTCTGAGGAGAAAGCTGTGCTCTTTGCTCGGAATTCAAAGCTTGCTTTGGAAAGCCTTGGTGAAGGATGTTTTTTACAGTCTGTAGCTATTTCACTTTCTCTTTTGTTTTTGTGTGTTGGCTGGGGTAAAAAGACATTGCCTTGGCATTAGTAGGTGCTTAAAGTCTTTTACTGTGAGATGTGCCAAAGACCTCAGTCTAGAATAAACATTCTGCAAGTGTTTTATTATAGTCAGTGTTCATTTTTACAGGGGAAAAAGTTTTAGAAGGAAGGAGAAATCTGTTGTTGTTTGTTCTTGTAGGAGGAGAAATCTATTGTTGTTGTGTGATGTAGAGGAGAAGGGGTCTCCCCACAGAGCTCTGGCTCCCTGGTACATCCAGACCCCTTACGTTAAATAGAGCTGTAAAACTTCTCTTAGGCTTTTTTTGATGCCAACAGTATAATGAAGCTCAAAAATCCATTCAAGTAAAGGAAGAACACACTTAAACACAGAGGTAGTTCTGTAACTTCTGTTTTTGAGTCTTTAAGACTGCTGATAGCTGGAAGGCTAAACTTGATAAAGGGAGGATTTACCTTTGTTCTGTTTACCAAGTGTCCAGTAGTTGCTGCCTTTAAATGCATTTCTGGACAGACATTGTAAGGCTGTTCTTAGCCCACTTTAAAACAAATCCGAATTAGCAGGTAAGGGATATCTCCTGCTTGGAGATGGTTTGTGTATGTGTATATTACTGCATGAACTTGCTGATCTTTGAGCAATGTTATTTATGCAAGATATGAGAAGGCAGTAAGGAAAAGAGTGGCTCCTTGCCTTGCAGCTCACAGAGAACAGGGTGGATGTAACGACCCTTGAATAGGCTAAAAGATGGATCCATGTAGAGAGGGTCCTTTTATGTTTAGATCTGGAGAAGATACTGAGTTATAAATAATCTAGACTTCTAATATTGTCTTTTTTTTTTTTTTTTTTGAGTATTTATGGTGTGTCCCACTTTCTTGTAACGTGGGTAGGAACCACCTTGCAATAGAAAATATGATTATATGGGCAAAGTGAAAAGGCATCTTTAACTGAGGACCTTGTTATGGTTTATTAGATGTTCATGAATAGAAAGGATGATTGGTATTGAGTTAGGGAACTAAGTAATAATACTTGTGGGTATTTTCTTGTCTCCTCTAACCTACTTAGAGTTTTGCTGTCTTGTAAAAAGGCCTCTGCTGGCAAAAACTGTTGTGCTGTGAAACCACAGCCTCTGCTGACAGATGCAATTTTGCATAAAAGTGGCTCTGTGCCGGCTTGGAAAGGAGCTAAACTGAGGTAGGCAAGTGGTATTTGCTACCATGCTGGCTGTGGTGTATAGAGTGTATTGCAGTGTCCTGGTTTTTCAAGAGGTGTCTGCAATTTCTCTTCTTTCATTTCTTTTTTAAATACAGAAATCAAAACACATAAAGGAATTAAGACCCAGTCTTTAAATGCATAAATTGAGAGGATTGCCATTAAAATCCATTTCCAATGTGAACTTGTCCGCATTTTACATGTTGTCTTTTATTAAGCTATAACTTTTTAATTGTAGTCTGCCTGAATTAACTTTCCTCTGAGAAACTGAATGTCAGAGACATTTGTTTCACTTCTTGGTTTATGATTGTGTAGTCTATTTTTTTTGCCTTTTGAAAATAGTACCCTTAAGCTCTTTGATTTAATTCTATTGCCACTGACATCCATGTGAGCAGAATTAAGGGATGCTGAGTTCTTTGGAAATTGTTTTTCCCTTTCAACTCAGAAACGTAATGAATGTCAGAGAGTCTTTGGCACTTGGACTTTTTCTGAATGAACAGAGACTGGCTGTTAGGAATCATCTGTTGACAGCTTAAAAAAAACCCCAGCAGCCAACCCCAAAAACAACAAACCAAATGCTATGAGGTCTGCTCTCACTACTTGCTGAACTGATCCAGCAAGACATGCAGGATCTAGGCCAGTGCTGCAGCCTTGCTTCATTTAAGAAATCTTTAATTTCTTTGCTTATTCCAAATAAGGATTTTGGTTTTGGTGAATGTTCTGTATTGGGTTCTGTGACTTGAAGTACAAAGTTGCATTGTTTTCTTGCTTACATCTCTCTGAATGTTCTGAAAGAGTTTTTCCAGTTATTTAGGGCACCTCATGAGTATCACAAGGTATCACGCTTTCAGCAGCTGCAACTGCATAGTTCAAGTTTATATCCACTGCTGTTTGTGATCATCCAATTGCAATTGTCAGGAAACAAAGATAAGTTAAATATATGTATTGCTGCTGTTTCTAAAGACAGACTTCGGCAGGATGTGTGAATGGGCCACAAAGTTTGTGTTGTCAAGTGTGTTTTCAATTGCTTGTGTGGTATTTACTTGGGTGAATAATGATGAGGCATCTTGCTGGGCAAAGATTATTAAACTGAAGAATTGTTTGCAGATGCAGGTTCTGAGTGCAGTTACAGAAAATAATCTTAGGTTTCACAAGCCAAATATTTTAAGAATTGTATTGCTAATAATTTTTACAAGTGGTACTATACTGTTCTGGAAAAGCCTACATAAATATTTTATTAGTAGCTCTGTAGCATATTAGATTTCCTTTGCTGAAAGCATCTGGCAGGGGACACAAGTCTTATTTGAATGAATGTTTTATGGTTAGTCTCTTAAAAGAAATTTAGGGGGAGACTCCTTTCTTTAATGAAGCCATCAACTATGTTATTGCTTCTACTAGGAAGGTTAAAAATGATAAGCCATTTTTTCCCAAAGAATTGCTCTCTGAAACATGGGATGGGATAAAGGTTTTATTGATATTCCATTTTGCTCACATGCCTTGTGTACTTTTCGCCTTTCTCACCACGAGTAAGGCCCCCATCCCAAGCTTTTACCAAGAAAATACTTCTGCTTATTATTTTTAGATTTTAAAAAACTCTCTTGGATTCCTTTTGTGTAAATGTTTTAGTACTTCAGACAATGTTTTAGTACTTCAGGAACATTCTATAGAACACTACCTGCACAACAGCATGTGTTAGATAATAATTACAAAATAATATTGTTTGAAATTATTTGCTTAAGTGATAGTGTCTGAGTTTTGCAGGGCTAAAAATAAATGCATGCTAAATGATAAGATCTTACACAAACACACAGAGTTTGTGTGTGCCAGTGTGCTTATATACCTTTCAAAACAAAAAAAAACCTCCAAAACCCAAGCAAACCCCCCAAAAGTTCAGAAGGGGTAGGCTAGAGTAGGATTTCTTCTTGTGGGGGGGGAGAGGGAAGTTGGGTCCCACCATCCCAGCCATAAGTATATTCTGTGATGTGTGCTGAAGCTGGAGAAGATAAAAACCTCTTGAAAGTGTTTGAGTATTTCTATCTCCCTGGGTGACACTCTCTTGGAAGGATGTTTCATTTTGACTTGTGTGTCATAAGCTGTTATTGATAGCTTCAGAATTTTAATATATATGTGTGTATATATATATATATAGTTACATATTTAGCCATCTCCAGGGAGTTGAATTCTGATTACATGTTTAGCCATCTCCAGGGAGTTGAATTCTGATCTTACTGTTATTGATAGCTTCAGAATTTTAATATATATGTGTGTATATATATATATATAGGCTGTTATTGATAGCTTCAGAATTATAATATATATATGTGTGTGTGTGTATATATATATATAGTTACATGTTTAGCCATCTCCAGGGAGTTGAATTCTGATCTTGCACCATGGAGAGCAAAACCAAATGGTAGTTGTTTTCACTCTTTGTTTTACTTGGTTTGAAACACATGACATAATTTCTCTGTCTCATTTCACAGCAAATCACTGATCTGAAAAAAGAGAACTTCAACCTGAAGCTTCGTATCTACTTTCTGGAGGAGCGAATGCAGCAGAAGTTTGATGGTCCCACTGAAGAAATATACAAAATTGTATGCATTTAGAATGATCTAAGGGAATTTTAGATCTTTTTGAAGAGTTTGTTCTGTGGGAAGGTTACCCATTTTAGCTTCTAGTTTTATGGCTCTAAATTGAAAGAATGCATATGAGCTGATTGGTTGTCTGCACTGGTAGACAGACTTGTCATTGCTGATGTATTAAAATGGTATCTGTCAACTTGCAGGCCAAGTAGTTCTCTGTACCATGTGCACTTATGTCATGAGTAGTTTTCTTAGGCGATAAGAAAATAGTGTTAAGTTTATTAAAAACCTCGATAGTTGATACAATCAGGTTTTTAAAAGAAAATGAGAAGAAAATGTCTCATGGGTCAAAGGAAAACCGTGCATGGAAGCCCTAGAAGCTCTCAAGTTGATCTGCACTACTCCCCATTGTAGGAGTTAAGTGTGTGTAGGGAATTTGTATTGCTTGAATACAATGGTCTTAAACACTTTTTGAGACTTCTGAGGTCTTGAACCTTGCAAAATATGCCCTTTAAAATGTCTCTATGCTATTCTTAGCCCAATGATGCTTTATATTTGCTGGTCAAAAAAAAAATAGCCTACAGATTGCCAACAACTTTTGGGTAGGGTGACCTCTGACTTCGCTCCAGACACTTTCATTCTTTTGTCCTAGAACATTGAGCTGAAAGTGGAGATAGAAAGCTTGAAGCGCAATCTGCAGGAGAGAGAGAAACTACTCATCAAAGCCTCGTAAGTACCAGTATATTTCTTGATGTCTGTGACTTAGAATTTCCAAGATCTTGCTTCTGTTGGTTTTTTTTTATTCCTGATGTTCTAGGAATATGAGGGTCCCAAATAGTATTTTAAGGGCACTTATCTAGAAATTGCTTTATTCACTACAGAAGTTACATTTGTGAATTCTTAAAGGCACAGTGATGTTAATGTAGTTACACAGGACAGTCCGAGTTTCATTATATCCTCCATTCTATTGTATTTTTCAGGGATGCAAATGACTCCCTAGTTGGGAATGGCTCAGTGTTCCTATTGTAGACATTAGGCTAAGAGCTTAATTGTCTCAACAGGTGAAGAAGTGGACTTTTTTTTTATTACAGTACTAGATTGAGAAGACATTACACAAAACTCTTCTCAGTAAGGCTGAGAGAGCAGTTCAGAACTAATCTAGAATGAATCTTGTGATTTCTAATGATATAAAACTGAATATGCTTAAAATTCCTGCTTTTCTGTTAGAACCTCTTGTCTAAATAAATATTACTTATTTAAAAATGACATAGTGCTGCTTTGTCTTAGGGTATGACAAGGTAGAATATGCTTTGGGGAGGGAATAGATGACTGTAGGGCTGACAACAGCCTGTTAAATCGCTTCCTTCTAGATGTCTGGTTCCAAACTAATCCAGGCTTGTAATGACTGACAGCTACTCACTACTACCTGGGCCTCAGTTTCAGTGGAGTTTTTTTTTTTGTGTTGCCTACCTCCCGTGGCATTGGATTGTTACCAGTTGGCCTTCTTACAGTAGTTGAGAGAGGCCTAATTTCAGGTAGATCCTGAGGACCAGATGAATCTTTGTTTGGTCTCTCTAGATGGCTGTCAGAGGTATTGCTGGGCTTTGAATGGAACCTTGCACAAGTTCATAATGGGAAGCAAAATTTAGGGGGAAATCATAAACAAGTCATCCTTCGTTCAGTAAGGAAACACTGGCTGTTTTTTTTCCTACAAGGTATTAACAATTACTGAAAAAGTAATTGGAGAAGCCTCAGCAGCTCCATATCTTCAGTTTAATCCAGTGCTGCTTTTTGTAGAAAATATAGCTCTACCAAAGGCTTGGTGCTGCATTTTTGAAGCTTTAAGAATATGAAGGAAATATTACACTTACTCATCATACGTGTAAAGTGCTTGTATGCACTGAGACAAGGCTTGTGTGTGGAACTCTCAGACCATATCACCAAAATTGCTATAGGGTGTATAGATGTCTGTATTTAACCTTAAAGTGACAAGCAGATACAGATAAAGTGGAAGATGCCTGTGCAACTTTCACTTCAAATATTTTCCACTCTGAAATGCAGTGGGATTTCTGTCTGTGTTATGGTCTTTCAGTAAGGCAGTGGAAAGCTTGGCCCAGGGTGGTAATGCCGAAATACAGCATGTGAAAGAAGAGGCACAAAAGAAGATGCAAGAAATGGAAGAAGTCCTGACTAGCAGAATAAACTCTCTGGAGGAGGTGAGTGACCAAATCTGAAGCAATAGTTAGAAATCAGTACTGTCTTTTTGTTGCCTTGTCCTTGCGTGTCTTACACTCTCTTGTTAGATTAACCTCTATCTACCAAATGTTATTGGTTTCTGCTGTCACTCTATTACCTTTTTGAATAAGATTCTCTTATTCCTGTTATTCTTAACATCTTTTTTAATTCCTTGCTGTCTGTGGTTGAGAGAGTTCATTCCTGTATTTATTGTTGAGCCGTAGCTGATATCTTTTCAGGGGAATTGCTTCACGTTTTCCTCATTTTGTAGTGCAAAGGCAAAAATAATAAAAATCTCTGTATGAATAACATGCTTCCTCAGAAGCAAGGAGAAGTTCAGTTTCTTGTAAAGAACAAATTTGATATTGAGTGGTCTGTGCTGGAAATGTTTTTGTCAAGTTCTAGAAATACATAAGCTCATGATTGTTTTGCATCATTGCCTGTATACACTTATCTGTAGCTGTGGGATTTTGTTTGAGGGGATAGACATCTAGTGCTCTTTCTGTAAGTAAATAGAACCAGCACAAGTGGGTACATTCCAATATTTGCTTTTCCATCTCTAAAGAATGAATTGGTCACGGAAGATATTGGTAGCAATCTCCTGGTGATAGAAAATTCTATCAGGAAGATTTAGCAGTGTTCATAAAACAGTGAGCTCCTTCAGGGGGGAAGAGGGAGGAACCTCCATGACCTTTTTTTTTCAGTTCAGTGGAAGTGGGATTTCTGAAAGCATTCTTTGTGCTATTGGATAGGTAGAGACATTCCTAAATTACTCTACCAGAGCAGCCAGCAAGCCTGGGGTTTCCTAGATCTGTCAGGTAGAAGGGCAAACATTCTAATCTTATGGTGGTACAGTAGTTTCTGTAGCCTGAAGATAGAGTTGGCCTCTGATACTAATTTTATTATGCTTATGAATGTGAACACTGCAGAGTAGTATTAATCACTTATTTACGTAGCACTATTAATTATATAGATCCAGGTAACACTAACAAAGATGAATTTCCTTCAGTGTTTTTGATTGAAAGCTGAATGCTCAACTTTACAGAAAGGGGGATGAGTGGTGAAGTCTAGTGGTGAAAGCCTTTTTCTTCACCCTCCCCATGTTTCTGTAGACTTCTAAGGAGAGAGAGGAGTTACCTCTTGGGCTACAGGGAGGCTTTAATTTTGTAGAAAGGAAAATACAGTGAGCATAGCAGGGAGGCTTACAGTATAAAAATGAAGATCTGAAACAAATTTTGCCTAGTGTATGACAACTGTGGTTTTTCTGGTGTTTCCCATTTCCATGTGTTGGGTCACTAGAGGAAATTGGCTGGAATCTCTGGGTGTTACCTCTGTTTCCATTGCTGTGCAAGAGAAAGGTGTCTGGTTCATGTTTTATCAATTCTTGTAAAATATTATAAATGATGTTGGGAAGAGTTCCAATTAGCTACAGTGAGCCCATGAATATTAATTTAATTTCTGATGGAATAAAAAAGCCCTTCTTTAGCCTCTTTAATTTAAGTGTAGTTATTTATTATGAAAGTGGGAGGACAGTGGGACAAAGCCAAATTATAATAGCTAAATAGCATAGCATAGGGGCACTTTTGTTTCCAGTTCTGCTCTAAGTTAGGGTATTTATTTTATTTCTTTGAAACAAACTTCCCTTCTTTATGTACCACAGAAAATGGATTAATCTTGAAAATTCAGACACACAAGAGTTTGGAAGTGTTTGCAAAGTGCTTGAAATACTTGGTAAAAGTTGCTAAATTAAACATACCAGCATATGTTTGGTGGAAGAAACTTTAATATGTGAAAAATTTTGTTAGTGTTTTGTTCTTATAGGCATCAGGATTGTGTGTTTTAATTACAGAATCTTAAAGCTGCCCAAGATGATCTGGAAAAAGCCATTGCAATGACAGAGAAGGAGAAAGCTCTGAGAATAGCTGCTGAGCAGAAACTTGCTTCAATTATGAATGCCCCTGCAAAGGATCTGGATATGATTACAGGAGCTGAGAAAGACAGGTCAGAGCTCTTGCTGATGATGTTTCTAACCACTGGAATTCTTTATTGTTTAAAGTGTGAAGAGTTGACGTGGTTATAGATTTTAATAGTTTGATCCTACCCTCAGATACATGAGTGGGTGTTACTGGCCATCCATCCTATTCAGCACTAAATGAACACAGCAGACAATCAGTGTGCATGAGCCATGAGCATGTCCTGCTTTAAAGCATCTTTGTAACTTCACTGACTTAACTCCAGCTTGCTGCTTTCTTGGAAGCATTCCTGAACAGACCTTGACTCTACCATTTGTGTTCACTCACCACTTCCACAGTGTTTATGTACTTCAGTCCCCGTCGTGTATCCGCTGGGGTTGGTGCATCTGATAGGAAGAGAAACACAAGTGTGTTTAAGCTTTGTGGGTTTGATTGTGCTTTGCAAAGCACTGGCTTTGCTTTGCTTGACAGGTAGTTGGAAGGTTGTTCCAGTTGTTCAATAACTTTAGGTGGGGAAAATGTGTAAACTTTGGAGTTTTTTGTTTGTTGGTTTTTGTTTGGGTTTTTTAGTTTGGTTTTTTTTTATTTTTATGATTTGTAGGGTTAAGGTACTGACAAGCCTCCCAGTAAAGCTTAGTTAGTTTGGGGATATGAGCCTGGAGTGGAGATCAAAAGATCATTATGATTCTTTATGCTTTGGGGTATCCTTTCCTGTCTGTCTGTGACTGAACCCCGCAGGTAACTGCTCTGTGAGTAACTGCATAATTGGTCTACCCCGGTAACAGAAAGTTACGAGGGCCTGAGGCTTTTATTTCATAGGGTTTTTATGTTGTGCTAGGATTCAAGCAAGGTTTGCAGTGTTTTCCAGGCTGTTTTTGTAAAAGCATACAGAATGAAAACTGCAGTTTTGAAATCTACAGTGACATAAAATTATGAAACTGTTCTAATAGGTTTTGGTACTGCACCTTATGTGCCACCACAGTAATTATAACCTGACTCTCGTTACCTCCCTACTTCCCCTTTATCTTCCTCTTTCGATCTGTTAGTCAAGCTGCATGAACACAGTTGCCCTCTGAGTGACTTGAGCTGGGAAGGAGTTATAAAACCAGTCCCTTTTAGAGGTAATTGAGTTGCCAGCTCTATAGCTTGTGTGGAAACAAATTGTCAGGGTTGGATCACTAAAGTGAGGGCTGTATGGAGTGTGATGAGCATTGTCCTTTTTCACCCCCCCCCTCTGTTTTCTTTGCCCTGCCCCTTGTGATCCAGTTTTTGCAGGATCTTCTATAATTCCATGTTGGTAGATCGGTGTAAGAATTCACAGGACCAGAAAAACATAGTGCTAATGGAAGACGAGAGTATTTCCCTTGTTGAAGTGATTCAAATATTAATGCGTGATGCTTTAAACTTGTTTGGGAGTAGCCCATCTGGAATTCATAGTGTGTTGAAAAGCTACTTTCACCCTCTAGGCTACAAAAACTGAGAGAATTGCAGCTGGCATCTTATGCCAGAAAACTTTCACCTATAACTTTGCCTGTCAGAAAACTAAAGCACTGCAGTTTTTATCACTTTGGAATACTGGATGTGTCAAGATGTGTATTGACTAAAGTAGGTAGCACTGACCTAACTTCTTTTTTTTTTTTGTACTGTGCAATGAGAACCAGCTTAGATACAAATATAAATGAAATTAAGTACTTAAGTGATGGCACGTAAGGATATGGTGTTGTATGTGCTACGAAGTGGAATAGTGATAAGCTTTTTGTGTTTGCTGTAAAGGACAATGTAACTAAAATAGTCAAGCTTAAGTGTTGACATTTGAAATGGTACTGGAGGAAAATAAAACTGAGTGCTTTTCAGATAGCTCAACCCTGTTTGTTGTTTGCTTTAACGTTACAGCACCTTTTCTGGTTTCTCTGGAGGGAAAAGGGGTTGTGAAGGTGCTCCCTTATGTTTCACAAGTATTGTCTGGAGTCTTCACTTAGGAAAGTTGTCTACAAGATTTACTGCAATGACTGGAGAACTGGTGGTAGATGATGCAAGATTAATATTAAAAATCTTATAATTCTAGACTTATAGAGCAACTGAATCTGTCATTGAAAAGTAAAGAAGCTATAATTCAACACCTCGAAGAGGAAAAGTCTCAGAGTGGATCTTATGATGGGAACTTATCAGCAGAAAAAATCAGAGAACTTACCATTGCTTTGAGGCATGAAAAAGATAGTGAGATAGAGGTGAGGCAACTGACTGAAGAGTTATATGTTATAAATCTCATGTGGTCCAGGATTTTAAAGGTTTTGTGCATGACAGTATGTGAGTGACTTAAGCCCTTTTTTAAAAAAATACCCTTTTTCCACAGTTATTCCCTTCTGCATTCCCTTAACATTCATTGGTTCTATTGTGGTTTGGCAGTCAATATTCATTCTTATTATCCATGCTTACCATTCATTCAGTGAGAGGTTATGTTTCCCATTGACTTTATGCTTGTATTTTATTATAGATACTGTGCAATTGCTTTACAGAAGTATATATAAAAAATGTGCTAGATGTTAATAGATCCCTCAATAGATGACATAACTTCTATAGAGTTTAAGAATTTGAGTTGAGAGTTTATTTTTTGGAATTATCTCTACTGTTATGAAAAAACTGTGGTAAGGGAGGTTGGTGTAAAAAATCTTATGAAATAAAGTGAAAGTCTAGCCTTTAGCCTACCAAAAGTACTAAGAGTCAGTCTTTTATTTCATAAAATAGGAAGATAGATATCCTGAAAGGTAGAAACAGATGTTCAGGCTTGTTGTCGCTTTTTTTTGTCCTATTGATTATTCAACCAATAAATTAAAGCTGGCAGAATTAAGAAAGTAATCATGAAGGCTGAGAAATTTTCTTCCCTTTTTGTTTTGGAACTTAATATTGATCAGTACCTAAATACTATTTTTGTTTATATCAAGAATAGACAAGAGAACCTTCTATGAGTGGACTGATTGGTAGAAGTAAAGTTTTCAGGTCTGAGTTTCCTTGCAATTAAATCAGTACGTGTCAGGAAAAACTACTCTGGTTTCACAGAAATGTTTGTGTGTCAAGGTGAAAACAGGGACAGGGTCATCTTTAACCATTTAATAGGAGGTGGACAGACTGTTGTCATTTTGGGATGCAGTATTGGAGAAAAAATTCTGATGAATACCTTTGCACAACTCTGTTTTTATATATGATTACTTTTTAAAAAAAAAAGTTCTGTAGCCTCCCCAAGGAAAAGTGCTAATTAAAATCTCTCTTAACGAAAGCATCTTGCTGACATAGATAAATGTCACATAAAAATGCATTTTTATTAACTCAGCAAGTGCAGTTGTTCTATCTCATGGAAGAACATGTTGTGTTGTTTGTGGGTTGGTTTTTTTGGTCATCTTAATTTGAACAGGCTCATACTGTGCCCAGGTAGATTTCTAGACTTCCAGGAAGGTACCGACTCAATGTATTCCTGCCAAAGTGTTGAATGTAGTAGTTACAAGGTGTATACTTAGTTGTGTTGTCTGCTCCCCCCCCAGCCCCCAAGGTTTTTAAGCTCCTTTTGCTTAATTTTAATGCTTCGTAAGTTACATTTGTTTTTAGCATGAAATTACCTGAATGTAACAACTGTTTTGTTCTTATAGGCTATTAGAATGGAGCTTAAAAATGAAAGAAATTCCTTTGAAAAAAAGATTCAGGTAAGTTCTAATCTTATTTCTGTTTCCTTGACTACTTAAAGTGCATGGTCGGGTCTCTTCTGTTACACATTCATACATGCAGAGACCTTGACTCAAACAGAAGCAAAACCTCTGGTAAATTCTCTTTTATGTCAGATGACAGGAAGACTCACCTTGTTTTTGAAATGATTTTGAGTAAAGCGCATAGACATGCTCTTCAAATATTGAAACTGATACTCATGGCCAGCCCACGAGATTAGGCTTCTTGTATACTATATTCCATGTACACCTATAAATTGACAACTCACATTTTGGGACTATGTTTTATGTTAGCAATCTGAGTAATAAGGTACAAGAACTCTGGGAGAATGTACTTATTAATGTGCAGTTACAGCATCTCTTAGTGGGAAGTTAATGCAACTTTCATATAATCTAATTTAGTCACTTCAAGAAGAGCTACAAGAGAAGGAAAATGAGCTTGCTGTTGAAAAGAAGAATGGTTTGAAAAGGGATAAAACCATTCAAGGGCTAACGGTTGCATTAAAAGCAAAGGAAAAAGAGGTATGATGATTATGATCCTGCTGGTTTGTAGAACTATCCCTGGGAGGGGAGTGTGTGCATTGTGTGTGTGGCGGGGCTTGACTGATCTCACCGTAGCCATTAGGAGGCTTCTAGTGGGTCCTTAATCATTGCTGTCGTGTCCGTAAGCAGTTCTGTTGATCTAGAGTTTTGGTCTTGGGCTGGAGGAGAGAGGCAAAAGATACTTAACTGATTCTTTCTCCTTTAAGAACTTTGAGGAAGAATGTTTCCAGTTGCACGCTGATTTTGATCAGCTCTGAGCACCACTTACAAGGTCTGAGAAGTATTTGATGTTGTTGAGTAAGTGGCGCTGTCATAAAGACAGCTAAAATAGGAGAGGTCAATGACAGCCAGAATTCAGATTTTGTGGAAGAATGGGAAATACTTAACTTGAGTGATAGGCGGCCTAGTGAGTGTTGTAGAAGAACAAGAATTTCTTTATATAAGATTTATTATGATGTATTTGGTGTTTTTGTTCTTTGAAGTATTTGTTTTGTGTAGTTGGATGAATGGATAATGAGATGGGATAGCTATTACTGAATCACCATCCCTTGGAAATAACTCTTTCTACATAGTATTCATTTTACTTTACTTAAAGAATGAGGAGCTTGTTTCAGAAATTGAAGATCTAAATGCTTCATTGGCCAAGGCGAGAGAGGCAACTCATAAAGCACACATCCAAAAATTCAAGGTAAGAAGCGAGCAATTAATGTGGCTTCCCCCACCCCTGCTCCTCCCTTCTCCATAATTCCACACACTGGGTAGCACTTTGTGTCTTTGAAAGCAGAGGAATGGAAATTAGTGCACAATGTTGTTTAAAATGTTCAGTTTTTCTTAATTTGAAAAAAATTGCCCAAATCCAATTATTTAAATGATAGAGTGTTAAAATGTCAGACTAGCTACCTTGTTTATTGAGTTTTTTCATCTATATCAACTGAGAATTATTAAGGGAGAAATGTGTAAAAGCAAAATGAGTTTTAAAAAAAGAAGAAATAGTTGTGGAGCTGAGATAATATTGAACTTTCTTTGTTGACCTATGAATGTTTTATTTTTTCTCCCAAAAGTATGGAAATGGCACATTCTTCATGTTAGCAGAGGTGAGCTGGGTGTGAGACACTTGTTTGAATTTATTTATATAACAAATGTGAAACCTCTGTTTATAAAACAGTGGAATGTTGTTTGTGAAAATGTGATTTAGTAATGCTGTCATCTGTGTGGAGGAGAAAGGACTTTATGATGATAATTTATGTATTATAAAGGTCTTAAAATGTAAAATGGGAGAAAGTAAGAATTTGATATTAAAATAGACAACATAATGTCTCTTGTAATGTTTTCCAACTTGCCTAGAGCTAATTCTGATAAAAATAAGTCTGATTAAACTAACTAGTACTGATTAGAGGCAGTGATGACTCTTCCATTAGGATGTGTGTTCATCCACGTGGTGTCATGGCTCAGCAGGGGTGGAAGAGGTTGATAGGTTGCCTCCGAAGTGCACTCACCTAAAGCTTTTGATACTGACTCTACTGGTTTTTGATTTCAGAGTCTGATGGAGTAGTAATGTTTAGTTCTCACAAAGCACCTCTTTTTCTTCAAAACCCATTTATTTCACATAAGCCCAAATTTTAAGCGTGCTCTATTGAGAAAAGTATATGCTATTTCTCATTCAGGTCACTTTGGCCTGATTGAATCTATAGCTTATGTTTGCTTTTTTTGTATGATGGATGTCCTGCTTTAAAATACTACTGTAACTTTAACCCTTTCATTTTTATGAGAGCTCGATTATTTTTGAAAAGTTCTAGGTTTACAAAGTGCACAACTAATCCCTCCAGGCTGCAGGATGCGTATTGCACGGTGGGTGACAGAGCAAGCCTTTCTCCTCATTCCTCTGCTACTTGGCTACAGGCTTGAGGTGAAGGCAGTTCTCTGGGGGTAGATCCTGCTGCGTAGTCCACTGCTCCTCTCCTCTCTCTTGTGAACCTCAAGGAGGCTGGTTGTAACAGTATGTGATGGAGAACAGCACAAATCAGACTTGCTATTTTGTATAGACTTGGTAACTACTGACCCCAAAGTAGAAGGCTTTATGTAAGAAGAGCTTTGGGAACCAATAATAATAATAATATGGTCTTATTTGCTCTATGGGCTCCTTTGTCTAATTTTGGGAACCAATAATAATAATAATATGGTTTTATTTGCTCTATGGGCTCCTTTGTCTAATTCTTAGATAGCTAAGACTTTGTTATCCTGGGCTGGATGTCACTGAAAGCTGTGTTAGTGTTAATTGAGGAAACTTTTAGTGTAACGTTTTCCCTGTTGTGTGAGTAACTGTCACTTCACTGTATTTTCGCACCATAATTTTTGAAGTACTGGAAAGAGGTGTGGGGGTGTGGGTTTGGACACAACAGGAAAAAAGCTTTCGTCTCTACAAAATACCCTTATAGAACTCAAATGCTGCTTTGTGTTTCAGGGGGCTGAGGATTATCAAGCTCTCTTGATGGAAAAAGAGACCCTCTTAGCAGAGCTGCGCTCAGAAAACCTTACAAAAGATGCTGAGAATCGTAAACTACAAAGGAGGATTAAAAGGACCGATCAAGAGCTGAATGATTTGAATTTAGAAAGAGAGAAAATGGAGAAGGAGCTGGATGAAGCACAACTACAGAAGAGCAGAAGTGACAAAACCATTAATGTTATTATCACTTTTTTCCTTTATTTCATGCAGTTAAAAATAATTTAGCATTTCTAGCATGTCCTTTTCTAACAAATTTACTTTTTTAACTTGAATAATTTTTGGAAAGGTAAATGCATTTACTTATAGCCAGTGTTCAAAAGAATGGGACCAAGAAGCTTGAGGAAAACTCTGGCATATAATCTGCATAGAAAAAGACTTTAAAATAAATATAATTTCAATAGTCTCAGGTTCTAGAAAAAATGGTTAGTTTTCATAAGTGGTAAATGTTTACAATTGGTTTCAGTTTTTCTGATGGGAGAGTCTGAACGTGCACAACTGTACTTTTTATATACCTGCTGTATTTGCCATGTTCTATATCTATACATTATCTGAAATAACGTCACTGAAATTCACCTTTCTTCTTAGTTCTAATGCGGAACAGGAGGAAGTAGCCAGTTGCCAACTTAAGCCAAACTTCAGCTTGCTTTTTGCTATCATAGCAGGGTCACTGTAAAGGCTGTATATTTAATAATTTCTGCTTGTAAAATTCCCAAAGGCAGGATTAGTTGATCACACTTTAATATAAAGATGACGTGCTGTATCTGTTCATTAATTTTCCTTGCTTCATATTCTGTTTAGGGTTTTTTTTACCTTGCTGTAGTCATGTAGATGACCACTTCTGCTTCTACTACGTGCAGCTTGTGCAACAAAACGAATGATCAGGTTTCTTGTTTTCTTCCTTTGAAAAAAGGGTGCACCTTCTGCTCAGTGTTTGACATAAAACACACTTCTCACCTGTGTGTCTTATCACGTGGATTTTTGTAAAGTCTCTCACCGTTGCTCCCATTAGGGCAGCATTTGCATAACGAGCGGAGTCCTGACTGCGTGCGGAGGCTGAGTCCCTTCAGCTAGGGATTAGCCTCCTGCTATATTAATTACACGAAAGATTAAATGAGCTTGTATTTATTCGGTGGATGTTTTGGTTCAATTATTAAATAAGGACCTTAAGGCAGGTGTATGTGGAAATGGCTCTTTCTGCAATATCACATAAAACCAGCAGAGGGGTCTCTTTACCTACAAACAAATCAGTTCTGTGCCCTGTCTCCTGCCCCCAATTTAACTTGCGTTGTGGTTGATTGTCAACTGTGGTTATGCTGCCGTCACTAAGTCTCTATCTTTGGTGTGCTTTGAAATTTTTCTTCAGGGTGTTGAGGTTAAGGAGAGAGAGAACAGATCGCTTCTGTCAGTAAAACAGCCACAAAGAACATATTTTATTGATTTAAAGTATTTTATATTTAACTGTCTTTTCTGTTTAGAACTTTTTTTCATCTTTCAGGGGAGCTGGAATATAACTCTGCATAGGAAAGACAGGAAAAATAGAACTGAGTAGGGAGTTGCCAGAGGATTCAAAGTTACTTGTATTACAGAAGCCTCTTTGACTCCATTATGTCCATGTTTTTCATGTAAATGACTAGCTCCCTGGGGAAAAGCATTCCTGCCAAAAGATGAGCAGTCTTATAAAAATTATATCCCTAACCTATTTCCTACTCCTCGCAGAACAGCTGCTTCCATTTCAGAGTTGCTGGTACATTTGGATATAGCAACATTGCCTGTGAAATGTTGCCCATTAAGTAGTAGATATGTGGGAGTAAAAAAATATGCTGTGATATTTTGCTCTTTGACAAATAGAAAACCACTTCAGTGATCTGATGCAAACTTTTTATGAGGCTGCCTTTAAAATTCTGTTCTATTTATGCTCCAAGACACCTATTTATCAGTGTTTCTATGTTGTTAGAATAAAACGAGCAAGAATGTGCCGAAACTCTAGAAAATGCCCTTGACATCTGTAATGAACTGCTGTTTTAGCTCTTCACTCGCAGGGAAATTCTCAATGACTTTTCATATACTGTGATTGGAATAATCCTGATTTTTTGCAGATATCTATTTAAAAACAAAAAACAAACAAAAAACAATGAAAAAAAAAAAAAAAAAAAAAACCCAAACACTGTGATAGGAATAATCCTGTTTTTTTGCAGATATCTATTTAAAACAAAACAAACAAAAAACAAAAAACCAAAGCAACACCAAAACCAAAACACAAATCCACACTAAACCTTTGAGATCCAGAGAAAGTCCCTCTGCCCTGTTGTAAACCCAGCTTGTCAAGATGATTTAGACTTTACTGTCGTGGAATGGAAGAAGGTTAATTAAACTAAATTAGCTAAGACTGCTACATGTGAGCTGCTCATGCAAATCGCATGCTGTGCCCAGTGTCAGGAGTTCTCTGGAGCAATGGGCACAGATGTTCTTGAGCAACATCCTTGCCTCAGGGTGGGTTGGTGCCCTGGCTTTTTACTAGGTCAACTTTAAAAGCAAAAAACCCCTCAATTTTGAACTTTCCAAAAGCTGCTGATAAGCAGTGATTCAGCACCACTTCAAGCTCTTTGAAACAAACTTTTGGGCATTATATTCCTACACATGATCGATGAGGAATAAACATCAGCTCTTCCTTCATATTGTTTGTGGCCACCATGTTACTGTGTCTGTAACAGTCAGTGCTTCTTGATCAAAGAGTTTGTTCAAATTTACATGATTAAACACTTCAAGTATCCATTCTCTCTCCAGGCCTAAATGTAGACAATTAAAGTGTATTTACTAGGCATTCATATTTGATCAGTTGGTTGGGGAAATGCAGAGTAACTCATTAGGTGGAATTTATTATTTAGTCTTCCTACCTGTGGTTCAGCCTGAGAGGGAGGTTTTGGAGCTTCACGACTTAATTATTCACCGACCTGTTTTCCATCTGACAAGGAGGGGGAGGCATCTGCTCTGGTCTTCTACATTATAGTGTTTCACATTCATTTTTCTTAGTTCAACTATCATTAATCATAGGAAAGTCTCTTGGGAAAAAGGTTGGCAGAGGGAATTGCAAAGTTTATGCTCTGAGAACTGTAGGTACTATATTATCCTTCCAACTCGATGTATAGAAACCAATAGATTTTTTTTCTCCCAGACAATTTGAGTGGTCAATGAGTTCAAGCAACCTGCTATAGTGATGGATAGGTTTGTGTGTTGCAGAATTCTAGCTCATGCAAAGGAGATAATTTTCAGTCTCAACTCCTGCTTGTTTTGGGAAGGATTTAGGGAACTCTGGGGGCAGAAATAGCGAAGTATCTGCAAATTGTGAATCTCTCACAGGCCTTTTAACTTTTCCCAGAATCGTATGCCTTGTCAGTCCACCTCTTTCCGTAAACTTAACCATGATATTTGTGCTGCTTTAGAGGCAGAAGCTTATTTTATGTACCTGACAAGTGTGGTACACCAAGAGGACTTGGATTAGATAATGGGGGTGTAGTACTGTTGTTCCAGCAGCATCTTTTCTATCTATATCTGTCTCTCATCTTTTCTTCTTAAAGCTGTTTATGCTTTTCATAAAGAGAAATCACACACTATTGGTCACTTGAAACGATAGGACAGGTCACCAGTGTTCCTTTGATGTTTAGTTACCTAAAAAGCAATGTATTCACTTAAAACCTCTCAGTGATGTAATAGTATAAAACCAATGTAAAAACAGAAGGCCAAGGAGTGAACTTTGCGTTGCAGTGAAATTCATAAGGCTGCAGTTGATCCTTGGCTTCCAGTCCATGTGTTGTACATGAATAGGCTGAGTGTGACCCACTTGAAGAGCTCTGTAGCTTCAAGCCAGAAGACTTTGCGGTTCTCGCAGCGTTGTGGTGCTTTCCAAAGAGCTGTGCTGCTTTCCAAAGAGCTGTGCTATGCTGCACTTTGTATTTATAGCTGGCAGTTGGGAAGAAATAGAAACGTATTTGAGAGTTTGACAGAGCTTGGACCTGATTCTGCAATTCTTCACTTTTCTTAGTTAAGCAAGTAGTGCTCTCGGTCCTGAAGAAATTAACTTTCTTAGTTTACAGAACTGAAGTTCTAAGCTTAATCATTCTTTGAAACCGAATAACATTTGAGGTTTTTTGGGAGCTATTAGGGGTTTCTTCGCTGAATCCCGCTAATGAAGCTAAAATTAAGCAAAAGGCATTGTAAATGACAATTTGTATTTAATGTGCAAAATAAACAGAAGTAGAACACTGAAGTAGTAAAATGATGTTAAAGATTTGATGCGAACCTGCATGAAGCAAGGTAATTAAGTCAAGAAAAGGACATAAAACAGTTTGTAAAGAGATTGCAATTAAAGTGTCACTAGTACTATTTCTTTGTGCTTAGAATAAGAAACAACTATTGAATTTTAAATCCCAGTGGAGGTAAATGTAAAGTTTATAGGTGACTACCATATGTGCAAACTATTTAAAGGGCTTATGATACTTCACAAATGGACCCCTTTTGGGAATAAATGGAAAACATTTGTTTTAAGATGTGTTACCTGGTTCTTTGGGTCTGAAGAGAAGTTTAGATAGTATAAAGTCTTCTGTAAGTTTTAATTATTTAATTTTAAACAACAGCTCCTTTATTACAAATTTCTACTTCTCTTTTTCCACACAATCCGTGCAGTAAATGCTTTAGATCTTCTTGCAGAGTAAAAGCTTTTAAACCAAGGCTGGTGTGTGTGCAGGCTGTGCCTCCTTCAGCCAACAAATCAGCAACAGATAGTGGTGGTGGGAGAGAAATTGGAAAGACAGAGATGCCACATTGTGGATTTTTGTACTGCCTTGTGCTCTTGTGCATTTTCCCCTCTGTAACTGGGAATTGACTATTAATTACATGCTAATAACTTATGTTTCCATCGATTTAGTGATTGTCCCAGTTCAGAGCAAAATGCAAGGAATAAGAATTGTTTGGTCTTACTGCTTGGAACTCAAGGTAGTCAGACTTTGAAACCCCATATCTGGCTGGATTTTCAGAGGGTGGATTTTCACATGAAGTGAACAGGATCTGTAGGAGTGCAGAGGAGAAAGCTGTAGTTGTGGTGTGTGTCAAGTGTGTGACCTGCAAAGTAGGAGATCCTGCTTTTTACATTGCAGTAGTCCCTGTTGATCCTATAATCTCAGGGTCCTTTGGACTTGCTACTGTGTAAGGCTATTGAAAGAGATTGTTTCTGTGTTTTAGAAACAAAATGGACAAGAAGTGGATGTTTCTCTGATGGGGAATTAAGGTGTTGATATGATGCAACTAAGCTTGGAGCTGCAGGAGATAATTAACAGAGCCATAATCGAGATCAAGTTCTGCTCACGACTTCTAATCGTGAGACTGACCTGTTTGGTCATTTGAAGTTTGTGCCCTTGTCAAAAGAAAATGTTTTAACATTTCTGACCTTTTGTTTGATGCAAAAGTAACTAGTAATACAATGTTAGTGCAAGAATTTTCATGGTGTGATGAGAAAAAGAGCAAATGACAAACTGAATCACCCGTAACCAATTTTCTCCTATTTCTAGCAAGGGAGTAAATTGACTCAGAAGTGAGTGTTCATTCTGACAGCGACAACATCTACGTGAACGATATTCCTAACAGCCTCGGAGTCCAGTCCTTCTGTATGAAAAGCATTTCAACAGTAACAACCTAGATTTTTTGAAGACAATACTGTCACCTCATCTAAAAGTTTTCTTTCTTTAATTGTATTCATTGATGCCAAGAGAAAGATGCTGGCTTAAATACATAAAATACATACTCCAGAATATTTAGTGGTATGAGTAATGTAAAGCAATGGAAAGTTTAGCTGATAATGTGGGTTGTTAGTGTTAAACTTTTTTAAAAGTTGAATTGCTAAACATTCGGTTTCTTTTTTTTTTTTTGTAGGACCTTAGAAATCAGCTAGAGAAATTACATGGTGAAATGACTGAGAAAGAAAAAGCAGTTGAACATCATTACAATATTCTTTTGAGTGAAAGCAATCAGAAGTTGCAGAGCCAAGAACTAGTTATCAAGCGGCTGACAGACAGCGTCAATCAAAAGGATCTGCAGCTTCAGGTGGGGAGACTTCAGCTGAAATGAAAAATGGAAAGTTATCGTCTGATTTTGTATGAGGAATTATTACAAAATCACATTTCTATTTGGAATTACTGTTGATTTTGATGATAATCCTTCACTTTATAATACTGTATTTGCAGAACAGACATATAATTATAGAGTGTGTGGCATTCAATGAGATTTCTTGTTAGGGTTTTATGAAGCGTGTGGACAGAGGAGGAAGAAAGCTTTGCTGGTACTTATGTAGAATTTTCACTGTTGTGGTAAGATAGTTTAAAAGCTCTGAAGTACCTATGATTTTCAGCTTATTGTGCAGAAACTAGAAGTTGAGGAATAGCTATAGATACTGAAATATTTTCTTTTTTTTCCTTCTGTTTTCTTTCTTTTGAACCCATTCAAAATAATGTACATGAGGAGGGAGCTGCCTGAATGCTAATGGACCCCTGCTCAATTTTTTTACAACTGGAGATATAACCCTGAAAAGTACTGATGGGATTCAACCAACAATGCAAAGAGTAATAGTTGAGCTTGTTCTGTACCTGGGCACCAAGGTGTATGCCTTTGCATTTTGTAGTACTTAAAGCATTGGATAGCTGGGGAAAGCTTTGGGGTTTTTTTGCTTCTCTTACATGAAGTTGAGCTTTTCTTTTGTGAGGTATGTGAAGAACATATGTCAGATCATCCTTGGATATTCTCCTGAATTCTGTTGGTTTCTCTGTTTTGCAGTATACAACTAGAATAAATTTTGTACAACTGTCTCATTATCTTCTTTTGGTAGAAACTTGATGGAACAGTCAAAGAAAAGGATGCAGAATTGCAGGAGCTCCTGAATAAGTACAAGAACCTCCTAAGAGCCAATGAAGAACTTGAACTCAAAAATGAGGGCTTAGTAAAGGAAAAACACGCTGCACAGTCTCAACAGTCGATCATCAAGATAGTCAGAGAGTTAGAGGTGAGTTTTTTATAACTCTGATCATTTGTCAATAAATACCTTACATCAAATTGAAGAGAATTGTGACTTTGGCATCAAAGGTGTGGACTCATATAGATTGTAATTTGCCTGCGTAGCAAGGGGCTGTTTTTCCTTCAGATCAATACCATCACATGTATTATTAAAATTATAACAATGGCTTTTATAATAATTGTGTCATATGATTGGTATGATTGTGGTGGTGTTGATCTGGTATTAGAGGAGTACATAGTATTGTACTCTGATGGGTTCATATGGCGTCACTAAAATCTTTACTCTCAGAAAGTGTGTAAAATGCTTTGCCCACCATAAAGAGGGAAGAGCTTTGTGATCATTAAGGGAGACATATTTCCCTGAGTGTGATGGTATCTGCGTTTCTGGAGGGAGGTGCAGAGGAGAGTTTGTGTACTTCTGATAGATAAGGGGAAAGATTGCACAGAGCTAGTGATCACAGGAGATAAATGGAGTTTGAGAATAAAAAATATATAGGAGTGAAGAGATATCTAGGGCAAGAAGAAAACTACTTCTTGACGTAAAGCAAAGAAAGGAAATAGTACAGAAAAATATGTATCTTTAAAACGGTGGACAATATATGCCCATTATTTTATTTGATGCTTTGACGTAAAGCAAAGAGGAAAGGAAATAGTACAGAAAAGTATGTATCTTTAAAAAGGTAGACAATATATGCCCATTATTTTATTTGATGCCATAAATCAAAAAGAGTTGTTTAGGACCTGAAGTTGGAGGTCAGAATTCAAACTCTTAAAATGTAGATTTAATTCCTTTCCCTTTCATCTCTCACTTCTGTACAAGCCATAAGAAAAAGAAGTCAGGTAGTGGTAAGAGGTTTTTGAATCACTTGCTGACTCCATCAGTGCATTTTTTTTATTGTGTACAGATTGGTGAAGAGGTAAGTTGCTTTTGAAGGTTCGTTTTGTGTCTTTTTTTATGTTGTTTGCAGCCTTGTATGTTAAGGTCTCTAGAACCATCAGGCAAGAAAGAATTAGATTACTATGTACTAATGATGGAGAAAGCTATTTAGTTTCTTTAATAATATATCAGGCATGAAGGAGATTTTTCTTGATGATGTTTAAAATAAAGGGGGCCAATGGCAAAGGAAACATGAGTGCTGTGTCCTGTGTCACCTCCTGAACACACTAGTGATGAGATGCTTAATGTGTTGTGGGCACTATTAAATAAAGTATGCAGGTGCACGTTGAATTATGGGTTACATGACAAGCTTGGAGAAAAGGAGCTGCATCACGGTTTGCCAGGGTACCAGTGCAGAGTATATCAAAGAATATATGAATATACATGTAGAGAAAATAAAGTCTGTGAAAGGCTGAGTAGAAATTCTACCTCTGTAAAACAAACCGCAGTGCACGCACGTAACTTCTGTCACAGAGGGACCTGAGAGTGATGGAAAATCATACAGAATTGATGAAAATCAAATACTGGCTTTCCTCTGTACACCCCACTTCCCGTACTACAGGTGTACAACCAGGAGAGAGAACGGTGGCAAGCGAGGCCACGCATGGTAATGGCCCAGCACCCACCTTCTCATCACCATCCATTCTCTGTCGCGGGTTCACGCCGTGATTGTGAACAATGCCTCATCACAGCCCATTGTCCTCTCCCCTCAACCTCGGCGTAAGATAGCTCCTCTAAGAACCCGCTTTGGCATATTAATCATAAGTTTTTGGACACAGATTATGCAGAGCTCTGCTCTCATTGGCTGCCTTGGACTCTTTGATGACTTTACAGTGCTACACCAACTCCCAACAAACGCGCAGCTGGATCCTCCCCACCAGAGAGAACAGAAACCAACCTCTTCCAGCCTCACTGATCTTTAAAGTTGAAGAAGCTGAATTGAGAGATGCAGAACTTTCTCTCTTTCATCATATCTTTTTACTTTATTTTAATGTAATGATAAATTTTAAAGCAACCAACATCCAAAGCTCTGCTGGGTGCCTTGGCCAGGCCAGGGAAGATAAATGACAGTTTCTAATTAGAGTTTGGATTCTTGAGCCACTGTCATGGGCTAGGGAGAGAGTGTGCGAGGGCACTGATAATTGGGTTAGTCATGCAACTGCTGACTCTGGTATCTATGAGCTCTCAGAATGAAATGTATTTTACAGCCAAGGAATTTAGAAGTGTGATGGAAACTTTAGTTGATTTTGTGCTTAATGCTCTTCTTGGCATGTATCAGCAAGAGTGTGACCAGCAGGACTGGGGCTGTTCTGGTCCCCCTGATCTTGGCACTGGTGAGGCCCCACCTTGAGAGCTGTGTTCAGTTTTGGGCTCCTTGCTATAAGAAAGACATTGAGGGGCTGGAGCGTGTCCAGAGAAGGGCAACGGAGCTGGTGAGGGGTCTGGAGAACAAGCCTTGTGAAGACTGGCTGAGGGAGCTGGGGGTGTTGAAGCTGTTATTGGGGTGTTGGAGCTGGTGTGAAGTTGCAGCAAGGGAGGCTCAGATTAGATATTGGAAAGAATTACTTTACTGAGAGGGTGGTCAGGCTCTGGAACAGCCTGCCCAGGGAGGTGGTAGAGTCACCATCTCTGGAGGTATTTAAGAAACGTGTAGATGTGGCACTTCAGGGCATGCTCAAGCGCCTGAGATGGTTGGGTTGTGGTGTCTGATTTGCTGCAGCTGGAGAAGTTATAGTCTGTGCATGAAAGTCATTGGTGTAACTGGAGCATTGCATTGATGGGTGCTGTGAGAATTGGGATGGGTGCCTTTGTGGCAGCGCTGCAGGTGAAATTGCTGCAGGGTGCACACTGGTGCTGAGCTGTGACTCTGGAGAGTGAGGTAGTTGACTTTTTTATTTTTATTCGAGTGTCCTGTCTATTAAATAGTGATCAGTGCATTGTAGTCCTTGCTTTCAGTCTCTTGAAATTGATGTTGTGAACACATAAACAAAGGGGTAGTTCAATTTCTGATTTAATGAGATGAGCTTCGAGCTGAAAACAGCAACGTTATTTGTGTGAGAATTGGGATGGGTGCTGTTGTGGCAGCGCTGCAGACGTGTCTGAGGTGAAATTGCTGCAGGGTGCACACTGGTGCTGGGCTGTGACTCTGGAGAGTGAGGTAGTTGACTTTTTTATTTTTATTCGAGTGTCCTGTCTATTAAATAGTGATCAGTGCATTGTAGTCCTTGCTTTCAGTCTCTTGAAATTGATGTTGTGAACACATAAACAAAGGGGTAGTTCAATTTCTGATTTAATGAGATGAGCTTCGAGCTGAAAACAGCAACGTTATTTGTCAATATCCGTGTCTTCACATGCTCCAAACTTGATACCTGTGATGGTGATGGAAGGGATGTGGTTAGTCTATCTCACCATTTTCATATTAGCAGTAATTTCATCTGAAAGGAGTTAGCCTGGTGGAGTGATATTTGGAGTATACAGTCCAGTCGTCTGCCCTCGCCTATCACCAAGAAGGGCCACAAGTTCCTCAGAGCCATAAGCTTTGTGACATTTTCTGTGGTTGAGACGACATCTTCTAAAAGTCACCAACGCAGTCTTTTGCTCTAGTAATTTTCATCTTCAGAGATATGACTCGGTGGCCCATAACAATTTTAATCTTATTAGTGATTGTTTCATTTCTGGGAGACCATGCATAAAGCTTACTGCATCGTGAGAAGAAATTACCAAATCCTGGTACTGGTGGATGGATGGATGGATGGATGGATCAGTGATGAGGTGAAGGTTATGGCCTTCTCTCCATCATTCATCCTTTAACCTTCAGAGACTTTGCAGTGATCCTGAAGGTTGTTGTAAGCAAGAGAGTGTTCAATGAGGCAACCGGGCATTCTTGTGACTTTGCCAGTAAGTTATTTATTGTGGAGGTATAAACCTTTTACTTTCATTGCTTACAATCTGAGAAACCTTTAATGAAAATAAGTTATGTTTTCCACCACTGCTGCTTAGCAATAGTATTTCAGACTTAAATATAGACTTTAATGTATTAGATTGCCTCCTTTCATGGGAATATAAATCTTTCACTGCAATATGGTGCTGGATGTCTTGCAGCTATCTCCTCTAACACATTTTCCCTCACACCATGTGTCAAGAGGTTTAATGTTTCATTAACTCCCACGGCATTATGGTCTATTTAAGTTACAGAGCTGCCTTATGTTTTGTGTACCGTTGGGAAGTTGATTGGAATAATTCACTCCTACGCTTTATTTAGAAATGACAGTAATAATGTACAAAAAACAAAAAGGGGGATGTTCATGCTGTATCTTCTCATCCTTATTATTCAGGAAAGATTCTGAAATATCAACCATTTCTTGGTGATTTTGCTAACCCCTGCCTAGCTAGTTGAATTGAGAACTTAATAATTTGTGTACAGTCTGTGACATTGGGAATTAAAAAACAGCTCATGTCTTCCGTTATTCAGGGAAAAAAAAAAAAAAAAAAGAAAAGATTTGGGAGGATTTCATGAGCTTACGGAGATTTTGGTGCAAATGTAGAATTAAATTAACATGTGAATTCTAAAAGAAACATGGGAAACCAGAGCATGGCTCTGTGTGTAACGATGCTTTGTTAATACAGCAGACATAGACCCCGAACAATTGGTGACAACTGTTATCTAATTTGTGTACCGTGAACTCTTCAAAGTGACATTACTTTGCCAGTGCTTCAGGAAGAGCTTTTAATTAGGATATAGTTCTGTAGTGTCTTCAGTAATAATTGCGAGGCTCGTATCAGACATATGGAAGAGTTCAGTAGAACTTTTAACAGACTGTTAACCAACTAAATTAAGTCAAAAGATTTATTTCTTCCTGTTGCTTTCTACGTCACTGATCGGTGTCATTGTGAACAAACTCTTTCCAAGTTAAATTGCAATCTGTGTATTTTATGTTTAGTGACTGTTCTTGAAAGGCTGAGATTCCAACATGTTGATGAGACTCCTTAATTCAGGCTGTACGATGTACTTTTTTACATTTTTTTTTTTAGGTGACATTTTTTTATTAATGGACTTTGCATCACCCACCTCCATCTGCTTGCCTTTGTGTTTCTCAGTATTCCCTCAGCAGAAGTTGCTGTGTGCTCCTCCTCTGCTCATCTACATAATGAACTTGATAGGAAGCTCGGTATTTTGCGCTTTACGTACAGAATTAGGATTTACTGTAAAAATGGCCCTAGAACCTGGAAACATTTGTTGGAAGGCAGCTGCTGTTGGAATGATGGCAGGTGACCATGATGCAGATGTACAAAGGCAAGGTCGCTTCTTCAAAGAAGCTCTAGTGTGAGGTGGTAGAAGCTGCTCTTTCTGCAGCACATGCAGATTACCTTCACGGGAGTAATTTGATCAAGACTTGATTACACTTGCAAAATATTATTTAACATATTTGCTAGCATACTGTGAAGTATGAGTGTAAATAATTAAAATCAAACAACAGTTGTCCTTGCTTTTGTACTGTTTACTTTGCAGAATACTGAATTTTTCAAATTAACAGTGTCTTTGCATCGTTAGTGTGAATTAACGAGATCCTAATGTAGCTGAATTCTTGTTGCAGTTCCTTCTTTAGGAATTGCAATTGGAGTAATAACAGCTGCTTAAAACTCCTGGGTGTAGATTTCTTCCTTGTTAATGATCTGTTCACTAATGATTTAGTATCTCTTGAGAATTTAGTTTTCAGTCTTGAGGTTGTAATATGGAGGAAATAGAATTACCTTTCATTCTTGCTCTCCAGAGTTATCTTGTCAAAGTAGAGCCATGCACACCCCGCTTTGCTGTGGCACTTTTTTTGTTCTTCCTTTCAGTTTTCAGTCGAAAAAGAAAACTGAGAGAAGCAACAAGGCCTACTATTCTTCTCGAACAGAGGCAGAATGGATGTGTCTGACATTAATACATCTAAATTTGCTATAGATATCTCAGTTATTTTCTCTTCCGAGACGGCTGATACCGTAGATATTTTTATGTAGTAAGTGCAAGCAAATGCTCTTTTAAATAGCTGCATTTTTTGCCTCCTGCTGAAAGAGTGGCTGTGTGGTTGTTTTGGAGTGAAAAAAGGCTGGGGAAATTAGTGGATCCTTACTGAGAATGTAGCATAAGAATCTGGATTTATTCTAATAATAATAATACACTTTCTGTGAGCGAGGCTGCAGGTAAACAATTTTCTTTTCTTTGCACAAGTAAAGCAGCAGCTTGTGGTGATCCAGCTGAGTGTGCGGAAAGCCGGCTCCACGGGTGTGAGTTGGACGGGTTCATCCTTAATTTGTCGGCTCGTTACAGTCCTTTTTGTTCAGAAAGGGAACAGAATCTGCAGAAACCTCTGCCTCGAAGAAGGCCAGTTTTATCCCGAACACGGAGAGGACTGTTAGGACAATGTTCTAAAGTCTGTGCTTGGAGGTTGGGCTTTTCTGCTTCCCCTTCCCTCCCTTCCCCTCCTCTGGAATAGTGACCAGCCAGCTTGTTCCTGGGTCCTTGAGCTGTAAACTGGGGAAGTGAGGATGCTCAGGCTGGGAGGAAGCTTTTTAGACTGTGATAAAAATCATAAACCACTGTTCAGATACTTCATTTATGGTAGGTAAATAGTGCACCAGTATTTGTCCCCTTTAATAATAGCTGGTTGTAAGTATCATGAGTAGTTTTCAGATTCATATTAGGCTTTGGAGATGGGCAGTCCTGCTCAGCAAATTTGGTTTTCTACTTCTTTCACGTTTACTTCATGACACAGGTATACACAGAGTTGTAGACATGCAAACTTAGAAATTACATTGTAAGCTTAGCGTGTTCTCATTTTAATTTAGGAAAATAAAGAAGCTGAATATGAAAAGCTGATCCTTGCTTTAAGAAAGGAACAAAATATTTATTCGACGCTAGTGAAGACCTTCAAAGAATCAGATAGGTAAGTAGCATTTCTGCTTTGGTGGGTAATTTAAAATCAAAGAGCAAAAGTCAGAAGTTGTGAAAAAAGGTGCAGCTTAACGGGAGTGGTGATGATTTTGTACCAGCCAATTATCATAAGAGAACTCCATGACTTTAAGGTCCCTTCCGACCCAAACCGTTCAGTGATTCTATAAACAAGGTGTAGTAGCCTCCTTAAAAGACAACTATTTTTGTAAGTGGGATTATATTATTAAATTACTTAAATGTTTCTGAAAATATTCCTGTTTAGATTGGGATCTCATACGAGCCAGATTTCCAAAGTACACAGGTAGGTGTTCAGCAGAGGTGTGTGTCCTGTGGTGGAATAGAGAGGAAAAGTCAAATCACAGTGAACTTTTGGGTACTGGACAATTTGTTGGGGTTTACTCCTAAAATACAGATAATGCTTATCTTAAAAGTGACACTCTGACAATTTTGATAAGAATATAAGCCAGTAAGATTTTGGAGAAGGTTAAACAAAACGGAATAATTGAAGCTTGCATGGTGTGCTTTCAGTGTAAGGCATTCAGAAGTTCAGCAGGAGCAAGTGTTTTTAAACCTTTTAAAATCAAAGAATGCAGCGTTTTAAAAATAAATTTGTGGCTTTTTTGTATGCTTGGCAGTTGGGGAGGTGGTGTTAGGATAAAATAAAGAAAATTCTTAGCCTTTCGGTGAAATAAATTTAAGCATTTAATAAAACATTTACTGTTACAATTACAAATATCTTAATTAGTTATTGGCAGCATTTGAGAGCCTGCTCCTGACTTGTCCTGCCTGAAGGCAGTGGCTCATACCTGCCAACTTGGTGGGAATGGGTGTTTGTATTTTGCAGTTGGTTTATAGACCACTGTAGTTTGGAAACCATAAAGTGAGGAGCACTGAAGTAGATGAGATTTGGTATCTAAATTAAGTGCATTTGTAATAATGGCATCTTGTTCTGGGCCACTGCTCAGGAGCTCTTCTCCATACTAGAATCTTTTTCATTAGAAATAGTGATAGAAGTCAGGTTATGGAGATTATTTCTTATCTCTGGGAAAAGAGCAATGGCTTTTGTGATTTTTCTGTTGAACAATCAGCAAATGAAAGAAGCAGCCAGTTGGTTTTAATATTTCATATGGAGGAGGTGACCTGGCATTCAAACACGTTCTGTGGGTAAGGAGATTGTCAACACTCTATGTAATAAGGACAACGAAGTATCTTTCAAATGAGGAAAATTATGACTGTAGTTATAATCATTAGAGTAATAGGAGTTTTCCAATTAACTTCTGTAGGATCAGCATCAGGATCATTAGTTCTGTTTTTTTGCTCTGGAGTTATGGGATGCATCGAGCAGTGCATGTTATGCAGTGACTTGCAGAGGATGCACAATGATTCAGGAGCAGAGCTGGGAGCTGGAGGCAGGTCCTCTCATTTCTTCTCCTCGTAGTGTTGTGGGCTGTAAGATGAGATGTGCTGTAAATCTCACCAGGGAAGACTTGAACCCCTGAAGTTCTGGGGAGCTGATAAACAAGCCCTGCAGATAAATTCACCTTCCTCATTTGTGTAACCGCCATCAGCAGTGACAGGGATTTTAGGCAAACATCTGTTTTCTTGATGACATATCTTCTTTTAGGCATTATTTATTTTAAGGAACCTGGATGGTTATTTTTCAAAATAAGCTACTGGATGTCAGGACCAAGACGTTCCTTGTCTCTTCAAGGAGGGAATCAATGCTTTTTCTTATAAAACATTTAACTCATGAACAGGAGAAAATGTGCTTACTTAGGTACAGCGTTGGTTTGTTTTTATTCTTAACTTTTTGCTGAGCATTTAAGAGCTCTCTCTTCAAAGATGCTCTTGAGTGAGGGAGAATGGGTTAAAGCAATAGTTTCTTGTGCAGGGAACACTGACAACAGCACACTTGTCAGAAGACAGACTGAGGGTCTTCTCATACAGGCTGTCTTTTAATTAATGCGTTCCTACAATATGCTGTTATTCTCATGCAAGTATGATGTGCTGTATGTTGCTGTAAGATGGATTGAAATTTTTTTAAAAGATTCCAGAATTCTCTGGCATTTGGTGCAGTGGATTGGAAATTCGACAGCGTCTTAATTTATCTTAAAACGCTGAGGTTCTGAGTGAAATAAATGTGAAAATAAATAATGCAATGAGTTCAGTAACACCTTGTTATTTATTTTTTATTTAAAGAAATTGATTTCATTTTATTACAATTTCAGTTTTTAGTGTGCTTCAGTCTTTTTGTGGACTGATGGGCACTGTCTTGTCGCTGTCGTTGAAGGGTGTGGGGACAATGTAGCCAGGGACAGCCACAGGTGCTGGCACCAGGAGGCCTGAGGGACAGGGACTGGTGCTCAAGTCAGAGCTTCAGTGACCACCTTGGAAGAAAGCTGCTTAAAGAATTAATTCACGTTTACAAATTCTCATTTGTAAGTTTTGGCATTTACACCCCATTGAGATAATTGAGGCAATTTAGACTTTAAAAGGTCTTTTTACAGACTGTGGGATAAATGAAGAAATAAAACAGTTGGTTCTGTCTGGGTCATATTTTCAATGAAACAGGATTATTTATTTTTTTTTCTTAAGTGGAGCATAAGATTATATAGTATAGTTCTGTAGCAAGGGAACAAAGTTTCCATGGTCACCATATAATAGAATACACAGAGCCATCAGTATTATGTGATAGTGATATTTTTCTGGCATACTTTTCAGAAGTTAGTAATTTTGATTTTCCTTTAAAAAGAATTACACAAAAGTTGGCTGGTAGAATATACCTGTCATGTTTCAGCTGATTTAGAAGCAACACAGCTCAAAAAAGCAAGAAAAGGCCGAATATGTAAACGTTTAGTCTCTTTTTTTCTATGTGGGATTTGTTTGTTCTTATGTATCAAAATCCTTTAAGTGTGTGATGAAAAGCAGTGATGGCTCCTGTGAAATGGGCTCTTTCTGGAAGCCTGGCTGTATAAAAGGTGCTGAGATGCACAACAAAATGTTTTGAATTGAATGTTGAAGATATTTTTTTTTCTCCTTTCTTTTAGCATAAATAGCTTGCAAACAGAACTGAACAACATTTTCCTGTTGCGAAAACAGCTAGAAGAAGATGTTTTAGCTAATCGTAATCTGCAGAAGGTCTTAGAAGATCAGATTAAGGACATGAAAAACCGACAAGGTCTGTATACGTGTGCAGCCCATCCCTTTTCTTGGTATTCTTGCCCCAAAAGAAAACTGGTTTTATTACAGTCAGTTTGCTGTGATGGAGAAGAAACGTTTGAGAGTAGAAGAAGGTGTGAAAAGACTTCTTTTCAGCTTTCTATACTGAGAATTATTTGGGGGATTTGTAACAGAATGTCTTTGAGCAATCAGGGCATATAGAGGAAGACAGCTTTTCTCTTTCCATGCAGCAAATGTTAGTAATTCTATGGCAATTCTGCTGCAGTGATCATTTCAAGCTGCCTACAGTTTTGTACCCATGGAATTTACTGTTTTGTGCAGAACTTGGTGATTCCTGGCTTTGAATAAATCTGTGGCCTTGGGATCACTTTATGTAATTATTTCAAAATATGTTGGTAAAGAGGTTGTCTCAGGAAGTAGCCAGACTCTTCCTAGTGGAATAAATGTTTCCAGAGAAAGAAAAAATAGCCAGAAGTTTTGTTATTTTGTAATTCATAAATAGTAGAGCTTTTAAATATAACGTCTCTTTTAGCTTTTTTTATTGTACTACTTTGGAGGTGGTTTTAGGATATACTTAGATATGAATCTAAATGGACATTTTTAAATGTAGTTGACATGTACAGAGGTATCTATTTTATTCCATAAGGGATTATATAAATAACAATAAAGCCTGTTCACTTACCCCTTTCAACTTAGATTGTCAATTTTAGCATCGCTCCCTTGACAGCTCTGATAAGTGACGAAAGTTAAGCTTCTGCTGTTTTGGAGTTTCCAACCCCAAAAGCAGAGACTGATGAAGGACGAGGTTGGGCCAGAGGGGCTGGTGGGTGCCCTGGGGTTCTGAGGAGCAGTGGGATCACGGGTGAGGCTGCTGGGAACGATGGCTGTGAAAATCAGTGACCATTTGTGAAGCTCTGGGTCCTTGCAGCAGCCACGGGATCGGTGTCAGAGCTGGGAGTGGGGTCTGGGTGTCTCTTAGTCCTAATTTAAGTATTCTTTCTCCCTGTCTAATGAGATGTATTTATAGAATTAACTGTCATCTATATTGTAAATGAACAGGTGTTTATTGGAACATAAAAAAATCATTCCTGCAGTTACAGAGGAATGAATAAGTAGCTATTTTCAATTCAATTAATGCAGTCTTTTGACCCAAAAGGCAAAATAAAATATATAACTTTGTCTAATGCGGCTTTTTGCCTTGAGACGCTGAGTTCATGCTCATAAAAATATAGTTAAAATGGAATAACTATTCATGCCTTACTTATCCTTCCTAGAAATTATTTCTAATTGTAATGCTAAATATGCAAATTATGATTCAGAATTACAATCGCCACTCATGCTGATAACCACAGAAAATACAGCCACTGAAAATACAGCATGTCTGGGTGTCAGAAGCACAAAGAAATACGAGGACAAAATTTGTTCAATTAAACAGAAAGCTTATTTTGGGGAATGAAACATTTTAACTGGCCTCCCACAGACTTACCAGTAGGTTCTGATTCAAAAAGTCCTGTCTTTGCACTTTCTGCGGTGTTTTCCTGCAAATAGAGTTTCTGAAATAATTCCTGTCCTTGGTTATTTTGACAGATGAAACACTATCTTTCTGTGGAGACCAAACATCTTATATGAGTATCTGTTTAGGAGAGCAAGATCATTTAAGCCTACAAATAGACCATCTGTCTCTTGAAGAACTCAAGAAAAAGGTATTGATCTGTTTTATTATTTACTGTTTCTAATGGCTTAATTCGGCTTCATTTATAGTTTATGCATCTCTCACAAAAAGAAGCATTTTCATTATTTAGATACAGTTGGGTAGTTCTGAAAGGACTTGATGGTCTTGTCTCTGTGGTTTGTGATCCACCTTTTATGAACTATTTATTTTCTGTTACACCGCATGAGCTTCAGAGTCAGGTGAGAGCCAGGGGGGTTGCTGCAAAAGTTTTACAATAGTTTGACTCCTGGATTCAAGTTCCAGACTCAATATAATATTCTAGTCATCATGAAATATACCGGCTCCAAAGAAAATTTTTTGTTAAGTATCCTGCAACGTGTGTGCACCTTTCTTAATCATGAGGATGGTGGTGGTGGCTATAATTTTACCTCTGTATAGCACACCCCATCCCAGGATTTGCGTATACTGGCTCCAAAGAAAATTTTTTGTGTTAAGTATCCTGCAACGTGTGTGCAACTTTCTTAATCATGAGGATGGTGATGGTGGTTATAATTTTACTTCTGTATAGCACACCCCATCCCAGGATTTGCAGATTTTTGGTAAATATGGCATGTAATAAACTAACTCTGAGGTAAGTTAATATTGTCTTCGTTCTACATAAGAACTGAAATTCAGAGATTAAACATGCAAAACATCATCATACCATAAATCAGTATTGGAGTTCGGAAACTTGTTCTTTTGACTCCTCATCCTGTGCAGTGACCACTGATCCATGCACCAATTTACAATTCTTAATTATTTTTGAATACGGTCGTTTGGGAGTGAACATAAGCGAAGTTCTCTATTTCTCATGACCAGCTGAATTGTAGGCAGGTGTTCAAAACCTGGAGGTGGGTAACCTGAAGGAAAGAAGTTTGCCTTATGCTGAGCAGGTGTCAATAAAAAAGCCCCAGATTGTGTCCCAGTCCCATTCTGGGGTTGAACCACTTTTGTCTCAGTACTTTCAGGGACACTTATTAGCAAAAGACATTTATAAAGACATGTATAAACCACTTCTTACTCGTAAAAGGGTTTGTGTGCCTGAAAGATGATCTGGTTTATCCAAATATGTTAATCAGTTTAATAAAAAGATTTCACTTTCTTCTGCAAACATTGTCTTCTTGAGACAGTAATGTCTGCTCAAGGGTTTTGAACATGGTTGTCCATTCAGATTTTGTATCTTTGAAACGACTCAGAATGACAGTGGCTTATATAGGGTGTTTGAGATGGAAGAACAGGTTGTTTCCAAATGCTGCTATTTCTCTCTAATGCTGGTTTCCCTTGCGCTGAAATGTTTCTTCTCAAATCAGCCTGTTGGTTTGAGGTGCCCTCAGGTTTCTTCTTGCTACTGAGTTGTAAAACTTGATACCTCAGCTTAATAAAATGGCTGGAAACTACAGTCTTGCAAGTTAAGTTTTCTTCAGCACTGACTCTCAGATATATAATCATGTTTTCATACATAGGGAGATTGCCTCATGCACAGATACAGAAGCCCAGGCTTTTCAGCTCTGCAGTTTAGATTTAGCTGGAGATTTGTATCTCATAATTTGTTTTCTTACTAGTATGGATGTTACCAGTTTCACTTGTTCTTCCTTTGGTTATTTAGGTTGCTGATCTTCTTTTGATGGTTAAGGATCTGCAGTCAATTAATCAAGAACTTAAGAAAAAACAGCTTGGACTTTGTTCGACAGATTCTCAAGGGAAGGAAGCACTAAAAATATTAAACCACAGTGAGGTAGGTTTTCTGTGTTAAAGTAGTGAATCTGACTCTCACATCTCATATACCTTGTGGAATCACTTACATCAGTGCAGAATGAGTGTAAAACCCTCGGGGCTTAGGTTGCTAATTCCTTATAATAACTTTTCAAATTAATGATGTAAACACCTTTAAGATGTTATCACAACAGAGATGTGTGTGTTCAGTGATGTGTCAAGTTGATTTTAAGGAAACAGCTTATACATGAAAATATTAATTGGGTCTGTGATATATTTGTTTTGCCAATTGAAAGGGGAGGAAATAGTTAGTTTTACAAATAAAGCAGTATCTTATATAGCATTTTCGCTATTACTGAATATCTGCTGTTCAAGAGTCATTCTCATGCTGTGTCTAATTCTGTAAGAGCTCAGTTCACGTCTCCTCTGCATCTACAAAACAACTAGGGTTCACTGTGGCCAAACCAGAAAGAACAGCACTTTGGGTCTTTTAAACATGTCGTTGTTTCTTCATGTAGAATACAGAAGTAGGTGAGGAGGTGGCCAGCATTGTGGTAGGTTGCTGAGAGCTGCAAGGCAGTAATGGATGTTGCATTCTTTTACCCAAAGCCAAGACTGCTTTTTGCTGTGGGGAAGAAGAGATCTTGGCAAAATATCTTCCACTGAGAAGCATTTTGGGTGCTGGGTCCCCATGTGTGAATGCTGAAGGATGTTCAGGAGGCTCTGGTAGATTCTAGTGAAGCTTCTAGCTTGTTATAAAGTAGTACTTGAAATGGGGCTGGTAGTACTTTCTTTATATTCTGTTGTGCTTTTTGCTTTCAGCTACATTGTTCTTGTTCACCACATGTTGAATAGGAAGGTAAAAATACAAAAGGAGTAATGATGGTGCTAGTCTTTGTGTCTTGAATTTCTGAATTAAACTCGACAAAAAGTTAGGAATAGTTTGGGTCAGTTATGTGTAGGGACTGGCTAATTTTAGAGCTGAGACTGTGGTATTTATGATTTTTCTGCAATACAGTTTCTGCAGGACTTTGTGTGTGCTGCAGATGCACTGAGGACAATCATCAAAAGTCATTAAATATTCTTGCTTTTTCAATTTCAAGGCGTACTCATATAACCTTTAATTGAAATACTTTTTAAATTATAGATCGACCTTTAGGGGTGCCGTAGCTTTTATTAAAATAATGAATTCACGTGTTACTGTAATAGGTTTGCACAAAAAGCTTGTGGGCAATGTGTTTCAGAGTCCGTGCACCTTCTGTAAATTAACATTTCTAGTAATTAGGCTCGTCATCCTGCAGAGGGTGCTGCACCCCCACTCATGCTGTAGTTAATGCCAAAGGAATTTGTATCCCGTGCTAAGATTATCATGACAAGATGCTGTGGGCTCCTGCATTTCTCTAGGCATGAAAAGAACATATAGGGCTTAAGGTATATTTAAAAAGCTGTCTGTGGGAAATTAGATGTAGAACGACAAGGTGTGAAGCTTGTAAAATATAAATAAACCTCAAAATTCTGGTACAGGAAAAAGGAAAGTAAAATACTGTGTTTTAACCTGTGCCAGAATGATAATAGTATGATGGAGCTCAAAAGGGAAAAAATCTGTAATTAGAAGTTTTTTAGTTTAAAAGGTATCATTTTATCAGTCTTGACAATAAATGGCAACCTGGATTTTGGGTTAGGGATTGTGACAACCATGTGTTTTGCATATTAATAAGCATTGTCAAAAAAACCTAAGTTCTATTTTTTTCCTGTGTATTTTGGGCTAGAATTTGTTGGCAGGTAGCGCCGAGATGACACTAACATATGTGCTATAGGAGGAATTTGGACAGACACAGGAAGATGTATCCTGCTCGGGTTCTTCAAATGAACCCATCTCTCTTTTCTTTCACAAACCCAGAGCACAAATGAGCTGAGTCTGGATGTTGGTGCCTCTGCAGGGCATCTCCCAAAGGCCTGACAACCCCCAGTACTCTTATTTCTCGGCTTCGTGTCGGGAAGGGAGGGAGAAGGAGGAGAGAAAAAGGTTGTTTTTGTACTGTCCTCTGAACATCTGCTTTCTCTGAGAGAAGCAGCCTCGGTGATTTCAGCCTTCAGGGCTCCAGGGATCTTTGCAAACCAAGCATATCAGTGGTTCATTTAGGAAAAACATTCTCAAGGTTTTCAGTCTCCAAGGAAATACTTTAAACAGGCGACTTATTCTTGGTAGACTTCTTTTCTGGCCTTAAGACAGTTATTTTCTTTGAATATTTTGTTGAACGTTAGGTCAGATTCCTTGGAGCACAGAAAGTTTCTTTTCAGCCTCTCAGACACAGAGAGGACCAGGCTCAAACTGCTGTCAGTTCTTGTAACAGTGAGCCATGACCTCTTGGTCTCATGTAAGAGTTTCAGTCTAAGAAACATTAATCACTTATTAAACCAAATACTGGCCTGGGAAAAGCATCTGCTAAAAAATGTTGAGTCATAAAAGGTAGTTGCACCGGGTGAGTAAGTTATATGTGCAAATAAGTTTATTTTTAATACACAGGGTTAATCTTGAATCTACACATGGAAGATTAAACCTTAAGAGTGGTTTTTTTTTTATAATAGTTAACATCATTGGACTTTTGGCATCCCATAATTACAATGAAAAGATCTCGTTATAATGTATGCCCTTGCTATAGACCACAATCCTATCTGTGTCTTCCTCCAGTCCTAGAAAACCAAGTCTGAGCGAGAATACCAATTAATTCAAACATGGCTTGGAAGTTAATTTTCAATATAGATTTCTAATAGTAGAAGGCAAATATATTAATATGCTGCACCATCCGGTTTCTGCCTCTTAAAATTCATACTTAAAACCATTAGAGTTGCTTATACTGCTAGGGATTGGAAGATAAAAAGGCTTTTCTCATTTATTTCACAGATATATATATTTGGGCATACATTCTGTGCATACTCAATTAAAAAATCAAAACCCACACGCGCATTCAATTCCCAGTGTTCTTAGAAAGTAAAAATAACGTTTCCTGCAGAATCCTGTTTGTCTGGAACTGGACTGATGACCTGTGAGATGGAGCTTTCCAGCCTGTGATACTGGGGAAGCAGCTTTCTCTTTTCATGTCACCAGTTTCAGCCCCGCGCTGTGCGTCCGTCGCAGCTATAAATATCCCATCCACAACCCTCAGACACCAGCTCCTTTCCTTCAGTCTGTCATTATAATCTCAATTTTCTGTAAATATGCTCAAGATTCTGCTTTTCTTGTCTTAAGGTAATTTTTCTTCAGCCCAAGTCACACCAAAATATGACTTAGCACAGAACAGTGAACAGGTATATTATTGCCACAGGTGCTTTAAGACTAAAATTTTGATCTAATGCAAGTTTTATTCCACTGTGCTTTATCCTCCCCGTGGTTTGGATATATTAGGCATGGCATAGTTGATATTTACCATCACTCTTGCGTGTTTCTACTATTTAATGAGATTCTAGCAGCAAAGATCTTAAATATTTATCTTTTTCTATTAGATTCGGAAATGTTGCTATAAAACAAGATGATATAAGTGTGCAATCTGGTGGAACATGGTAACTGCAGGTCACTCGGGATGGATCCCAAAGTGGGATGAAAGGCTGTCCTTTTACTCAGGTTGTTTTCTGGCAGGCTGTGCCACAGCGTGGCTGCTGAATCTAATAATTCTTTGTAAATATGAGTTTTTCTTGTGATCAGTATTAAACTGACATGGGCAAAGCCAAATTCTGTCTTCTGTTGCCAGAGGAAACTGAGCAGTGGAGGTGAGTTGTAAGAGAGGTGAAAATATTCTCCGTGGTCTGGGTGTGAATGCACCTCCCTCAATAGTGACCTTCACTGCTGCTGAGGGAGGAGCAGCACCTGGATCTCCTCCCAACCTTGCAGGTCTTCTCCTGAGATTTAACATCCCAGCAAACCAAAGGGATCCTGGTCCTGTTGTCAGTTCTGCTGATGGCAGGAACTTGGGGTCTGCTTGCTAAAAAAGCTCAGTCTTCCTCCTCCTCTTTGCTCAGCGAATATTAGTGATGGGAGATGGATTGGGTTCTGTAGCAAATAGGGAGAAAAAGATGATTTGGCACCATATACCACAATTCGGCAAATTTAGGCAAGATAAAGCAGATTGTAACCTTCAGTGTTACAGTAAATCTTTTCAGTGTACAGCGAGCTACTTGTGCTTTGTTTTAAAAGCATCTATCTCTTGGGTGCTGGAGAAGAGCCTAAATTGTGTAGCAAATGAAAATAAATTCTGGAAATTGGGAGATAAAATAGGCACGATGGGAACATGGGGGTCCTTTGCCAGAAGAGGTTAAGTGATTTTTATACTTCTTGTAAATGCTGAGGAGAAAGGGTTAAATAAAAATGAAGGAATGTATAAAATAAAGTGTCGCAGTATTTAATGAGAGTTATTCCTGGGTTTTGTTTTAATTTTCTTTGATCTTGTTGAAGAAATCTAATTCAGTGTTTGTTACTTTGTATTACAGGCTTTTTTTGTTTTTCTTTTAAGACATGTCACTGACTTATTTATGCACGTTTCATATCACAGTATTTTTTTTTTGGTGCTACATTTTCACATCATTCCATACTTTGTGTAGTGTCTTGAAATAACAGCGGAGCCTGTGCTGCAGATGGGTGATGGTGACAATGACAGGAAGATGCAGAACAGTCAGTTTTCTGAGAGGGTCAGCCAGGTAGGACTCTGCTCTGGGTACATAATGTTACAGTACTGTTTTCTCTGCGTGCCTTTCAAAATCCTTATTTTCTTAGAACACAAAGTCTTTTGCAAACAAAGCATACTTTTCTCGGGATTTGATTTTGCTTGTTATAATTGTTATCCTAGAGAGTTTCTGAAAGCTTTTTGCTATATTTTGCTGCTGATAGGGTTTTGCAGCTTTCATTCTGGTCCTTGTTTTCTTGTTTGAGTGCTCATAATCTTCCTTAATTGGGATGACAAAAAGTCCCTTGAAATTGTGTTTCTTTACATACACATACACTGATCTTCAGCCTCCATTGCAGTCAGGCTTATGGTACAAATTGTCATAGAATCATAGAATGGTTTGGGTTGGAAGGGACCTTAAAGATCATCCAGTTCCAACCCCCTGCCCTGGGCAGGGACACCTCCCACCAGACCAGGTTGCTCCAGGCCCCATCCAGCCTGGCCTTGAACCCCTCCAGGGATGGGGCAGCCACAGCTTCTCTGGGCAACCTGTTCAAGGGTCTCAACACCCTCACAGCAAAGAATTTCTTCCTGAGATCTCATCTCAATCTATGCTCTTCCAGTGTGAAGCCATTATCCCTTCTCCTATCCCTACGTGCCCACATGAAAAGTCCCTCTCCAGCTTTTTTGTAGGCTCCCTTCAGATACTGGAAGGCCACAGTAAGGCTTCCCTGGAGGCTTCTCTTCTCCAGGCTGAACAACCCCAACCCTCTCAGCCTGTCTTTGTAGCAGAGGTGGTTCACCCCCTGAGCATCTTTGTGGCCTCCTCTGGATACACTCCAACCTGTCCATGTCCTTCCTGTGTTGAGGGACTCCAAAGTGGGACACAATACTCCAGGTGGGGGTCTCACCAGAGCGGAGCACAGGGGCAGAATCATAGAGTGCAATTAAAATTGAAACTTCCTGGTTGAAAAATGATAACATGCTATATAGTATGGTGCAAAATGGAGCATTTTGATTATTAACGTTGAAGAATAATGATGTTCTTCTATATTTGTAATGTCTGTCTTTCTCTGTTTACTAGGTATGCCTTCAAGTGTCTTTGGATTTTCCTTCTGAGGTGGATAAACAAGTAAGTGATGTGTTGTAGAGGTTCTCTTGACTCTCAAACATCTTAATCTCTTGGACCTGGTATCTACTGGTGGAATTTGTATCCAAATGAGCCCAGTATGAATTCTAACATAATTGATACAGGAGACTTTCACTGATTTTAAATGGCAGTTGAATTACTGGAGAGAACCCATGTAGATTTTTCCTAGGACACATCTGTGGTGTTTCATACAAAAAGTTGGCAGTTTTTAAATACTTCAAGTTGCATCCTGTCCTGGCCACCAGGGAGGGCATCTGCCAATCCCAGGCCAGAATTTGGTACTGTAAATACCACCAAGTCAAAGGTGAAGTTAATAAAAAGTTACCTGCAATCTGCAGGCAACATTCCAGAAGTTTCATACCTCTTCATAGACAAAGACCTTCAGGGAAATCTACTTACTACTTACTAAACAACTGATCACTATGAATTAATCATATGAAATAGATGTTAATTAGTTTTTCTATTAATAAATAGTAAGTGAAATGTCTGTGGATGCTTCTTAATGTAGATAAAGAGCAGCAGGAATTACAAAACCTGATTACAAAAAGATTACAGCCCTGAATTTATTAGAACATTACATAGCTGTGTCATAAGGAAATGTTGGTATTTTTTTAACAGATAACTCCATCAGGCTGCTCAGAGAGTTTCTGCAAAGATAGACTTTACAGGAGTCCAAATAACCCTCAGTTTGAACACGATACAACTGGCAAACACTTTGGCAGAATAGGAATGGGTGAACATGAAACAGAAGAGAACTTGCTCACGTCTCTTTTAAGAGAAAATGGAACATCTGTACTGGAATCTACGTAAGTATGAGGGATATGCACTGCTTTTGACAGTATTTCTATTTGAGAAGAGAATAAAGTAATTTTGCTAAAGTGAATTTAGATAATGGCACTGTCTAATTTACCTGAGAGATTGGCAAGGCGCCTTCAGAGCCATTTTAGTCTATCATGCAATTAAGTAATTAGGAAACATACTATCAGTAGAAATCCTTATGAAAAACCCATTACAAGAAAAAAACCTCTCCAAAGTTACCGATATACATACAGAGCTTTACTGTAGGGGCTGATTGTTTTCAGGATGGGGTCTAGCAGTGTTAAAGTGCTCAGATGATAATAAGGAGTATTTAAAAAAAGAAATAGACTATGTGGGAGCAGAGGGCAGTGAGAGGTGCTGTGGTGGAGGGGGCGACGTGGCTGCTGTAAAACTGGTCTGTGTGAGGAGCTGAGGGTGGAGGAGCTGAAGTTGTAACGACTGTTTTACAGGATTAATTTTGAGTTATGCTTTGTGGCCTTTGCCATTTCATCTGAACTGCTTGGGCAGAGGTTTCATCTCTGTCAGCAGTTTCGGGAGTCTGGGCCCAACCAATTACTTGACTAATTGGTTATTCCAGTGTAACCACATGTAGGGTCCTGCTGAGAGGAGCTACGTTGTAAGTACTTAGGTCACTTTTCATGCAGGAGAAAATACTTGTGTAACTCAATCTGTGTAAGCCCTGTCTAACAAATGTTTTTCGAGTGTGTATGTGTTACACTGTGGTTTGATCAATTCCCAGCTGAAATGCACATTTAGTGTGTGTGTGTGTGTGTTACACTGTGTTTTGATCAATTCCCAGCTGAAATGCACATTTCCATAAGAAGGGAACAACAACAATCAAAAAAGGGTGTATAGAAAAACCACACCCTGGCGGGTTTTGTTTCCCCAAATTTCATGCTTACATCGCTTAATCTCCTGGCTGAAAACTGAATTAGAGCTTTGCTGGAGATAATTCTCATTTTCCTGTCCTAGTTCTCTCCACACTGTAATGACTGTGCACAGTGTTACTGGACTTTTTTCAGTGCCTGTCAGTGTTGTTCCTTCAGCCATGGTGGCTTCTGGAGAATGATGGGAATGACCTTCCACATGTGTAGTGCTCAGCAGTGCTGGCAGCAGAGCATCTTGTGGAATTACAAAGCCAAATCCCATTTTCTGTGTTCAGCACACACTGCACTTGCCTTTACTCAAGCAATTCTATATTTTTACATTACTATTTAAAACTCTCCAGCAGGCATAAATGCTCTTAGTTGTGGAAGCACTAATTAGTGGTAAATGAGGAGATACTACTGTCTTAGAAGATGAATAAATAACATTGTTTTATTTGTTAACTTTACTTAAAACTCTGCTAATGAGTGATTCCAGCACCATCATCTTTACCACTCTAGTGTGTAATCTTTTCTGTGTTCAAGTATAAATGACCAGATTGACTGCGGCTGAGCCTGTACTTTGCATAACTTAATTCTCACTAATGACATTAGGTGCCAGAGAAAGACATAAAAAGCCTAGTTAGCTTCTACCATTTCAAATGCTGGCTAGACAAATGCAGTTGTTTTAAATGCTGCTTTATATGTTTAGTGGCACAAACAGCTCTCTATTGGCCACATGAAATCATCTGTAGATTTGAGGGCTTGCTCGTGCTTTAAATTTTATTTGGCTTCAGTTTCTCTTAAAACATTGCTTTCCAAACTATTGTCCATGGTCACTAGTTACCTGAGGGATGGTTTGGTGGTCGTAGTGAGCTGGTTTTGCAGGCTTTGGGCTGCTTTCTCAGTTTCCATCTTCGGTGTTACATTAGAAATACATGAGGGGATAAATTTTCAGGAAAAACTCAACATCTTAGTCTCCTGTGGTTTGGGTAGAATTTTTTTTTTAAGGTAGTTCAATCAGAGAGTAAACTCTCCTGAAAACCCATTCCTATTTCTTACATTGCTACGTTCTGTAAGGAATTGATTTCGTTACTAGAGATTTAGTAGTTGTTCATGAATGGGGAAAGGGGCTGTAGAGCACATATGGCCGTACATAGGAGAAAAGCATTGATGAGATAATTTATGATATAACTGAAGTTGTGAAAAGGTTTCAAAAACTCAAGTTCGTTAGTAATTCGTTAGTGAGTAAAATGGAATCCCCTGGGAATTTCAAATGTGTTGAGACACAGCAAAGGAGTTTCTTAGAAGGTCTGCTTGTTTGCTTAAATAAAAATCAAAATTCATGCCTTTTCCTTCCTCCTTCCTGAGTATAGCAGACAAGAACAAATGAAAACTGTAAATGAACTGTTAGATCATCTGAACACAACTGAGGAAGAAGATACAGAGAAAAAGGATGAAACAGATCTTAGGCAAATGATTATTCAACTAAGAGCTGAACTCAAACATTTCAAGCAGGTCAATAAATTCTTAAAGCAGCAAGTGGAATTGAAATCAACTTTTGATGGAAAAGAGAAGCTTTATCCAGATGCAGTGCCACAGATTAATAAGGATATCGAGTTGTTGAAAGTAGAATTGAAAGATGCAGCTACACAAACAATGACTTTAGAGAGTAATGTCATGAGATTCAAACACGAAGAGAAAAAAGAAGCCTCAGAAGACAAAAAAAAATATTCAAGATTAAATGCAGAAAGAGAACATCAGCAAGAAAGTGTGTGTAAGAAGGGTGAACAGCATGAAAGACTTTTTTTTACAAGGAGAACAAATGAAGTAAGTTTATTTAAGATTCTCTTTTTGGTACTTGGGGAATAGATGTATAAAAGAGAAAAACATGTTTCATTTCTAATATTAAATCTTGCTTTTGTGTAATTTTTAAAATTAGAAAAAGAGATGTAAGCCAAATATATTTTAGATAATTGTTCTAAATGTTCAGAGCTTTTCATCATGTACTTCAGTGTGCTTTAGAACATTAATTAATTGAATTTCAATCCTCACTGGGAGCAGATACTAGTAAATATTACAGCTTTGCAAAAAGAGGTGGTTTATACGGAATGGCCTGATTCTGTACTACCTTATAGCTGTGCAGAGATGTTCATAACTTGCAGAACCAGAGCTTTCTGCCCTGATAAGTCTGAATGGCAGATGCCTTCTGGAGAATGGAAGACTTGCCTGATGTCAGAGAGCATGCTGGAGAGGAGGTAGTGGTAGATTTCAACAAACTCGAACCTTCATTTTAGGCTTTTATGAACATCTCTTCGTTGTGTCTTGCTCTTAGAGAAGTATTGACCAGTTTTGCTCTGTAAAACTCTTTGTGCTTGTTTGGAACCTAAGTGCCCAGAAGCTGGTTTGTGAGTACAGACGTTAATTTGCTTCTCCCAGCTAAGTCGTCACGCCTGTTGTGTGCAGCAGCCTGTGATCCCAAACAAAGGGGTGGGGAAACAGTGTCTGCTTTTAAAGAGTTCCTGTGTATTGTTTCAGTAGCAGTTAGAGAAGTGAAATTGAAAACTCTTTAAAGATCTTGGCTCTTGCAGAGCAGACAGAGGAGGGTGTTGCTTTTGATTTTGTGCGCTGCTGCTCGAGAACGTTGTGGCACCTTCTGCAAAGGGTGGTTTCCATGACTTAGTGATCAGAGATTTCTGGGAGCCAGCAATTGGGAGCAACTCATTTCTATTCTGGCTGGTTCTTGTTGGATTCATTTTTCTGAAGGAAGGGGCTTGTAAACCAAGAGAATTTGATAAGACTTTGTTCTGTACAGGCATAAATATTTCAGTATAGTTTGGGATTTTAAGGAAAAGATTTTGGCATGCACTGTTGGTCCCTGGCAAACCCCCTGAAAATTCATGCCAGTCTTAGCAATAGATTATGATACCCCTGAAAAATCAAAACCTCAGTAACTCACAGAAACTATGTGATGAAACCCAATGATTTACATGTAACCAAAATCTGTCAGAGTATCCTTAGCTACATTCTTACTCTTTTAAGCTTTCCTTATTGACAGTATATCTACCTATTAAAAAAATTATGTTTGGGGAGGAAAGAGGATAATAGTGGAAATGTTCTTGGGCTGTTGTTAATGTTCTTAGTCTATTGGGCATTTGGGCAGTGTTGGCAGGTTTACTGCTCTGATGGCTCCTCCTGCATCCTTGGGATGCTGTGGCTGGGCTCAGGACAGGAAGGAGTGGATGGTTGTGCTATGTTGGTGCCGTCCCGAGCTCCAGGAGCACATGGATAGATGAGGGCAGGGGGAAGGCAGAAGAGTGAAGATGAGGAGTAGAGGGGGAAAAAGGGCTGAGATCCTGGCTGGGCTGTTAATGAAGATCTACTTATGATGGTTTGCTTAAGAGCACTAGTGATGTCTTTGAGTTGCTGGTCTCATCTCTCAGGAATGGAGGACGAGTGAAGGTCTGTCTGTCCTCCATAGGGAGTATCTGGAGTTCTCTCTGCAATTCTCTATTTCACATTCCTGTTTTTCCCTGAGTTTCACTCTGCTGTTTTGATTCATCATTTTCCAGATTTCTCTCTGGTTAAATCAGTTACAACCTCAATGCAATCCTTGAGTTAGATGCTTTAGAAGCTTTCTTGTTTGGACTAATGCAATGTATCTTTGGCTTCTGAATGGCTTTTATAAATCATTTCATGTAGCTGGCTGAGCTGGCCTGTGGGCAATCTGGGTGACGTATGTGTCTGTGCAACAGCCCTGAGACCAGCTGCAAGTCGTTCGACATCATTAGTTCAGTTTAGTAAAACTACCAGGAAGTTCATCCCACCTGGATTTATTTTTCGGCCTCCGAATGACACTGTGTTCATATATGTACAAAAGGAGCTGAGTATGTCATTAGGAAAATGGAACTTGCTTTTTATTCTTTTAAATTGTGTAAGGGCTGTAATTGCTAAGAAATGAACGTGGAAAGGTATTTCAGAATACATTGGGTGGTAAAAGGAATTACGGGACTTGTGACACTAGTGGAGCAAATGAACAGCAAAAAAAATAAACTAAATCTGTCTGAACATGCCATTATTGGCTTCTATTATTATTACACACAATTCCATAACTCATCAACATATAGCATGTTTTCATTTTTTTGGGTATCACAATGTTATGCTCTGTGGTTTAAACAAGGACACACTGATTTTATGCAGAGTATTCAAAAGGTGAGAGGCTAAAATGTAGTGACTTAAGAAATGTAACTTCTCCCTCCAACCCCAATGACGGAATATCCGTTACAGCAGGGAACAGGAATTCTGCAGAAGCAATTTATTGCGTGTCTGGGTGAAGAAGATGTTTGTGCTCATAAAAAATTTCTGTGTGGCAGAAAAAATTTCCTCTTTGACTGATGCAAATTGCTCAAAGGTATGAAACTGTGCTGGTATGAAGTAGTGTGGAGACAAAAGGAAGAAAGGAAAATACATTCCAGAAGAAAACACCTACTGATGCAAAGCCTTTGCTGGTCAATGGTGAATCTGCTCCATGAACTGGAGGCCATTCAAAAGCCTTTACTGGTCAAGTTTGAATCTGCTCCATGAACTGGAGGCCATTCACCGTGTGGCTGTGGCTGCGTAGGCAGCACTGCCAGAAAACTGAGCCAGTGGGATAGTTTTTTTTTCTCTCTGAATGTTTGTTTTCCATGTTGCAGGGATATTGAGATTGTATTTTCAAAGCTATTTAATGTGACAGCTGGCTGATGCTACTGGAAAATCTTTATTTTACCTGGAATTTTATTTTATTCCTCCTTTACTTGACTGTTACATACGAGCTACAAATCTCCTGTTTTATTCCATACCTTTTCCAGACTGATTCTGCTCACCTGCCCAAGAAGTCCCGACTGCCTGTTCTCTTAAAATCATCCAGACCTTTAAGAAATGTGCCTTTGAACTCCTGTATGAACAAGTCAGATTCACAACTCCAGGGTGATACCAGGACACCTCACGGAGGTCTGAAAGCATGTGAAGAACAAAACAAACAACTTAAGCCCCAAACAAATGGAGAGTTATCACTGAATGGGTCTGTAACTGAAGACCTTGAAGAGCAGCCTACACAGCAGTGCACGGAAAGCACAGCAGTGAGAGGTAAATAAAGAGCAGAAAGAGTGACTTGTGATGCAGCTTGAAATAGTGGCTTCTTTTCTCGTAGTAGAAAGTAAAACCAGATTGTTTTTACAGATGTACAAAGCTGCTTAATCTTTCGATTTTCTTGGGTAGGCAAATATATATGGATCTTGACACACATCCTTTTTTTTTTCCTTTTATCTTTGCTGCTGACATGTAAAACAGCTTTGTGTGTAATAGAAAGTGCTTTGTATACCTGGCATAAAGTATATAATAAATGATAGTTTCACAGGGTGCCCACACATGCACACATATATGTCAGTGTTTAGGTAAATGAAAGATTTCCTTTATATGATGCCACGTCTAACGAAACCTGTCTGTAATGGAGACAGGAAAGTTTAAAAATACTGTGCTTGTTTATGCTGCATAAAGCAGTTTTTCCAATATTCCACTGATCAGTCAAGTCATCCGTGTCTGTTCCCAGCGTGGCTGGGTTAATTTAAACTCAGTTGTTGACAAAGTATCTGGATCAGCAAAGTATGACAAATTGTAAGGCAGAGAACAATGGATATTGTATAAAGATTTGGAGTGGTAAAAAAAATAAAAATGCGCTTAGCAGTTAGATTAAAACTAAGTAGAGATGTGAAGGATGGGTGGGGGAGAGAGGAGGCGTAAATATATGAAATAAGATTCAATCAAGAAGCAAGTGAGCCACTGTCAAACACAGAGGTTGCAGAGGCTTTGGTGGTGGTGCTGATGTTACTGTGGTAAGGGAGAGATATGGCACAACTTTATTGTAAATGCTCAAGCTGATAGAACAATTAGAGCAATTAGCTTTGGTAGGTGCAAAACCCATGGAGAATTCTGAGATGGGAAGTGCTGCACTCCTGTGGTTTCCTTTCCAGGTGGATTTCTTTTCCCTGGATCACAGTTGTACCACAGTTAGTCATTCTGAGACCTGATGCAGTGGGAGATTGTGGGAGATTATTTTATGGACAATGTTTGTATTGAAGAAACTTCTTAGCCTTTTCTCTAAGCTTAACATAAAACATTTAAAAACGCACTAAAAATTAATTAACTGTTACATTACAAAGAGGGCGTGCAAATGTTTATTTTCATTTCTTGGTAGGAAGCCTTTGCAATTCACATTCTTAGTAGTTATCATTATAATTATTTCAAGTATTATAAAAATATGTGCAAACACTGTTTCATGTCATCGGTGATGTTTGTATTACATTTACAATAGTTAAAATCATAGCATGGTTAGAGTTAGAAGGGACCTTAAAGATCATCCAGTTCCAACCCCCTGTCCCGGGCAGGGACACCTCCCACCAGACCAGGTTGCTCCAAGCCCCATCCAGCCTGGCCTTGAACCCCTCCAGGGATGGGGCAGCCACAGCTTCTCTGGGCAACCTGGGCCAGGCTCTCACCACCCTCACAGCAAAGAATTTCTTCCTAATATCTAATATAAATCTCCGCTCTTTTAGTTTAAAACCATTACCCCTCATCCTACCACTACATTCCCTGATTAAGAATCCCTCCCGATCTCTCCTGTAGGCCCCCATGAAGTACTTGAAGGCCATTATCAGGTCTCCCTTGTCTTCTCCAGGCTGAACAACCCCAACTCTCTCAGCCTGTTTTTGTAGGAGAGGTGCTCCATCCCTCTGATCATTTTCATGGCCCTCTGCTGGACCTGTTCCAACAGGTCTATGTCCTTCCTGTGTTGAGGACTCCAGAGGTGGACACAGAGCTCCAGGTGGGATCTCATGAGAGCAGAGCAGAGGGGCAGAACCACCTCCCTTGCCCTGCTGGCCACACTTCTCTTGATGCAGTCCAGGATGGGGTTGGCTTTCTGGGCTCCCGGTGCGCACTGCCGGCCCATGTCGAGCTTCTCTTGCTCAGATAATTTTCCTGTTCTAAATTGTCAGAACCAGGTTTGGTTTTGTGGTTGGGTTTTTTGGGTTTCTTTTTGACTAAACTCACTTCATGGGTTTTTTCAGTTACTTACTGATGTCTGTTTTACCTTCCTCTGCTGTTCTGCAGTTGACTCGTCACTCAAACTGGATAATAGTGAGGTCCAGGTCAAGTTGCACGTTGATCCCGATGTTGATCCAGATCAAGAGAATGAGAATGAATATGCGATGGACAAAAACCAGCAGAACTGCCAAGGTAGAGCACTTATATGGTGTAGTACATAAAAAAAGAAATTTTAAAACTGGTTTCTTCTGAATTGTGCAAAATTGTAAATTACTGCAGGTAATTGTCTCCCTTGCCATTATTTGTGGGTTTTAAATCTCGTTTTCTTAGCTAGTATGGATTAATTGCTCTAAGATTCCAAGTTCATCTTTTATTCCTGTTCTAAATTGTCAGAACCAGGTTTGGTTTTGTGGTTGGGTTTTTTGGGTTTCTTTTTGACTAAACTCACTTCATGGGTTTTTTCAGTCGCTTACTGCTGTCTGTTTTACCTTCCCCTGCTGTTCTGCAGTTGACTCGTCACTCAAACTGGATAATAGTGAGGTCCAGGTCAAGTTGCACGTTGATCCTGATGTTGATCCAGATCAAGGGAACGAGAATGAATATGCGATGGACAAAAATCAGCAGAACTGCCAAGGTAGAGCACTTATATGGTGTAGTACATAAAAAAAGAAATTTTAAAACTGGTTTCTTCTGAATTGTGCAAAATTGTAAATTACTGCAGGTAATTGTCTCCCTTGCCATTATTTGTGGGTTTTAAATCTCGTTTTCTTAGCTAGTATGGATTAATTGCTCTAAGATTCCAAGTTCATCTTTTAAGAGTTATGCTTTCAGCAGGGCCACAGGGATTTATGAGTCTGGTTTCCAGTAAAAATAATGAGTTGTGTGCCTAACTCTGATCTCTATTGCTAATGTCCTCGCTTCTGAACTCTTCTCTGAATTAAATGTTTGTTACTTAATGCTTCTGCATCTAGTTATGAACTATTAGAATGAAGCAACTGAATGATAGAATTTTGCTTATCTGAATTATTTGAAGGCATTCAACTAGGTTGAAACCTAATGGAATCGTTTAATGAAAATGTAAATAGGCTTAATGCTGTGTATTACATCTGCATCATCCATTAGTCTTTTTTGGGAGGCTTTGAATAACCTGGTTAACACGTGGTGTACAGAGTCCAGAGGCTATGGCCAATTTTGTACTCCTTGGTCACATCATTAATTTTATTTATATAAGTAGTTTCATTAAAGCCAGTCAGTTGGTTTGCAGGATCATGCTCTTTGTGTGCCCTTTGTGTGTGTGGACACATATATGCACAGAGAGCTTATTAGTTCTCCTTTAATTAAAGGGCAGTGTTTCATTAAAAACTATAACTGGGATTCTAATCAGAAATATTTCTTCCCTAATATCTGGCATTTTTTCCTGGTTTTGTTATCTCATTTGCATGAAATTAGGATTGCAGAGTTGAAGAGTTCTTGTAGTATCTGGGGTTTTTTTCCATCTCAGTCTGCAGCCTTCTTTGACATCTGTGTTACTGCAGCAACCAGCTGGGAGAGGAGGAGGAGAAGCTCGTGAACTTCAGGGTTGCTTTTCCCTTATTCAATGTGTCTCCTTGAATCCATACACGGGCATTTCCCTGGAAGCATTTGTGTCCCATGAATCTGTCGCCTTTGGAATTAAATAGATAAAGTTCTGCAAGAATATGTGTACTGCAGAGGCCATCATCTGGCCTTCATTTCAAATATGTTGATATCCCAATATTGCAGCTTCATTTTTTTTTCAGCTTTTAAGTTATATTTGGTTTTATTCTCCTGTGCTCAGGCTTGACTTGGTCCTTCATACACAGCTGTCCCCTCCCTGAGATTCTGTACTGATTTAGAGCTTGAGCCTGGGCATTGGAATTCTCCATGGAAACCAATTTGAAAGTATTAAGACCTCTGCAAGATCAATGAATTACTCCCAAAAGGGAGGTTCTAATTCGTAGTGATCTTTTGCAGAGCTAATAGGAGGGGAAGATTTAATTTACTGGTAACCAGAAAATAACCATTTTCTTACATAGTTACATGCAGCCCTCGACATACACAGAACTATAAAGATAGCATATATGTAGGAATATATAGGTTTTATTGGTCTGAATCTGGGGTGATTGCATTACTTATGAATGGCAAAGGCAACTGAGGGATATGCTGTGCATGCCAAATGAGTGCCAGTAAAACCTTTAACACCCAACATTTTTATGGATTTTGTTTAGAACGCGTTTTAAAAAGTTATTAAAGCCCCTTTTTCAAATTTTACTATTTTGTTGATGATAATCTTTTTAAAATTCCACTGACTTTATGCTCCAATTGGTTTTGTATAGATTTTTGAAGTCAGGAGAAAAAGAATATTTAATTAGAAGTTTTAGGAAGAACTGTTTAAAGTCATACTCTACTTTCAAATCTCAATGCCTTATGTTTGAGGTTATCGTCTTTGTGGCTGGAAAGGTCTGAGCTTCATTGGTGTCAGACTCAGGACTGCAAACAGCACAAGTGATGTTCCATCATTTGGGAAAAGAAAGCGGGTGTATTTCCAGTATTGTTTATTTGAAAGGTGATAAGGGGGTTGGAATATTTGATGTACAAGTTGAATTAATGGGCAAGTCATAGAAAGGGGTCAAAAGTCCAAAACTAATATTGCGTAGTTTGTAATTATTCTGCATTTTGATTCTGTTATTAGAGAAGAAAATGAATTCACTCTAGTGCTGTTAAGAACAGAATGTCAGATAAAGAAATATTAATATTCACACGCAAACCTCCTGTTTTTCAGAAATGCAAAATCATCACAACGTTAGCAACGTGAATATCCAGCGCTCATTAAAAGAGATAAATGAAGAGTTTCATTCCATGGAACATGAGGACATTGACTCAGCCACCACGTATTCAGGTTCCAAGTGCCTGCGTTCTCTGAAATTGAGTGCAACAAGTACAGATGCACCTGATGACTGTGAAGTCATAGACGATATAGAAAAAATGAAACAAAGAATTAAGAGTATGAAGGCTGAGCTTGAAAAGTACAAAATGTTCGTGTTTAATTTACAGACCTCTGACCAGCTTTTATCGAGTGTTATTTCCAATATAGTTGTGAGTGACACGGCCTTGCCTGTGGAAGGATACATTCCAGAATTGCAAGATACAGCTATGCAAGAAATCAAACCATTTTCTGGTGTCCATCAGCTGGGGGATAGCGAGGTCCACACTGACAATAAGAATTCGGAGTCTTCAAAAGCACCTGATACGTGGACAGCACAAAACCTTAAGGAACTTCTAGCAGCAAATGAGGCAGAACTTGAAAAACAGCAAATTGCAAATGTGCATTTTGATGAAGTGTATCATCTTCAGAACAAACTGAGAGAAACATCACCATCCAAGTGAGTAAAGCCATTACCGCTTCGGGTTCCTTTTTGTAAACAGCAATACCAAATAACAGAGGAAGGGAATATGAAGATAATTTTATTCACATACGAGCACGTTGTTACAGTAGAGGCTAAATTTCACTAACATTAACATAAAGCAATTGAAACATTTATTTAAAAGATGCCTTGAAGTACAAAACAGTATTTCTCTTACAGCAGAACTGCTCCTGATAAGCTCATACCATCCTCTCTAATGCTTCTGTGCCAGACACCTGTGTCTCTCCCCACCCCTCAGGCCCACAACATCTTTGCTCTCTGAGACGGGCTGGCATCTGGAATCAAACTATTAGACTTTTGCATCACTCGGGCTTTTTTCAGGTGACAAGGATAAGAAAATGGAACATCTCATTTAAGAGAGAAGTGTTTCCGTGGGCAATTGGCTGAGGGATTCATGCCAGCCCTGCTGTTTGTGTGACCACACTTTGTGTATAAAACAAGAAGTATACACTCTAGTTATCATTTATTTTGCAGTTGAGTGTCATAATGCCTTCCTTTGAAGGATGTGAAAGTAGATATATACAGAAATTAATGAATGAAATTTTATAGCATGAGCTAGAAAACCATTTATAGGAGGCTGGAAAGTATCAGTCTTGTATTTTATACGATAAGACTGGGGGCAGCATTTTGGCTAGTGTATATACAAACCACACATGGGGTCCTATAAGATCAAACCTTTTTTAACCACCACATCCCCGATGTTGATCCAGATCAAGAGAATGAGAATGAATATGCGATGGACAAAAACCAGCAGAACTGCCAAGGTAGAGCACTTATATGGTGTAGTACATAAAAAAAGAAATTTTAAAACTGGTTTCTTCTGAATTGTGCAAAATTGTAAATTACTGCAGGTAATTGTCTCCCTTGCCATTATTTGTGGGTTTTAAATCTCGTTTTCTTAGCTAGTATGGATTAATTGCTCTAAGATTCCAAGTTCATCTTTTAAGAGTTATGCTTTCAGCAGGGCCACAGGGATTTATGAGTCTGGTTTCCAGTAAAAATAATGAGTTGTGTGCCTAACTCTGATCTCTATTGCTAATGTCCTCGCTTCTGAACTCTTCTCTGAATTAAATGTTTGTTACTTAATGCTTCTGCATCTAGTTATGAACTATTAGAATGAAGCAACTGAATGATAGAATTTTGCTTATCTGAATTATTTGAAGGCATTCAACTAGGTTGAAACCTAATGGAATCGTTTAATGAAAATGTAAATAGGCTTAATGCTGTGTATTACATCTGCATCATCCATTAGTCTTTTTTGGGAGGCTTTGAATAACCTGGTTAACACGTGGTGTACAGAGTCCAGAGGCTATGGCCAATTTTGTACTCCTTGGTCACATCATTAATTTTATTTATATAAGTAGTTTCATTAAAGCCAGTCAGTTGGTTTGCAGGATCATGCTCTTTGTGTGCCCTTTGTGTGTGTGGACACATATATGCACAGAGAGCTTATTAGTTCTCCTTTAATTAAAGGGCAGTGTTTCATTAAAAACTATAACTGGGATTCTAATCAGAAATATTTCTTCCCTAATATCTGGCATTTTTTCCTGGTTTTGTTATCTCATTTGCATGAAATTAGGATTGCAGAGTTGAAGAGTTCTTGTAGTATCTGGGGTTTTTTTCCATCTCAGTCTGCAGCCTTCTTTGACATCTGTGTTACTGCAGCAACCAGCTGGGAGAGGAGGAGGAGAAGCTCGTGAACTTCAGGGTTGCTTTTCCCTTATTCAATGTGTCTCCTTGAATCCATACACGGGCATTTCCCTGGAAGCATTTGTGTCCCATGAATCTGTCGCCTTTGGAATTAAATAGATAAAGTTCTGCAAGAATGTGTGTACTGCAGAGGACATCATCTGGCCTTCATTTCAAATATGTTGATATCCCAATATTGCAGCTTCATTTTTTTCCAGCTTTTAGGTTATATTTGGTTTTATTCTCCTGTGCTCGGGCTTGACTTGGTCCTTCATACACAGCTGTCCCCTCCCTGAGATTCTGTACTGATTTAGAGCTTGAGCCTGGGCATTGGAATTCTCCATGGAAACCAATTTGAAAGTATTAAGACCTCTGCAAGATCAATGAATTACTCCCAAAAGGGAGGTTCTAATTCGTAGTGATCTTTTGCAGAGCTAATAGGAGGGGAAGATTTAATTTACTGGTAACCAGAAAATAACCATTTTCTTACATAGTTACATGCAGCCCTCGACATACACAGAACTATAAAGATAGCATATATGTAGGAATATATAGGTTTTATTGGTCTGAATCTGGGGTGATTGCATTACTTATGAATGGCAAAGGCAACTGAGGGATATGCTGTGCATGCCAAATGAGTGCCAGTAAAACCTTTAACACCCAACATTTTTATGGATTTTGTTTAGAACGCGTTTTAAAAAGTTATTAAAGCCCCTTTTTCAAATTTTACTATTTTGTTGATGATAATCTTTTTAAAATTCCACTGACTTTATGCTCCAATTGGTTTTGTATAGATTTTTGAAGTCAGGAGAAAAAGAATATTTAATTAGAAGTTTTAGGAAGAACTGTTTAAAGTCATACTCTACTTTCAAATCTCAATGCCTTATGTTTGAGGTTATCGTCTTTGTGGCTGGAAAGGTCTGAGCTTCATTGGTGTCAGACTCAGGACTGCAAACAGCACAAGTGATGTTCCATCATTTGGGAAAAGAAAGCGGGTGTATTTCCAGTATTGTTTATTTGAAAGGTGATAAGGGGGTTGGAATATTTGATGTACAAGTTGAATTAATGGGCAAGTCATAGAAAGGGGTCAAAAGTCCAAAACTAATATTGCGTAGTTTGTAATTATTCTGCATTTTGATTCTGTTATTAGAGAAGAAAATGAATTCACTCTAGTGCTGTTAAGAACAGAATGTCAGATAAAGAAATATTAATATTCACACGCAAACCTCCTGTTTTTCAGAAATGCAAAATCATCACAACGTTAGCAACGTGAATATCCAGCGCTCATTAAAAGAGATAAATGAAGAGTTTCATTCCATGGAACATGAGGACATTGACTCAGCCACCACGTATTCAGGTTCCAAGTGCCTGCGTTCTCTGAAATTGAGTGCAACAAGTACAGATGCACCTGATGACTGTGAAGTCATAGACGATATAGAAAAAATGAAACAAAGAATTAAGAGTATGAAGGCTGAGCTTGAAAAGTACAAAATGTTCGTGTTTAATTTACAGACCTCTGACCAGCTTTTATCGAGTGTTATTTCCAATATAGTTGTGAGTGACACGGCCTTGCCTGTGGAAGGATACATTCCAGAATTGCAAGATACAGCTATGCAAGAAATCAAACCATTTTCTGGTGTCCATCAGCTGGGGGATAGCGAGGTCCACACTGACAATAAGAATTCGGAGTCTTCAAAAGCACCTTATACGTGGACAGCACAAAACCTTAAGGAACTTCTAGCAGCAAATGAGGCAGAACTTGAAAAACAGCAAATTGCAAATGTGCATTTTGATGAAGTGTATCATCTTCAGAACAAACTGAGAGAAACATCACCATCCAAGTGAGTAAAGCCATTACCGCTTCGGGTTCCTTTTTGTAAACAGCAATACCAAATAACAGAGGAAGGGAATATGAAGATAATTTTATTCACATACGAGCACGTTGTTACAGTAGAGGCTAAATTTCACTAACATTAACATAAAGCAATTGAAACATTTATTTAAAAGATGCCTTGAAGTACAAAACAGTATTTCTCTTACAGCAGAACTGCTCCTGATAAGCTCATACCATCCTCTCTAATGCTTCTGTGCCAGACACCTGTGTCTCTCCCCACCCCTCAGGCCCACAACATCTTTGCTCTCTGAGACGGGCTGGCATCTGGAATCAAACTATTAGACTTTTGCATCACTCGGGCTTTTTTCAGGTGACAAGGATAAGAAAATGGAACATCTCATTTAAGAGAGAAGTGTTTCCGTGGGCAATTGGCTGAGGGATTCATGCCAGCCCTGCTGTTTGTGTGACCACACTTTGTGTATAAAACAAGAAGTATACACTCTAGTTATCATTTATTTTGCAGTTGAGTGTCATAATGCCTTCCTTTGAAGGATGTGAAAGTAGATATATACAGAAATTAATGAATGAAATTTTATAGCATGAGCTAGAAAACCATTTATAGGAGGCTGGAAAGTATCAGTCTTGTATTTTATACGATAAGACTGGGGGCAGCATTTTGGCTAGTGTATATACAAACCACACATGGGGTCCTATAAGATCAAACCTTTTTTAACCACCACATCCCCTTTCCTGCCACCCCCAACATTGCTATTATCCTGGGGACATACAGAATGGCAGGAGGTATAACAAAGAAAGGTATTCAGCCTCTTGGCTTTCTTCAGAATGCCTGAGTAGAAATATTTGGAGAAACTGAGCAACCACCAACATGGACTATTGTGTATCTACTTAGTATTACTCTCGTAAAATAACAGTCGTGTTACATAGTACCTATAAATTTACATACCTTGAAAATATACCTCATCCATTTTGCAAAGGAAGGTCTAACTGTGTAAATTAAGGAATGAGACAGTATGGATTGCTGTAAAGTTTTTATGGCTGCTGTCTAGGACAACTGCAGGAGTCACCAGTGACAGACCCCAAATGAGTTATGCATCTCTTCCTATACAAATGACAATAAAAATTCTATAACAACTCATTCCATCATAGATTTTGTTTATGCCCCGCTTAGAAAGAAGCGTATCCGTGATACAGACAGTGGCAGTATAAAGGGGATGTCTGTATTTGCAAGTGCAGAATAAATTCAATTGATCTGAGATGAAATTTATACCCTGGCTTATGGAAATTGGATGCTGCAGTGGTTGTAATGGTCATGTCTCATAAGAAAATAATAATATTTAAAAAACCCAACCAAACAAAAAAAATCACCATACAGGGATGTGTAGAGTTATCAGGCTGGATGAAACCATTGGCTCAGAAAGTCCAGTATTTTGCTTTCAGAAAAAGAGACAGCACTATGTTCTCTTCCATACTGAAGCAAAAAAAACAAACCAACCCAAAACCCAGGAAGAACATGTGTATTCTTAAAAATTCTTTTAATGTAGTCATTCTTATTTACTTTAATTTGGCACCTTTGCATACAGACAAACAAGTTCATCATTCCCCTCCCTGAGATTCTGTACTGATTTAGAGCTTGAGCCTGGGCATTGGAATTCTCCATGGAAACCAATTTGAAAGTATTAAGACCTCTGCAAGATCAATGAATTACTCCCAAAAGGGAGGTTCTAATTCGTAGTGATCTTTTGCAGAGCTAATAGGAGGGGAAGATTTAATTTACTGGTAACCAGAAAATAACCATTTTCTTACATAGTTACATGCAGCCCTCGACATACACAGAACTATAAAGATAGCATATATGTAGGAATATATAGGTTTTATTGGTCTGAATCTGGGGTGATTGCATTACTTATGAATGGCAAAGGCAACTGAGGGATATGCTGTGCATGCCAAATGAGTGCCAGTAAAACCTTTAACACCCAACATTTTTATGGATTTTGTTTAGAACGCGTTTTAAAAAGTTATTAAAGCCCCTTTTTCAAATTTTACTATTTTGTTGATGATAATCTTTTTAAAATTCCACTGACTTTATGCTCCAATTGGTTTTGTATAGATTTTTGAAGTCAGGAGAAAAAGAATATTTAATTAGAAGTTTTAGGAAGAACTGTTTAAAGTCATACTCTACTTTCAAATCTCAGTGCCTTATGTTTGAGGTTATCGTCTCTGTGGCTGGAAAGGTCTGAGCTTCATTGGTGTCAGACTCAGGACTGCAAACAGCACAAGTGATGTTCCATCATTTGGGAAAAGAAAGCGGGTGTATTTCCAGTATTGTTTATTTGAAAGGTGATAAGGGGGTTGGAATATTTGATGTGCAAGTTGAATTAATGGGCAAGTCATAGAAAGGGGTCAAAAGTCCAAAACTAATATTGCGTAGTTTGTAATTATTCTGCATTTTGATTCTGTTATTAGAGAAGAAAATGAATTCACTCTAGTGCTGTTAAGAACAGAATGTCAGATAAAGAAATATTAATATTCACACGCAAACCTCCTGTTTTTCAGAAATGCAAAATCATCACAACGTTAGCAACGTGAATATCCAGCGCTCATTAAAAGAGATAAATGAAGAGTTTCATTCCATGGAACATGAGGACATTGACTCAGCCACCACGTATTCAGGTTCCAAGTGCCTGCGTTCTCTGAAATTGAGTGCAACAAGTACAGATGCACCTGATGACTGTGAAGTCATAGACGATATAGAAAAAATGAAACAAAGAATTAAGAGTATGAAGGCTGAGCTTGAAAAGTACAAAATGTTCGTGTTTAATTTACAGACCTCTGACCAGCTTTTATCGAGTGTTATTTCCAATATAGTTGTGAGTGACACGGCCTTGCCTGTGGAAGGATACATTCCAGAGTTGCAAGATACAGCTATGCAAGAAATCAAACCATTTTCTGGTGTCCATCAGCTGGGGGATAGCGAGGTCCACACTGACAATAAGAATTCGGAGTCTTCAAAAGCACCTTATACGTGGACAGCACAAAACCTTAAGGAACTTCTAGCAGCAAATGAGGCAGAACTTGAAAAACAGCAAATTGCAAATGTGCATTTTGATGAAGTGTATCATCTTCAGAACAAACTGAGAGAAACATCACCATCCAAGTGAGTAAAGCCATTACCGCTTCGGGTTCCTTTTTGTAAACAGCAATACCAAATAACAGAGGAAGGGAATATGAAGATAATTTTATTCACATACGAGCACGTTGTTACAGTAGAGGCTAAATTTCACTAACATTAACATAAAGCAATTGAAACATTTATTTAAAAGATGCCTTGAAGTACAAAACAGTATTTCTCTTACAGCAGAACTGCTCCTGATAAGCTCATACCATCCTCTCTAATGCTTCTGTGCCAGACACCTGTGTCTCTCCCCACCCCTCAGGCCCACAACATCTTTGCTCTCTGAGACGGGCTGGCATCTGGAATCAAACTATTAGACTTTTGCATCACTCGGGCTTTTTTCAGGTGACAAGGATAAGAAAATGGAACATCTCATTTAAGAGAGAAGTGTTTCCGTGGGCAATTGGCTGAGGGATTCATGCCAGCCCTGCTGTTTGTGTGACCACACTTTGTGTATAAAACAAGAAGTATACACTCTAGTTATCATTTATTTTGCAGTTGAGTGTCATAATGCCTTCCTTTGAAGGATGTGAAAGTAGATATATACAGAAATTAATGAATGAAATTTTATAGCATGAGCTAGAAAACCATTTATAGGAGGCTGGAAAGTATCAGTCTTGTATTTTATACGATAAGACTGGGGGCAGCATTTTGGCTAGTGTATATACAAACCACACATGGGGTCCTATAAGACCAAACCTTTTTTAACCACCACATCCCCTTTCCTGCCACCCCCAACATTGCTATTATCCTGGGGACATACAGAATGGCAGGAGGTATAACAAAGAAAGGTATTCAGCCTCTTGGCTTTCTTCAGAATGCCTGAGTAGAAATATTTGGAGAAACTGAGCAACCACCAACATGGACTATTGTGTATCTACTTAGTATTACTCTCGTAAAATAACAGGCGTGTTACATAGTACCTATAAATTTACATACCTTGAAAATATACCTCATCCATTTTGCAAAGGAAGGTCTAACTGTGTAAATTAAGGAATGAGACAGTATGGATTGCTGTAAAGTTTTTATGGCTGCTGTCTAGGACAACTGCAGGAGTCACCAGTGACAGACCCCAAATGAGTTATGCATCTCTTCCTATACAAATGACAATAAAAATTCTATAACAACTCATTCCATCATAGATTTTGTTTATGCCCCGCTTAGAAAGAAGCGTATCCGTGATACAGACAGTGGCAGTATAAAGGGGTTGTCTGTATTTGCAAGTGCAGAATAAATTCAATTGATCTGAGATGAAATTTATACCCTGGCTTATGGAAATTGGATGCTGCAGTGGTTGTAATGGTCATGTCTCATAAGAAAATAATAATATTTAAAAAACCCAACCAAACAAAAAAAATCACCATACAGGGATGTGTAGAGTTATCAGGCTGGATGAAACCATTGGCTCAGAAAGTCCAGTATTTTGCTTTCAGAAAAAGAGACAGCACTATGTTCTCTTCCATACTGAAGCAAAAAAAACAAACCAACCCAAAACCCAGGAAGAACATGTGTATTCTTAAAAATTCTTTTAATGTAGTCATTCTTATTTACTTTAATTTGGCACCTTTGCATACAGACAAACAAGTTCATCATTTTAGTTTCTGCCTGTCATATAAATGAAGTAGTTAAATGGAGGATAATAACCCACAAGTCATGTTTATAAATACGGAGCTCAACAGGTAGAGACAATACATTTCTCATTGTGGCTGTAAAAGCATTTTAAAAGAAAATTGAGTCCTATAAAATTATGCTTTAGGAATATAAGTTTAATTCACTTTTTATTTATATTTAAATGTTATTTATGGTCAGAAAATGACTTTAAAGATAATTTCATTTTCTCAGATATGATTCATTAGTTCATTCACAAGCTCGAGAACTCTCCTTTCAACGCCAACAAATTGAAGAGCTCCGCGGAGGTTGTATCACTTACCATCAGCATCTGACGGGCCTTATTCAAGCTTTTGAGGAACTGCTTCAAGCCAGTGATGTAGATTATTATGTTGCTGAAGGCTTCCGTGAGCAACTGAATCAAAGTGTACTCATGTTTGAGAAGCTGGAAGGGAAATTCCTCTATGGTAAGTAGCAGTATTTTGTGCTTATTGTCTGAGATGTAGTAACATTCTCAAAATTTGGAGGTGTTTTTTTTCTTTTCAGTGAAAAGGAAGCCTTTCTTTCTCTTGGTTGCTTTTAAATGTTTTATAGGCATTACTGTCTTGGAAGATAAAATTTTAGTGCTCCGACAAGACTGGGTTTTATTTTGTAGCCGTCCTCTGTATTGACACCTTGCCTTTTGAGTTGTTTATCTTAGCACATGCATATTTTAACTGTTCAAAATACAGTGGTTATAGTTTAGTATATGTTTAGTTACAAGTAGGCTTTGGGATTTTCTATTTCAGGAAAAACCCAGCTGACTTTGAGCCTGAGCACTGGGTATCTCCATGGAAGGGTTCTCATGGGCATGGGTCACAGTTGGTTTTTCACACAATCTGTGTTTAACTAAAAAGAAAAAATTACGGGTTCCTGAAGTTCTTCCCCTAAAGTGCAGTCTCTTGCAAGAAGGGTAAACGCAGGGCAGAGATCCGGGCTGTGTTTTTAGAGTGAAAGAAAAAATTATTATATAGTAGTCCATCTGGGCAATTTTCTGTGGCCAGTGCCTGTAAAGAAACTGTAAGGAATCCTGCATTGGGCAGTTGGAAGATAATACCATACTGATTTGCACATTATTGGTGTAGAAAGAACACAAATTACATGCAGGTATAAAATCATCTGTCGCTGGATGCACCAAGAAAAAGAGCCACAGACTCTATGGAGAAACCCACCCAAGTGGTGTACGTAGAAAATTAAAATTAGGGGAGAGAAAGGGAAAATCTGTTTGGTTAGAAGGCAGAGGGGAATGATTCCTTTCAGAATTCTGAGTAGCTCATTAATTGAAGATGCTGTGGTATTGGAAATCAGTGTGTATTTGGAGGTGTCTGTAGTAGTGGAAGAGTCTCCTGAGCAGAGGTTCTAGGGAAAGTCAACCAGAGAAGTGTTGTCCTGGCGTTAGAGAAACCCAAGTGCTGAACAGGGTGTGTACCCAGAGAGGCCACTGGAATGTGTGCCAGTCAGCAAAGCCTTTTAATTACCAGTGAGAACTGGCTTAATGTCTGAAAAATGGGAGTTTACACTCCTGAAAACGCTCTTGTCCTTTTGCTGTTCATCCCAGTTTCCCCACCAACTGTTTGGCAAAGCATTAAGTTGCAAAGGCAAAGCCTTAAACATCTAAGAAGTGAGACCATATCAGGAGATGTATTATTCCTAACATTTCTAATTATTTTCCTGAGACCTGCATCTTGCTGCCTAGCTGGTTAAGAAAAGCATTCTGTCTTTCCTAACAGTGAGCTGAAAAATAGCCTAGCTGGTTAAGAAGAGCATTCTGTCTTTCCTAACAGTGAGCTGAAATGCAACCATGTTTTGTAAAACGAGCATCAAAATGGACATTTGTCACCTGAATGAAGAGTATATCATACTTATTGCCTTCAGGCTGTAGTTTGAAGAAAGTTAGCAGGAAAGAGATGGAAAAGGGATGCTACCATGAATGAAATTCAGCAAGAAAGACCTTTTCCTATCATTGCAAGCGTTGCTCTTTCTGACCCACACAACTGGCAATCCTTCCTCTGTTGTCAGCTGCAAAGCTGCCATCTTCAGCGAAACACTCGAGGTGGCCTCAAATAGGGACCCTGACCCCTGCAACTTCTCGAAATTGGCTCGAGAAGATGGCTTTGTTGAGAAGCATCCAGGGCCCAGCCATACAGTGATCTGTGTTCTGCCTTTCATTAAAGATAGTGGCAGCACGTTGCGGTTTCGATTGCTCCTATAAAGGAGCTGTATATGAGAAAAAGGTATTACGGCGAGTGTGTCATAGCAGTGTGATAAAAGATTGAGTGTATTCAATGATTTCAGTGGCTACAGAGATTCCTTGCATTACAAATGAGGAGACTGTGTAGTGAATAAACATTAAACGCCTTTAAAAAAAAAAGCCCCAAACCAACAGATGGTATCCTATATACTATGAAAAGTCCCTGACAACCGCGACAGTTCAATATATCTAACACAATGGTGTTGCATTGAATCACGCATTAAAATAAAATGATGTTTGTAGGGTTATAAAGAACAGCCAGCGTACTAAGAATTGACTGTAAAGAAAAAGCATAAACAACCGTCTGTCTCCACATTTCCATCCTGACCTTCAGTTCATTCCCCTGGAATTTCAGCTGTGCAGCCCTTTCCTGCTGCTTCGGCTTAATTGCCCAAAATTTTTAAAATACAGGGAGCCAAGGTGACACCACGAAACTCTTTTTTCTTTATTCAAATTAACGCCTGAGTCCAGGTCTCTTGCACTGAATTGTGCTTGTGCTCCCACACTGTACCACGGAGAATATTGCAGGTGAAATCCTGTCTGTGCCCCTTTATTGAGGAGAACAGGTTTGCCTGACTCGGGATGGACAAAATCCAAGGGAGACAGAATTGGTTTTGTATAATTTTTTTTTACGAGGTAATAGCAAATACCCCTAATCCTTTTGCCACATAGCCTGGTATTTTACATCTGTGTTCTAACTAAAACACCGAGGCTGTAAAATCTGGCACCTCTGGTACCCAGTAATTTTTTTTGAAAACCAGAGAAAGCTATTGCTTTGTTGCTGGGTTATAAATAGTTTTGCTCATGTACAGCATTTGACATTAATACACAGTGTGTTGAGTATCTGTTGACTTCTCTATTTTCTCATTAATTTACCATTTATATTTGATTCGTTTAAGATGGAGGGGAAAATAGTATAATTCTCCATATCTGTTTTTAATCGGATGTTTCTGCTTTGCAGGAGAATCAATAGGTACAGAAGTTACTCTACTTTATGAATTAGCTGAAAGGTAAGCGCGCAATTGAATGTTTATCAAACACACGGTCATTTGCTAAGTTGCTAAGGCTTGCTCCATGTTTTGTAGTAGAACTTTCACTGGTTTGCTTTTGGGAGGGCTTTGCTTATGTCATTAATACCCATTTTGTTAATAAAATATCCATAGAAAACAAACTAAGGCCTTTTTCCCCACTTCTCTGCAAGCAACTGAGATGCTGAGAGGAAGCATCATGCCACCAGGGTTGTCCTTTTCATGAACAACCAAACACGGGCTACAATACACTGTTGTGTAGTTCAGATATAGCCCTGATGGCAGCTTCTGGGAGGGGACACTGAGGTTCTTTTCCATTTTGTGACCTTGGGGCTGGCTCAGCATCACCAGAGCACGGGGGTGTTGAACTTCACTCCCAGAACACCCTTACGTGGAAGGTGAGGAGAGGCAGGTGTTGTTCTGCTGTGTCTGTTGGTTTTGTGCCAGCCTGGGATTCTTCTGTGCTACAGAAACCCTCAGCCTCCTCTTCCAGGGCAGCTTGAGGTCCCCGTAACACAGAGGTGACTACTTGATGCTGGAACAAAACCACTAGGCTGGTGGTTCATTGATTATTCCTGCTGACTTCAGGGAAGTCTGAATTTCAGTCTTGATGTTTTCCTCTGATGTCTAGTGGTTTGTCACGTTCCATCACACAAATTCATTTGTTTTACCTGTGTCTTGTAAATTTGACACCCTGCTCTCTGTTCGTGCTTCCAAAGTAACAAAACAATTTTAAAATTTAAAAATATTTTGTTTGGCACAAAAAGGGATAATGAGAAGAACACCACCATGTACCAGCAACTGAAGGAATCACCTGGACCATCTGCTCTTCATAGCTTGTCTGACTTTGATCTGTCAGAAAAGTCATCTCTTGGATCACCCGAGCGCAGGCGTGACCCAGCCGGACAGCGTGACGCGCTGGCGCTGCTGCCAAACACGTTTCCCCCAGGTAATTTTTTTCCCATTGAAGATTCACTAGATATTGGGAAAATGTGATAAATAAGACACAAGGGAACTAATTAAGAAATAATGAAGAATGTTTGTCTGCTTCAGCTTCCCAGTATCTTGCATAATCATTGCAATTTCAGTAATAAGACATACAGAGATGACAACAATTTGAACTACATCCCGTTTGAAACAAAATTAACTATGATATTCTGTGTCTTTGTTGTTTTAGACTATCATCTTTTACGGTACTCCAGACAGTCTTTAAATAGACAAGTTATAAGGGGAAAATAGACAATTGTCAAGAGATTATTACATAGAAAAAGAGAGATTTTCTAATTTTATAAAAGGCAGTGTTGTGTTTCCTTGAGAATTGTAAGTGCTGCATAATTAATAAGTGGTGTCATGTTTGACCTGGATAGTTTCGCTAAGCACAAGCGATGCTCGCGGTACTTTGTTATAGGCAGCGATGAAAATTTAATAGCTGAGATAGCACGTACTGTTCAGGGGAGAAAAAATATTGCAGAGTAAACCAGGAGTGTACAACATGGATAAACTGACAAATGAGATAGTGACAGAACCGATAAGTTCCTGAGTAAAGCTGAAACTTACAGTCAATGGAAGAAAAATTGTAGAATGGCAAAGGAAGAAGGAAAAGGTACAGTAATGAAACTTGATAGAACAGATTTATTTATTATGGTATGCATTGTATAAGTCAAAGTCAAATTTCTATCTGAGTTACTCGGGGAAGGTTCCTATTGTTAGAAGGAAAAATGGGTACTATTGGTGCATTGAGCGTGAATGGGAAGCTGCATTGCAGAACTTGGGATTCATTTCCCAGCACGGGGAACGTTTTAACTAGATAAAATTGTTATCTGCTACGGTTTTGTAGGATGAGGAAATTTGAAGAGCCTTAAAACTGGATCATTGTTTGGGGTGAAATATAGGAGTTTTCACTAAATGCATGGTTTGGGGACTACATAGAAAAAGACTGTCGTGGAGTCAGATATTTAATATCTGCCCTTTTGAACAGCTCTGTATAAATTTTTAGTATTAACACATAGTAGATCTCACCAGAGTACACAGTGTAAAGGAATACAATCATTTAAATAAGAAGTGATCTCTTGGTTTATTTAGAGTTATTAATGGAACATCTGCAAGAAATCCGAATCCTGAGACAACGTTTAGAATACTCCATAAAAACTAATGAGAGACTGAGGAAGCAGCTTGAGAGACAAGTAACAGACAAGGAACTAGATCAAGGTAAGAATTTATTTCATGAAGAATTAAATCCCCCTTTCCTGCTTAAAGCCTCAGAGATCAAATGCTGCGGGTGTTGTTTTGTGTGCTTTTTCGAATAAACCCCACCCTTTTAGAGATGGAAAATGATGTGCCTTTCTCTGAATGTTGTTGTATCTCGAGCACTGTCAGCAGATGCAGCTTTTCCATGCTTGTGGAGTGGCATAAATACAGATCTGCCTCTTCTGTGGGCCCTTTGATGGAGCTGTACCCAGTGCTGATGCACTAATCCTTCCTGGGACGCCGGGGTAGCACATGGACTCACACCTAACGATGGCACATGTTGTAAGAGAACAGGGCCACCAGGTCGTGTTATAACATTTAAATTTCATACAGAGCAGTGAAAGCCCCTTCTGGTTCTGTCATCAGCAAACAGCCTGCTTTTTCTCTGTGCCCTTGGGATATCGTCGTTGTTGTCAGGGTCTTGGATTTTAGGATGACATCATCTTTTCATTCTCTGCCGTGTCCAACCAGGAGCAGTTGCAGGAGAGGAAGCCCATTCCATCAACGTAATTTCCCTGGGGCCTGGGGCCTGTAGGAACAGAGGAGATGGTGCTTTGCCCTAAATGACATTGCTGCTATTGATCCAAAGTAGGAATTTTGTGAAATTGGCTTTCCTGTGTCTCCTCCATGTATTCCTGGGGTGGTCAGCACAGCACCACTGCTACCAGGACAGGTGGAGATGCCTTCTCTGGAATTTGCTGACTGCTTTAAAGCCAGTTTGTGCTTACAGAGAGGGACAGAATATCTGTAAGACAGAGCCTAGGCCACGGTGTTCAGCTTGTCATCTGAATTGATTGGTGTGATAAATGTGTTCTACACAAAATGACACCCTGAGTTTTTAATGAGAAATACCTGACAGAAACTGATGGACATTTTAACATGGAGCTGGTTTTCATTCCAAACTCTAATATAAAGCAGTGGATGAAAAAATACTAAAAATAGGTATGCAAATTCAGAGTCACTGCTCTCTACTGCTGGTGTGCAGCATCTTTGAAAGCCAAGCGCTGCGGTGCGTTTAAAACTTTACACCAGAGGGTAGCCAGGCTTTCATTAAGGCTGCTTTTGTAGCACCTTTTCAAGCACCACGTACCAGACATATTTTCCTACACTTTCCTCTGTTCTTGCTCTCCTTCCCACATTTCCCCCCATAGGACAGTTGATTAATATGCAATATTACTCAGAGTGGAAGCAGGCAATAAATACGCACATGCATTCCTTTTACTCAGTTTCGCTAATATTGACATTAGATTCATTATGTTTTACATCATCCCCATGATCCATTTCTCTTGTTGTTTAAATGGAGACTACCTGCAAATGGCAGTTTGCTTTCAGGAATAATTTACAGTGATGGAAAGGTGTATAAAAAGCATCCATTTCATTCATGAAGTATTTACGCTGCTGGAAAGGCATACTGTTCTCGTGAAATAACCACACTGAAACACTTCCAACTCTTTTACAGCTTCATAAAGATTCTGGCAAGGGCATCCATTAATGCAGTGAAAGTATATTTTCTTTATAAACTGTCTTATGCCTTCCATCTGTCTTCTTCTTGCCTTAGTGCATCTACCAAGGCATGGAGGAGAAATTTGGAAAAGAAAGGAAAAAAAGCAACTACCTGTTAGAACAGCTCCTTTTTGTTACTGTGTTCCCTCAGTGCTTCCTGTTTCGCTCTGTTTTGAAGATCTCTTTCATGTTGATATGTGTTTTCTCTCTTCTGGTAATGATGCTACTTTTGTTCCTAATGGATGGGCCTTTTTTTGACTTTCATTGTAAGAAGTTACTAAGTGAAGCTGAAGCAGATTTTAGCTTTGGGACACAAGAATTTAAAACATTTCTTTTTACTTTTAACTTAGTATCCTTGGTTGTTTTCCTTTAAAAAACAAAATCAAGTTGTAACATACTTAACTGATGAGAGAACTGTTAAATTCACACTACTACTAAGTACTTTGTGCAACCAAAATTAATGGAATTATTCTGGTACTAAGTTCTTTGTGCAACCAAAATTAATGGAATTATTCTCGTCTGATAAATATTATACAGATGTATATGGACACATCTGCCCACTATTTTTGCCATGCTATTTTTAATATTTAGATTCTCTAAGTATTTAAATGCCTCTGGGCTTCTAGTATTCTATAAATGACTCAAGTGTTGATAATGGCTGCGTCGTTACTGTAGAGCTGAGGTTTGCAGTGCAACTAGAACCAAATAATTGCTTCAATCATTTCAAAATGTTAGGCTGCAAAATGAAATCAAAGTTTTAATTTTGAGTTTCGTAGGTTTCAAACATTATTGATGGCAGTTAAGATTAGCAGGGGGTTTTGTTTGCTTTTTTTAACCCACAAGAAACTAGTGTATCTATACAGAATTACCTTCAGCTCCAATGTGCCTTCATTTTGCTTTACCTGGGAATGAATATTTCCTTGCACTTCGCTGTGATTTTCAATAGTGCTTGTCTTTCAGTCAGTGTTTCCTTTGAAACCTTCAAGGTGTGCTTCCTTAGCACTCACTTTTTCAGCATGAAACATAATGAAAACTCAAGTGTGTTGCAATTGTAGGCCCTGATGCTCCACTTTACTGTGGGTAGATGGACCTTTGCCTCTGTGGAGAGCGTAATTGATGTCAGCAGGGCTCTGCACAGAAGCAGTCGTCTCGGTAGTGGGTCAAATTACAGGACTGTGGCCTTATTACCACTGGCTCTACATTATCCATTATTATGTAAGATAACTAATAGTTATATTCTAAAGCCTTTCAATAGGACTGTGATAGCATAACTTTTCAAATAGGATAAAGCTGGGTGATGGGCAATAAATTAAATTAGAATCAAGATGAGACCATCAAGCCTTGCCACTTGAAGTTGAATTGCTTTGTTAAAAATCTGAAAGGAAAAAGCCTTTTGAGTTCTCATAGCTACCTCAACTCTTTAACATATAGATAGTAAAATGCCATTAGTGCCAGGCTTCTAGAGCCTTTGAGTCTTTCAGTAACGACAAGAGGTGCATATCATGGCGCACTACATCCCAGTTAGGTAGTGGGTAAAAGCTTCAGTTGGGATTACAATAAAATGAGATTACTCGGAGGAAGTGCTGCACATCAAATTGAATTGAACTGCCAGAGCTGAAAGGCATCCTCCTCATACATTCAGCTAATTTTTTTTTTTTTTTTGCCACCTGGTTATTTCTCTATTACCCAAATAGTTGACACTCATGTAGTTATCTCAAGCTTTAAAGCGTAGGAGATACTGGGATAACCAATCAACTGAAAAGTACTTTTAATAGTAATGTTAATTCCAGTGGGTCCTGAAGTGTTTTACTGACTATAAGCAGGTTATAAAGGGCAATAACAATTACTTGACTAGCATTTCAGGGGCAGCACCTTGAGAGTGGAATGTGGCACTTTTCAGGCTGTAATGTAACATTACACATCGCAGTGGGATGAATAGCATAAATAGAGTACATTATGAGGATCACCAGGGCTGGAATTGATACACGATTTAACACTTATATTTGTATGACTAGTGCAATAAGATCCTGAGAGCAGGATTCATCACTCTTAAGTTGCTAAAAGTTAGACATCTAAATCTGTGCTGGTTACCCAGAGCTTCTGGTGGGGGCACAGGGGAGAAGTATGTCTCCTTGGAGGACAGGGTGCCTCATTTCAGGGAGGTGTGAGGGGTATGTCGGGTGAGTCACTTTCTGGAGGTGCCTATTTCTCCCCATGGCTGTTGATGGTTGATCAACACTGGCTCAGTTATCTTAATTTTAGATGCACAAATTTAAGAGGGATGAATCTTCATCCCTGTGATGATAAATGGGTTCTCAGCAAGTAATCAGAGGCAAAGACAGTGACTCCAGCCTTACGCTCTAGACTGGCCTGGTAACAAAAGTATGACCAGAGTATTTATGGTACTTGCTCTCTGGAGGTGCCTGTCTCTCCCCATGGCTGTTGATGGTTGATCAACACTGGCTCAGTTATCTTAATTTTAGATGCACAAATTTAAGAGGGATGAATCTTCATCCCTGTGATGATAAATGGGTTCTCAGCAAGTAATCAGAGGCAAAGACAGTGACTCCAGCTTTATGCTCTTGACTGGCCTGGTAGCAAAAGTATGACCAGAGTATTTATGGTACTTCCTACATTAACCACTGTGGATTAGTTGGTAGAATATAGTGGTCCTCTGTGATGGTGTCATTAAACACAAGAGTATTAACAAAGCAAAGCATTTTGGATTATTTTCAAAGAATAGCAATGACACGAAATACCCCTGCGTTTTGCCCTGTTGGAATTTTAGCTGAGAGGTAAAGACTGCCAGGGATAATTTTGCAATTTTGGTAATGGTTGCCCAGCAATGAGAGGTACTTGTGATGCGGGGCTTTGGATTACTTGGCATGAACCTGAGCTGCCTTTTACTCTGTAGGGATAACCTTCAAAATATATAGGGGAGAAATATCTTTCATAACATGTTTTTCTGCAATTTTTTAAATTGTTCTTGTCTGGAAAGTTTAATCTTTAATGACCTAGAGATGACTCATAAATCATCTTTTATGTATATATTTATAGGTTCTGCAAACATTTTTATCCATGGCTCAGAGCAGCATAATTCCCTGGCTTCTGAAATACATTTCCTGAGGAAGCAAAATCAAGTTCTGAATGCAATGCTAGCAAAAGGATCCAGAGGTAAAAATGTAAAACTCTGATTTACAGGAGTAGACCCCAACTCATTTCAGAGCGGAAAACAATAAAATATTAACAGTCCATTTATTAAACTGTCTTAACCATTCTTCCCATTCCTGAAATTCCATGCTCAACCATATGCATTAAATCTGGGGCTGACGGTTACACAGGAGTAGTGGTTGCTCCTTTCTGTTTACCTGTAGTTTGATAGATAAATAGGGCTGGGAAGGAGAAGGCAGAGGGATTTCTGTGAGACAAAGAGGAACATGGGTGCAATGTGCCCTAGAACACAGTTCTTTTCTTCCTAAAGAGAACTCAGCTCCACTATTTTGTGAAGACTGGCAAAATTCGTGTGCCTGCTTTGGGACCCTGCTGACACGAGTTGTTCAATACTGTCCTTCTGCCAAATTCCAAGTGGTGTTGAGGACATTTAGGATATAGGATTGTACACATGGTTTTATTGAGCCTTTGTGAGTCCTGGGGGTTAAACGTTGCAGGTTACAGAAGGTGCATCTAGCAAAAGTCATTAGGAAATAGAAATCCTGAAACCCTAAAGCTCACAAGAGCAGTAGTTATTTTCTGACAGTCTCTGAAAAAGCTGGTGTTAGTAAAAAGCATAGCTTTAGTGGGTTGTGGGCATTGCAAATACCTTGTGTTTCTTCTTGTTTCAGATAAACAAAAGGAAAATGAAAAGCTAAGAGAATCTCTTTCTAAAAAGAACACAATCATTGAGCATCTTCATGAGGATTATGAATGCATCAAGAAAGAAAATGAAAAGTTGCAAAAACAAATTGGCCAAAAGGAGAATGAAACCAGATATCTCACCTGTCAAATTTACAGCAGTCGTAATGAATTAAACAGGTATTGATTCAGTCCACATTTAGACATTCATTTAGAGGAGAAAATTGTCAATGTGACAAGCACATGTTTAGCCATAGCCATTAACATTAATGAGGTGCATAGATAAATTAAAAAGGCAAGGGAAGAATTATGGGGGAAAGGGGAATGGATTTTAGATTTTGAAACAAAAGGTAAGAATTTAACTTTTAACTTAGCAATTTATTGTGACTTAACAGATTGCAAACAGAAATTAATGTAAAGCAACATCAGCTCTCTGAGAATGAGAAGTTACTGCAGTCGCTCCGAACTGAGATCAAGGTTTATGAAAAGTTGGAAGAAGCAAGAAGGAAGAGGACAGGTATAAATGCACAATTATTTCTGTACCCTCAGCCTTTGCAACCCATCCCTCCCCGAATATGATCTTGTCAAAGGAGACTAGGGCCCTCTTTCTTTCTTTTTTTCTACTTGTGTCTGCAAAGTAGAACTGACAACTTGATAAAATGCTTTTTACTTGGGAGCGTAACTGCGAGGATGAGATGTGTGATATGTTCTGACTTAGGCACACCCAAGTTTCCTTTATCTTTTTATTTAAGCTAAAACCAAATATTGACGATTCAGTGGCTCCAGCTGGATAAGCTTCAGGGGGATCCTTATGTATTTACTTGTCATCTGAATTCCATGCTGCTGCATCCTCGGGGGTAGAGCTTACTCAGGGAGTGTGTGCTTTCTCTTCTCTGAATATGGGGGTGGTGTTGTCTCCCTTGGGCTTGGGGGAGAAGTGCTGGCACTGCTTTCCCAAGGAGACCTTTAATAATTTCCCACCCTCTTTTCTGCCACTAAAGGTAGGAATGAGACTTATAGGAGTTCTTCCTGCCCCTTTTAAGGAAGCTGTACCACCACGTAACGTAGCACATATGGTTAGGAAAGGAGTGGAATGCTGTTCATTGCTGCATACTCGCCACAGGAGCCAGCAAATTTCCCATTGGAAATTCTTGTAAAAGTTGATTTATTTTTTTCCTTCCTGCTACTTTAAGTATCGCGCCCTGCCGTCGCCGTGTTTCATGCCTAGCTGCAGCAGCAGAGCCCTGTTGGCATAAGGCTTTAAGCCAAAGTTGGCTCAGGGATGAAGAAAGTCTCCTTGCAGAACTGGCAATGTAATTAGAGAGGAGCAGCACCCTCCTCCTGCAGCTGAGCCCCCTCCCACTGTCAGGAGAACAGTTTGATTTCAGCATGAAAGGAGACATGGAATTGTTTGTGTACTGACCTCCTCCTATGAAAAGGCGAACGCAGCCCGTGCTTTTTTTCAGGTTCAGATTTGTTCCTCTGGTTGCCAGGTGATCTCTATTTTCTTTTTTCTTCTATGTATAAAATTAAACTTCCAATTCTGCTCCTTCCCTCCTCCGCACTCCGAGATTACCCATTCCTTTTTCTTTCCCCAGACTCTGCGTTAATGCACTTCAAATTTTATAAATCCTCTTCGTTCTCTTTTTATTATATTTTTTTGCTTTTGGTATGAGGCTTATTAGCTTTTATGGACAAAGTGAAAAATCATTTTCGGCTTTTGAAATCTTTTGAGGGTAGAAGCAATTAAGACGTGCTTTTTTGTCAAACCATTATCTTAATGCCGTTTGTAGTTAATTCTTAATATTGAGGATAAAGCTGGCTATAATTTACTTGCTCAGCATTCTGATAATGGCTAATATTATTTTAATTGTTAAAGATGTTAAGTGTTTCTTTTGAAATTGCCTCAGATCCCAGATGTGATGCATCGGAAGAATTCCGAAAAGATCAGAATAGTCCACTTGACTTACACGAACTCTTGACTGAAATACAGAGTTTGCGAGTGCAGCTTGAGAGAAGCACAGAGACAAACAAGTCCTTGCACGAGAAATTAGAGGAGCAGCTTTCAAAAGAGAAGAGGGAGGAAGCGGGATCGGTGTCAGCTGTGAATATCAACTATCTTTTCAAACAAGAATCTCAGCATCGTGCAGGAGAGAACGGTACGGTGCCATATGGGCTCTTGTTATACTGCAGAACCTGGGCCTTGTTCTTGGAAGATGCTCTTAAAGCTTCACACAACATCAGCTTTGTGTTTGGGAGCTGCCCCCAGCCCTTCCCCTCCCTTTCCCCTTAGAGCTATTAGTGCATGGGGGGGGTGAAATGCAAACTGCACTGTCCTGTAGCCTCCAGCTGTCACTGCCTTCTCACTCAAGAGCAGCATTTGCAGACGGTCTCTGGGATGGAAAGATGCCTTCAATAAATTGCCTTAAATTTTGCTTACCTGGGGGTTCTTTTTTTAATGCAGAGCTCTCTAGCATTTGCTAAGGGTGGGTATGTATTACTCAAGAATGATCAATAAGTGCACTAAATGGTCTTTGTATAAATCAGTTGTCCCCTTTTTGCCCTTGAGGAATATTTTACCTTTATTTCAATCACTGTTAAGTGATACTGTTTCAGCAAATCAGGGAAAATGTAGTGTTTACACTCAGGGTTAGGTTATTGTCCTGATGTGGATGTACATGGGATAGAGAGGGCACAGGAATGTTCTTCCTTGTGCTAAAGCACTCACATAGTAACACCTTTCCATACTGCAGCGTAAATCCACCAGTGCAGATGTGCATCAGGTTATGGGAACCAGTAGTAATGGGGCTTTCTGGGTCCTTACACCTCACCAGAAGGTACAAACCTCAACCTTAGCACCATGCAGGTGGGTCCATACACTTCACCAGGAGGTACAAACCTCAACCTTAGCACCATGCAGAGTGAGCAGCTCCAGCCAGAGCATTAGGGTGAGAGCTGGTGAGACACAACTGGGTTTTTTACCAGATAACTTCTTCTGTGGTTCCATGGTGTCCAATCGGAACCATACTTCAGTTGAAATATATAATGAGCATAACTCTGTGCTGCTCTCTACAAGTAAGAAAGATGTGGAATATAGCAAATACCATTTACGGGTTGCTACCATTCTCTGTGCACTTTATACTTGAAAGCTAAATTACAGTCATGTGGTCCATATCGGGGTGGTTCCTTGGGGCCAGTCGGGATCAAGTAGGTGTGGAACAGCTGTTCTGGGGAACCTGTACCACCAGTATCCCCAGATTGCATTTGTTCCTGGTTAGTTTCCAGGTAGCATCCTAGACGCTGCTTTTGACCTGCATCAGGAGCTGGAGAAGCTTGTTATTTCTTTGAGAAAATGGTGAATAGCGTTACCATAGCTTGGTTTGATATGGACCAGAAAGACTCTTTGGCATGTCAACAGCTGAATTTGTTAACTTTCTACATGTACTGTGGTTAGTCTTTACTTATAGCTACTTAGGGAATTTGGAAGGTCTGAAGAGAGGGGATATACATATATCTGATCTTAAGTATGATATAGCTGTGCAGAGTGTCATACTTTTTGTGGAGTTAATGGGAAGCTTACATTTGTTAATTAAAATATCTTCATCGGGATGTATTTTAAATTTTCTGACTGCCATTTGATTTTGGGAGATATTTAGAACTTTGGATAGATGCTAAAAAGATTAATGTAGGTAAATACTGGAAGATACATGGTGTGATACTAGAAAATTAGCTGTGTTTTCCTGCTTTCTGAGTCCAAGTGCGGCATCAGCAAAAAAAAAAAGGAACAGAAATAGAGCTAGAAATTTTTCATAATGCATGTTAACTTCTACTGATCCACTCTTCCTTGTCCTGTTTTATGTATAGAAAATCTTTGCAAATGCCCTGCTACCAGCAGAAACAACTGTGAGCTGCAGAAACACGGACGTTGCATTTCGCTCATGAAAACAGGTACATCCCAAACGTCTGTGTTACCAGTTTACCAGAGCTGCTGCGTCAAATCAGTTCTATAGGTAAGGATAAAAAAAAATTAAACACTTTTTCTGTCCCAGGTACGCACTTGGCCTCTAAAGATGATGTAGATGGCACTTCCCAATGCAGCAGCACTTCATCCTCCAGCACGGCCTGTACCCCTCGCCTTGTGCCGGGCCATCGCATGTGGGCAGACAAAAACGGGCGCCACGTCCTCGGCCTGATTGAGGATTATAATGCTCTGAGGAAGCAGATAACAGAAGGACAACAGGTTGTAGCAGAAATGGAGATTTCTCTAAGAGAGGTGACTGGTACGAAGCTGCAGGAGCCTGGAATAAAGGTAAACAAACAGTGAGAGCTGTTAGAGGATGGTGGATTTTACCTAGAGGTGCAAAATGCATAGGTTACAAAAGCAAAAAGGAGGAGGTCGATGGTGCAGCTGGCACCACTGGCTGAATAACTCTTTCAGGACACCTCAACCTCCACAGTCCAAGTCTCATCTAGATGCAGGCACCTATTTGTGATTCTGTGTTAATGAGGCTACAGATAAATTCGTTAATTCTGGGCCTTTAGTAAGCAATCTCACTCTTCCTTGCAACTTGAAATGAGGTGAAACTACTGACTTTCACTATGGAAATTGGTGATCGTTACACTAGAAACAATTAAAAAGCCAAACAAAAGCAACAACAAACAACCCAGATAAAACTCTAAAATGCTTTAAAAAGGGCTTAAACTAGGGATATGTATCAGTAATCTAAGGATAAAAATAATTAAGGTGATTTTTTTGTAACAAAGACTTGGGTAAACCCAGGCAATATGAGACAGTTAAAAGAAATCTGATACACAACTGATAAAGTTCCTCACTTATGTATATTCAACCCTTCAGTAACACCAGGTGATAACTGTGCATTAATGATTCATTTATGCTAATGAAGATCGTTTCATATTAGAGAAGCTTTCTAATATTTTTCCACTTCCTGGTGTCAGTTGAACACTTTAGAAATATCAGTAGCTAGTCTAGAAACTTGATTATTTCATTTATGATCAAATATTGCCTTCTAAGACATAGCGTGGTGTCCTTTCTGCATCATGTGTGACACAGTGATGGCAAGTCATGTGCTCTTGCTGTAGTCTTAAAGGACAATTATTAAACCAATAAAGTGTTTGTCTTGAATAATGTCAGGCCTTTTCCTCTAGAATCAGGAGAAGAACTAGTGTTTACTTAACGCTATATTTTTTCTTATTTAATAATGTTAATTTCTGGATACAGTTAACAATAGCGTTTCTGGGGTTGATTAAGGCAAATCTACCTACAAGCTTCAACAAAAAGGAAGGAATAATCTGAATGTGTCTATGGCAGCTCATGAGGAACTAAGAAACTTAAACAGCAACAGGAAAGGCTTGGATCAGGCATTTAAAACAACACAGCAGTGATAAAAATAGTGAAACAGCAATGGATGGTGCTCAGAGACACTGTGACTGGGGGCGCTTTTAAGAACAGATTACAGCAATGTTTGAAAAATTCCATGTGGCACTGTCCTGCCTTGGAGTGGGAAAGTAAACTAGGTGACTAATGAAGGTCCTTTTCACCCCTATGATTTTATGATAGTATAAATGTTGTAAAAAACCATGCTCACTCTTCTTCAAAATCCAGAATGTCTCAACTACATGGATAAATTCACACTACTTATTTTTCTAGTTATAATTAGTAAAGGTATTGAAAATGCAGTCTGCAACAATTCTGAAATTCTTTTTGTGGTATCACATGTGTGCTCACACAGTAAAATTATGTCTGAATGACACTTAAGACTCTCTGAAGTATCATATATTTTCAAATGACCTAGTTAAGCTACTGATAATGACTGAAAAAGTAATCTCTCTGTAAGTTTTAAACTTGTTTTGTTGGTGTAAAGATAAAAGCAGTAAGTTTCACAATTTGCAGTTTCCTATCAAGCTTTACATCACTGAAGTTTCAAACTACTTAGCAAATGGGATATTTTATGTGACTGGAGGATTCTGGTTAGATAACAATGCTAAATAAGTATTCAAATTCTATGCTGCATGGGGCAGGAACTGCGAATGCTTTTCTTTCATTATCCTTCCCCCTTCTGTATCTCCATTGCTTTGGTAATTCATTTGCTCCCCTTGTATTCTTTCCCTCCTTTATTTCACATTTATGCAATTTCTTCAATTTGGTTTTCTCATCTGTCAGCAGAGGAAAACATTTTATGTGTGTCCTGATAGTTATTTTAGCATTAAATGGAACAGTTTAAAGGGTCTGCTAAGGAAGAAACATCTATATTGCTTAAATTGATGTCTGTAATCATTTGACTTTCAAATAACGTGACATGAAATGCAAATGGAGAGAGAAGAGAGTTGCCAACTATTACCATGTGGCGTAGCAAATCTAGTAAATGTAATCTATTATTAATCACGGTTATTGATTAGGATAAATCCCCTTCCTCCCTGAAATTCTTAGATAATGCATAATTCAGCACTCTTTGTAAACTAACAAATTAGCTTTTGTGGCACACAATAGCTGTGTGCATCATCTGAAATATGAAATCACACCAACTGGATTTAAACCATTAATTAAGATTACATTTTCATGACGTTTTAAGCATAAAACCTAATATGATGTCTCTATGGCTCTCATCCACCCATCTAGGTACCAGACCAGGCATCACTGTGTGGCTTTTCTGCCAACATTCACACAGTGCAGCAGATTTTAGAAGAAGCTGCTCGTTTACTGAAACTTCTCTGGAGAGTTTCCCTTCCGCTGAAACCCGTGCACGGTACCACTCACGGCACTCAGGTATTATTGTGGTTCTTTTGAGGGGGTTTTGTGGGGTTTTTTAACTGTTGTTGTGTGTCAAGGGTGACGTACCAGTTAGGAACAGGCCATTTGGGAAAATCTTTTAAAAATCATGAACCCAGGATGCCCAGTCTCTGGCCACATGGATTTAGTAGGTCTCACCACTGAAGGCTGAGGCTGAGTGTGTGCTGGCTTTCTCTCCTCATCATACCAAAGTCTTTATTTACAAAAGACTTTATATTAAAGATGTAATCTGTGACCCTGATACTCAGGAAACCCAGGCTGGTGGCAAACGTTCCATTTCATGGAGAAAAGGTTTGGGCTCCCTGTTCTAGAGCCAAATTCAATTTGGTTATTTGTCTACTGGTACCAACAGAAACTTCAGCAACTTTGATGTAATCTAAGCTACATTTTTCCTTTTACGTTTTTGATGCCTAAGCTGTAAAATTGGATGCTTTTTTAAAAGTGTGACAAAACCCCGAGACAAGTTTTATAACATTTTAACTAAAAAGGATTGCACTATGCAAATGAGTGAAAGTAAACCGAATGAGGAATGAATTATCTATACTGTCATAATACCACCACTCAGTAATGAAACTGTTTCAAACGCTGGCTTTAAAATAAATCTAAAGTGTTTTCACTGAGGTTTTTGTATGTGTTGCTTAAGGGAAGCAGGCTATTGCTGAAAAAAAAAGCCCCAATCTCTAGGAAAGTAAAATTTTATATATCATTTTAATAACATTTTTGGATGTTATTTCCTAGCATCCTTAATTGCATAAAATCACAAAAGCAGTAAGAGGGAACTGTGCTGTCTAATATATTCACTGGTGTGTCAGCTCCATGTTTGGGATGTCTTGACAAGTGTGTGTCCTTCCATTTTCATCCTCATGTACCGTCTGTACAGACAGCTACACACACACACACACACACACAGCTCTCCGTGTGGGGGTGATGCACCTGATGCTTTACTGTCACACTGATCTGAACCTTCTTGGTCTGGATCAGTCATTTCTTGAAAATATCTCACCTCAATGTGGGGGGGATCTGAGTTCCCAGGAGTGCATCTAATTAGAGCCTAATGGAATCTTTTCTGGAGTTTCTTATCCAACATCTGAAGATCTCAAGGATATCAGATGGCTTCTGATGTCCTAAATGCAGTAATGGAAGAACATCTCTTGAAAAGATACTGAGCATTCACTGCCTTCTCTTCAGCCCCACAGGAGCTGTGAGTGATCAGTTCTGCTGAAGAGCTAAATGCTTGGGGCAAATTCCAGAAGACAGGATTATTTAACATGTGCCACAACAAGAAAAAAAAATATCTACAAGCTTAAGTTTGTGTGAGGATCCAGATGAGAGATTCCAGCAGACTGTGCCAGGGCTGCTCACAGGACTGTTTTACCAGGTGCTAACTGTAACCTGGTTGGAATTGGTGGAGAAAACTGAATCTTAAATAATGATACTGCCAAATAATTTTGCATTAAAACTCTCCTGGTCACTCGTGCAATGCCTCTTAGCCCTTTGATAAAGGCAGCATCAACTCTTAAGAGAACACAGGAGAAGAAATCTGTGAACCAGGCAGACAGGACACTTGCTGATCCCATAGCACTGTCCTTCATTAGATTTTTTTTTTCCAGTTGAGGCAATTTAAAAAAAAGAAGAGAGGAATAGAAGTTTCAAAACAAAACCAGGCACTGGTGTTAAGACTTTTCTCAGACAAACAGAAAAATTAATAAAAGCCAGCTAAGAATTGTAGTTGTCTCCTGTCAGATGTCTCTGTGTGTCACTGGGGATGTGGAAGGACAGGCTCTCAGTGACGTTTCACTCCTTTAAGTTGTTCATACTCTAAGGAAGCTTGAGGGCACTTCTACAAAAGTATTTAGCAATTCACAACGTACAAAGTACTTTTATATAATACTTCAATATGCTATTTTCTTAATCCAGGATGAAGGAATGAAGGCAGAAGTAAATATGCTATTTTCTTCTCTCAATCCAGGATGAAGGAATGAAGGCAGAAGTACTTAGATTGCGTAAGAAACTGTCTGAGCAGGAGAAGAAGTTACACAGCGCCGTGAAACGCTTGCACTGCACCAACCAGCTGAAGGAGAACATGGAGAAAGTCATCATCGACCAGTGTAAGTGTATGCTTTATTACCAGTTCCTTTTTTTAATTTTTGTGGTCCTCTAGAAATTGGAGAAACAGCAAAATGACTGTAGGCACCCTGTTCTGTAGTCGCTCCTTGTGTGCGCTCAGTGGTTAGTGACAAACACTTCATGAGGTTCAGACTGCACAGAACTGGTGGAGCCTCAAAGAAGTTGCCCAACTCCGAAAGGCTGCCTAGAACATCATGAGAAGCAATATTTGGTTTTACACAACCCACAGATGATGTGTCAATCCATGCAGCTGGTGCTAATTGCCACTAATTACTTCAGTTACTCCATTTCAGGTAGCGCCATTCCCCAAGTTTTCTAGCCTGTGATGGTTCCTGAAAAGTTACTGTTGCTGTACGCCATTCCTGCCAGATTTTTTGACATTGTCCTTCTCAAAATTGTGATTTTTGCCTCAATGTTGATAAATGTGGAATTAGGCTTTTAGATTTTGTGAGGTGCTGGTCTGTTGCGTGTATCACACGGCAGCCGCACACTGGGAAATGCCAAAGCAGCAGCAAAGGAGATTTGTCAACCCTTTACACCAGACTGAGAAGTGTAAGAGAACAGAAGGCTCAGAAAAAGGGAAACAAAAGCTTACTATGAGTCATTTTTTAAAGAAAAATAGAGACATGCTGTGGAATATTTTACTCTTAGCAGCCATACCTAGAAAATTATCTGGAAACATGAAACCAAGGGGGACATAGGCTGTGTTAAACCAAGTGTCTGAAGAGACCCGGGGCTGTATTGTAGCTGTGTTAAACCAAGTGTCTGAAGAGACCCATCCCTTCTGCTTTAGAGTTTAATCACTCATCAGAAGGGATCTGAATGGATCCAGACTCTTCTCTACCTTCATGCTAGGGGAATGTGTGTATTGCTGGAGGAGGATTTAATTTTCTTAGAGAAAATAATAGTCTATCCTTACCTTCTCTTAAGAGGTGGGACTAAATGACTCATTAGTCTGTGCTGGAATGGCACCTGTGTTATCAGTAATTCAACTATACTGTAAAATGTTACACATCATACAAAGTTATGAAAATGGCCATGATGCTATAAGTTACTCAAGTCACTTAAATGCAATGTAGAGGAAGAAATGTTATTTTGCTCCATAGCCTGTAATTTTTATATCTAAGGTACATGGATCTTCTGCCTGCAGATTATTTTAAGCATTTATGGGTTGGATTTTGTTGTATCAAATGATGTACAAGTTACTTATATTAAATCCAAAATTATGTTTTGTTCAGGTTTTAAAGTTAAATAGCTCAGTTCAGAATTGTCATATAAAAACCAAAGCTATTGTATTATGTCTGTCCTAATAGTATCCCCAGGGTAGATTTACTGGGTTAGTCTGGTCAGTCCCTAGTTCCAGTGATGTCTCAGACACAGGGGGTGATTTCAGTAGAGTTGGGCAGAGTATAAATCAACAGAGATTTTTATCCTTATGGCCAAAATGTTATCCCCAAGGCCACTCCACCCACCCATACTTATCAAACAGGAAAAAAACACATCTCCCCCTTATTTTGCTCACTCCTTTTCAGGGTGTTGAACCTCATCTGAACTGAGTCCTGGTAGAATGAAGCCTGCATTTTCTGAAATCTCCTTAATGCAAAGCACCGCGTGGCGAGCAGCAGCTTCACTATTAGTGTCACATCTTCTAAATTCTCTTCATGTACTGAATTTAATCTTTTTGATTTAGAAAAATCTAGTTTGCCAGGTGAAATGAATTTACTAGCAGAGCTCTTTATGAGCAGAGTGCACTCTGCTACACAGAAAGACCTAGGTACGATTTTCTGTAAGTTTCATTGATTATGGGAATTATGGATGTCAAGTTACTTTTGCCTTAAAGAGCAATTTTAGAAATGTTTCTAAATTGCATCCGTACACAAATTCCTGACCAAACATACAACAAAACTGATGAATCATGTGAAGCTGCCGGGTTTTGTTAGGATGCTTACACTTGTTATTTCTTCCTCTCTCCTTTTGCCAGTAAGAAAGCAAAGGCATCGCAGTAGGTGACCTTGCCTGCCTTCATCCTCCAAACATCCTGTTAGCTGGCCACTCCTCTGAGGATATTCAAGTTGCCTCTGTTATTTAGTTGAGCATTCCTAAATATATTTAGAAGCAGAGACTGGAACATTCTTGTGGCTCCAAGTCTTCTGTGTGCTTTCTCTGGCGAGAGAACTCATTGCTTCTAAACCTCATCTGAACCTCAGAACATGTAACAATGCGCTGCCAAATTGCAGTAATCTGCCAAGGGTATAATTATCTCATGACAGCTCTACCCTTGGAGTTGTTGGGTTCTTATTATTGTAATGAAAAATCTTTATTATGGCTAAATTGTTTATTTTTGAGACTGGAATATTAAATTGGTACTTGCGAGTGGTATTTTTCAGCAGTTATGGAGCTGACACAGATTAGAGAATCACATATTTAACCTGACATTTCTAAATAGTGGTTTTGTTTAGAAGCAGCCCCTCCTCCCTTCACAGGTCTTGCGCTGTCCCCGCAGAGACAAACAAGCTGGATGAGTAGAGAAAACTTGGACTCCTTCAGAGCAAACTGCTGACATGATTTCCCTTTAGCATCTATAGGTTGCTTTGTCCTTGAACCTCCGGAGGAGCTGGCTGACTTCTTTTGCCATCTGTCCTATTCCCACCCCTCATCCCCCATAACCTCTCACTGCACAATTTTTCTCCCCCTCTTGCTAACCTTCCCCCCCAAGATAGATCAATAGATGGATCAATATTAATAATAATAGATCAATTGTAGATTTCTCACTCACCACCTCCCCTTAAAATGAAGAGAAACTCTTCCAGTACTGACTTAGATCAAGGGAACGTTTGTTGGTTGCCTGGTCACCGCCCATAGTGGATATTTGAGTTCATATGTTATTAAATATTTGGTCATAAGGTCCACACAGGGACTATGGAAAGACTCTGCAGCATTGTTTTTCATCTCCTCTTTCTTTTCCAGTGGTTTTGACTCACGATGTCTTAAAGAAGGCAAGAGGAAACCTGGAAGTAAGTTAAATTTTTGCTCGCATTAAATTCTGTGGTATATACTCATTAGAAATATGCCTTGCTGTGTCAGGAGTATTTTGCAGAATTAGTCTGTTTTGCTTTAGGTTTGCTACCTAATCATGCCTGGGTGACAGCAGTTTAGTATGATAAATAATCTCCAATGTTTGATGGTTAAATTAGAGTTTTATGACTGACCACATAAACAGCTAAGCCTCTTTTCTGACACTTTGCCTAGATTAATATTCACGTCTGTCATCTTCTTCCAGGAGTTTATTTTCAGCAAATCACAGTCCAATAACCTGTCTGCTGAACAGGTTCACAAAAGACACCCTTATTTTAAAAAAAAAAAAAAAAAAAAAAAAAAAGACCCAATAGGCAAAGCTTTTGCAAACAGCTATTTGCTAATGCAGGGTATTAAATTAGTTTGAGTGTTTAAGTAATCACTGTTCAGATTTGATTTCTCCCAGAAGGTTCAGACTTTACTCCCAGAAGGATGTAATACACTTCTTGACTCCTAAATCCCATCCTTTTCCTCACTCCCCTCTTTTGCAGCTTCATGGTGCAGGGGTAGGGACAAATTATGAGCATTTAAAGTCCTGTAAAATAATAATAATTGCTGCTTTTCTAACCAGGTCCCGCCAGCTGAGAATCAAAAATCACCTTCCTGTACCAGCAAAAAGAGGATTATCTGAAGGAGAAAGTTCTACCAGTAGAGACCGGTCCTGTGATTGTTGTTTGCTTCTTTATGCCTTACTATTTATTGATGTAAAAAACATTTGTTCAGCTCTTTTAATGGAATCAGCCTTTGACCAAAAAAAAAAGACGACAAAAAAAGAAAGCTTTTGGTAAATAACTTATTTAACATTTTTCTGTAATGTAAAAGATTGTTTTTAATATTTATTACTGAAGCAAGGTACTGGAGGGATTGAAGAAAAATCCAGATTTTTTTTAAAGTTAGCTCATTTGAATTTTTATATTTGTACTTGTCATGTCATAAAACTATTTGTGTGTAGTCAAACAGGTCCTGAAAGAATCCAAAATGTGATTCACCTTCCAAACTCTTTCTCTACTGCTAAAAGAATGTAGGTTAAAAAAAAAAAAGAATTCTGCCAGTTGTCATTGTTTTGTAGCAATGTGAGAGATGTTTAATATTTTAAAGCATTTTAAACATAATGGAAAGATTCTTCTGGAATTCAGAAGAACCATTGAGCTTTCTTACTGCCCTGTTAGAAACATAGGTTGATGCTAGGTCTGAAAGTATTACTTCAAATCAGACAATTAAAAAGAAAAGTAATCAGAAATGTGTTTGTGCTGTTTTGGGGGGCATCGGGAAGAGTGTGATCAGCAGGTGGAGGGAGGTCATCCTGCCCCTCTGCTCTGCCCTGGGGAGGCCCCATCTGGAGCACTGGGTCCAGTTCTGGGCTCCCCAGTTCCAGAAGGACAGGGAACTGCTGGAGAGGGGACAGCAGAGGGTACAGAGATGAGGAGGGGCCTGGAGCATCTCCCCTTTGGAGGAGAGGCTGAGGGTCTGTTTAGTCTGGAGAAGAGCAGACTGAGGGGGGATCTGATCAACACCTGTAAATACTTAAAGGGTGGGTGTCAAGAAGATGGGACCAGCTTTTTTCCAGTGGTGCCCAGGGACAGGACAAGAGGAAACAGGCACAAACTTGAACATAAGAAGTTCCACCTAAACATGAGGAGGAACTTCTTTCCTGTGAGGGTGGCAGAGCCCTGGAAGAGGCTGCCCAGGGAGGTGGTGGAGTCTCCTTCTCTGGAGACATTCAAACCCACCTGGAGAGGTTCCTGTGCAACCTGCTCTGGGTGGACCTGCTCTGGCAGGGGGATGGACTGGATGATCTCCAGAGGTCCCTTCCAACCCCATAGCATTCTTTGTAGGTGTCAGCGGGAGGGTTGGCCATATTCCATCCTGCCCCACAGCCATTGTGCCTGGGAGCTTTTAGTAAAGAAAAACAACAATAAAGCCCTTACCTTCACCCCAAGTGCTGACCTCTGGTCCATCCCCAGGGACTGAAAGCTCAGCGAGGAGAGGCCGTTGTCTGTAGCAGACGGCAGGGGGAGGCAAATGCGTTCGTCTGGATTAGAGGAAAGATGCCAGAAAAACTGGAAAAGTTAAAAATAAACTTTGCAAATTGCGAAGGGGGGGTGGAGGCAGAGGAAGAGCATGCAGTCAGACTTGTTCTTCAGTCTCTTCACACATTATTGTCCTCACAGCTCACTAAAAACGTCAAGTTAATTTTACTAAGTAGCTAAATTATAGACACTCAGATGTAATCAAAATCCGCTATACATTTCAACTTTCAAAATTAATCATCCTACGTTTTTGAGTTACAACACCTGAAGGGAACAGCTGTACATCTATATATAGTACACCCATGTCTCCTGGTCGTCTTACAGCCTTTTTTCCCCCCCAACACCATCTGTACTTACAAATAAATAAATAGATAAATAAAATGTTTCCCTTTCCTGAGACGATTTGCCACTTACTCCTCAATGGTCCCTGTTGTGCCCTCTTGGAGCTTCTCCTGACCCCTTTTTTCCTTCCCATCAGCTCCTGTTGCTGCTTCCAGGTCACAGCAGAGCAGGAACGTGGTCACTGCTGGGATTTGCTTAACCAAGGGGGAAAAAAAATAATGTAATATATCATTACCTCTTTAAAAAGAGAGGATTCTATGAGATCAAAGTATTTCATCTTAATGAGAAGTGCCTTTTAAACACACACAATTTACTGGGCTGGTTTAAAAATAATTAAAAAAAAAAAAAGCTTACCAGATGGAGGGCTGCAGAAGACAAAGCTTCTGGAGTGTTAAACTTTGTTCCCATTAAACAAAATTAAATTTTCCTTTAAAAAAATAATTGTGCATGGGGAAAAGCAGCCGTGTAAGCAAATGGAATTAGAGGAGGAGCTCATCTGCTTCACGAGTTCCTGCCCGTGCTTTAGCTCCGTGCCCAAGATGATCTGGGACATCATGGAGAGGAGGTCGGGAAGGAGCATCTGAGCAGGGAGACCCCTGGGGCTGGTGGCTTCACCCGTGACCTTGAGCTTCTCGGCTCTTCTCGGAGGCTTCCAGGCAGCACACGGGCTGTGGGCTGTCTCCAGCAGGCTGCTGGAGGCCTGTGACATTAAGGAAAAAAGCAGGATAAATTAGAAAAAAAAGGCAACAGACAGCTTTTTCCTCGTCTTTAGGGCCCCTACAACATGTGCAGCTTCACACCAGCGCTGAATAAAGAAAATATTTAGTGAACCCAGGGCAGAGCAGCACGTTCTGGATCCACACGGGCACCCGGTGCTGCCGCCATCCCCGTGGGGCTGGGGACCAGCCTGGTCCTCACCTCTGCCCGATGGAACAGACAGAAATAACAGTCAAAAAAAAAAATCACAGGTGGGTGGTTGTATTAAAAATAAATCAATGCTAATGCATTCAGGCGTTTAAAAACAAAAGCGCAGCAGATCTGTGTGGTATTTGAATCTCCACAAAAGCTGCCGGGTCCATTTTTTTATTCTTTTTTTGGGGTGGGGGGCTGTGGGGTGAGGGTGAGGCTTTGGGGGACCCTGTCTGCCGGGGCAGAGGGATGGGTCCTCACGGGGACATGTCCTGAAGAGCTGAGCAGAGGGCAATGCACCCGCTCGACATTTTGGGTTTATTTTTAAATGCTCCCGACCCAGACGGAAAGTAAATCCTGTCATCGCTTCCAAATCCAACAGAAATGACAATATGGGAAGAAAAAATAGAAAAAGAAAGCGGCGACGCTCATCGGAATCCTATTGACAGCACAAAACCCCGATTTACAGGCAACCAAAGCCCAATCCTGGCTCACCCCGGAGGGAATCTGCCTGATGCCCCGGGTGCCTGGAGCTTCTCCAGCCCCGCTGGCCTGGGGGTGAGGCAGCTCTGCCACCAGCAAGACCACCTGCAAGGTCCCACCACAGCAGTGCCCCCAAGCCCCTACAGCCCCTCGTATTAAAGCCCTGTGACATATGGGTACTGCTGCTGGCCAGGGGTGTTTGGCCATCACAAAGCCCAGCACATTGGGGTAATTTCCCTAGAATCACAGCATCACCTGGGTTGGAAGGGGCCTTTCAGCTCATCTAATCCAAGCATCAACCCAACACCGTCAAGGCCACCACTGACCGTGTCCCTCAGCACCACATCTGCCTGGCAAGCCCAGCACATTGGGGTAATTTCCCTAGAATCACAGCATCACCTGGGTTGGAAGGGGCCTTTCAGCTCATCTAATCCAAGCATCAACCCAACACCGTCAAGGCCACCACTGACCGTGTCCCTCAGCACCACATCTGCCTGGCTTTTAAATCCCTCCAGGGATGGTGACTCCACCACTTCCCTGAGCAGCCTCTCCCAGGGCTTGACAACCCTTTACAGTGAAGAATTTTTTCCTGATATCCATCCTGAACCTCCCCTGGCACAACTTGAGGCTGTTTCCTCCTGTCCTATCACCTGTTCCTCAGGCAAACAGACCATCACCCACCTCCTCGTGTCTGTAACAGCTCAGAGAAAAGCTGCCTGAATAACGCTAATACCCCGGGAGTGTTTCCCCCACCACCACCCCTTTCCCTTCCTGACCTGGTCCATCACCACCTTGGCTCCAGGTCCATCTCTGAGCCTGTCTGGCAGCCACTAGATGGCAAAAGCAGGTCGTGCTGGTCACCCAGCCATGGGAGCGACGCTGGACCAAGCTGTGTGGAGCCAGCACTTACCAGTGACCGTGGCTCCACGTTTCTGCTCCTGCTGGTCTCACACATCTCCTGCTCGCAGGAAAGCAAAATAAACCCAAACACACCTTGCTGGGTCTGGCCTTGGCACGTTGCTGCAAATAATATTAAAAAAAGATGAGATTTGGAGCCAGGGTTTACTGACTTCATTACTTAAATGAACCCAACTCCCCCCCCACCATCCCAAATAGTTCTTAGGATGTGCCCTACATGGAACCACAACGATCCAGAAGCCGCGTTGGCATCAAGGTGCAATTACCAGCAGGTTTGGTGGTGCTTTGATGCAGTTGTGGTGCTGCCCTTTGCCCACAGGTGAACCCCCAAGGTCCTCTTTGGGGGCTGTGGCTTCTTGAGGAGGAAGCTCCCAGGGGTGCTCCATCCTGGGCAGGGCACCACGGGCAGCCCAGCACCAAACCACTGCCCTGGGCTCACTCCCCAGGGGGAAGCAAAAGCAGAGCAAACCCCATTTGCTCCTAAAATACCTTGTTTTTCTTCCTCCTCTCCACAGCAAAGCTGGACATCATGCAGGACCTATGGTCGAGCATCCAGGTTCCACACCAGGCACCGACCACGGGGAGGGAAGGGCTCTCAGAGAGGGGTGACGGGCGGCTGCCTCTCCCCCAGGGAGTAATTCAGATTTATCCAGGAGCAAAGTGTGTGTGTGGAAGGACACTGGTCACACTCCACGCCTTTTTTCAGAAGAAGAGGCTGCAGCATGTGTTTGTAGAAAACATCCTTCACCGTGAGGGGAGGCCACATCCCTCTGCTTCTCCAGGCTCCAGGGCAATGACTGGCAACAGCAGGAGAAGCCAAGGCTGCTCCAGAGCTGGTGACACCAAAGGAACAAGAAAGATTTCAAATCACTTGAGTAGCCCATTCCCATCCTTCTGGCCTCCTCATTATCATCCTCCCACACACAACATCTCTGATGTGCCACTCGCACAAAATCCAGTTTCAAGCATCAGTGCGGAGTTACAGCACGTCTCTGCAAACCAGCAAATTGAAAACACTAAATAAACCAACAAGTAATCTCTCTTCCTACCCATCCACTCAGGAGGTCACTCCTCTGGTAACTTCCCAGCATCACAAAAATCAAGCCCTCGGACACCCCCGTCCCCCCAGGAGCCACGGTCCCTGCTGCTGCCCCTGCCCCGTCCTGTGCTCAGACACCCCCGTTCCCCCCGGAGCCTCGGTCCCTGCTGCTGCCCCGTCCTGTGCTCAGACCTGCAGCTCCCCCCTCCCCGACCACACAACCTCTAATTAATGAATCGACCCCTCTCGAGAAATGCCCTGCACGCCCATTTTTTGTATGTTTATCTTGTCATTTCTTTAGAAGGATACTTGTTCCAATATTTCCCCCCCAACCCAGCCCAGTCAGAGGAATCTACTCGGGTAATTTGTAGGAGCGGGTTGCTGGGCCATGCATTATGCATGAGATGCAATCTTTATTTTTGCACTCTGCTGTGTGCATTCTCAAACAGGAACGGCGCCGCGTGCCCGCACGCAAAACGAACATTAGCAGCTCAAAAAAAAAAAAAAAAAAAAAATCAGGCAAACAGACCATCACCCACCTCCTCGTGTCTGTAACAGCTCAGAGAAAAGCTGCCTGAATAACGCTAATACCCCGGGAGTGTTTCCCCCACCACCACCCCTTTCCCTTCCTGACCTGGTCCATCACCACCTTGGCTCCAGGTCCATCTCTGAGCCTGTCTGGCAGCCACTAGATGGCAAAAGCAGGTCGTGCTGGTCACCCAGCCATGGGAGCGACGCTGGACCAAGCTGTGCAGAGCCAGCACTTACCAGTGACCATGGCTCCACGTTTCTGCTCCTGCTGGTCTCCTGCTCACAGAAAACCAAAATAAACCCAAACACACCTTGCTGGGTCTGGCCTGGGCACGTTGCTGCGAATAATATTAAAAAAAGATGAGATTTGGAGCCAGGATTTACTGACTGTTTACTGACTTCATTACTTAAATGAACCCAACTCCCCCCCCACCATCCCAAATAGTTCTTAGGATGTGCCCTACATGGAACCACAACGATCCAGAAGCCGCGTTGGCATCAAGGTGCAATTACCAGCAGGTTTGGTGGTGCTTTGATGCAGTTGTGGTGCTGCCCTTTGCCCACAGGTGAACCCCCAAGGTCCTCTTTGGGGGCTGTGGCTTCTTGAGGAGGAAGCTCCCAGGGGTGCTCCATCCTGGGCAGGGCACCACGGGCAGCCCAGCACCAAACCACTGCCCTGGGCTCACTCCCCAGGGGGAAGCAAAAGCAGAGCAAACCCCATTTGCTCCTAAAATACCTTGTTTTTCTTCCTCCTCTCCACAGCAAAGCTGGACATCATGCAGGACCTATGGTCGAGCATCCAGGTTCCACACCAGGCACCGACCACGGGGAGGGAAGGGCTCTCAGAGAGGGGTGACGGGCGGCTGCCTCTCCCCCAGGGAGTAATTCAGATTTATCCAGGAGCAAAGTGTGTGTGTGGAAGGACACTGGTCACACTCCACGCCTTTTTTCAGAAGAAGAGGCTGCAGCATGTGTTTGTAGAAAACATCCTTCACCGTGAGGGGAGGCCACATCCCTCTGCTTCTCCAGGCTCCAGGGCAATGACTGGCAACAGCAGGAGAAGCCAAGGCTGCTCCAGAGCTGGTGACACCAAAGGAACAAGAAAGATTTCAAATCACTTGAGTAGCCCATTCCCATCCTTCTGGCCTCCTCATTATCATCCTCCCACACACAACATCTCTGATGTGCCACTCGCACAAAATCCAGTTTCAAGCATCAGTGCGGAGTTACAGCACGTCTCTGCAAACCAGCAAATTGAAAACACTAAATAAACCAACAAGTAATCTCTCTTCCTACCCATCCACTCAGGAGGTCACTCCTCTGGTAACTTCCCAGCATCACAAAAATCAAGCCCTCAGAC
>NW_015090763.1:933948-987282 GCF_001431845.1 Calidris pugnax
AAAAAAAAAAAAAAGAAAATAAAAAAGAAAAAGCCCATTTATTTAAAGGAAAGCAAAAAAAACCAAAAAACACAAAACCCAACAAACCCTCTCACTCTTTCAAGCTGTTCTAGCTGGGATTGCTCAGAGCAGCTAAACAGCAAGAGCAGTCAAGTTGTTCCCATTTCTACGCCGCTGTTGAATAAACTGGCTCAGAGAAAACAGTGTTGGTGGAGAGCCCAAAGGAGCCCACCATCACCAAACAACCCCAGCAACAGAGCTCAGGTGGCACGTACCCTCTCCTCAGAGGGTCTCCATCCCTCCTGGTATCTCTACATTCTATATAAGCTCTCTCCATCCCTCTTGGTATCTCTCTCTCTATATATACACACACATATATGCACATATACTTGCATTTTTGAGCCCATTCTTTCTTGTTGCTAGAGATAAAGCTGCATTAGCCACTCTGCTTCACATGTTTTCACATGTTCATGCTGCTTTCACAGCATGTGACAGGGACAAACCTTCTGGACATAACCCCACCAGCCACATCCACCAAGGCTTTGAGGCTTTCTGCCATATCTGCCCTAATTAACCCTCCTCTCCCCCCCCTGCACGCACCCTCTTTACCTTCTCCTGCCCCAGGGCTGGGTACCCAGCTCCTTGGCTGGTGACACTGGGAGCAGATGGGTTGCCACACGGCAGGGAGGTGGTAGGAGCTGGTGACACTGGAAGGTCAAACGACCAAGGACACACACTGCGGAGCATCGTGGCAAAAGCCTTCGGGTTAAATGCACGAAAGAGAACCACACAAAATAGGCAGAGAAGATTCACAGGCCCTCAAAACTACACCCCCCACTGTATTTCATGCTTGGAAGTCATCTACTTGTATTTTAGAGCAATAAGATGCATAAGTCATTTTAAAGTCCAGTTAAAATGCAGTTGTGACACTGATGTCCTTACCAACCTCTGCTGTGGTGCCACCCTCAGACCCTCCATCCCCTCCCTCCTGGCCACAGCAGCCACGGTGGATGTGGGGGGTCTCTGCCAACTCCCCCAAGATGGGTTCTGGCCAGTGTGGGGTCACCCCACCCCAGAGAAGGGCAAATCCTCCCGCAGAGATGGCTGGAGGAGAAAATAAAGGACAAGAAACCAGGTCTGTTAATCCCAAGAAGAGCGTGAGGAATGGAAAAGAATCAGAAAGTGGCCCCTAAGAAGGAATAAAGGGGGAAAAACATGTCAGAGGGTGAATGAGAGGGACAGAAAGAAGACACATGGAAAGGGAAAAAGAACAGGATAAAACGGGGACCGGGATATAAGGCCAATTATTTTTGATTCTTTGGCTTCAGGGCTAATTTATTACAGCGGTAAATCATGCTTAGGATAGGTAATACAGCAGCCAGAGCCTGGGTGTTATTTAGACAGTGTAATCATGATATTAATGCTCAGAAAAGTGGAACATTTTAACTGCCTACAGGCCACGTCTCACTCTTTATGGTCTCCCCTTCTGCTCAGCATGAAGAAATACTGCACTTTCCCAGAGCTTCATGTTGGGGCAGAAAAGGGTTTGTGGAAAGGCACGGGGTGGCATTTCCTGACCTTAACATCCCTCCCTGGAAGGTCTGAGCGGGGCTGGGGCTGCCACACCATGGTGTTCCTCCCTCCCAGCCTTGTGCACTGATGCTGGGGATGTGCCCACCTAGGCATTTACCCTGGCAGCACAGGCACCCATATAAAGATGTAAAAGAAAAAAGTCAAAAAAAGACATCCGTGTCACTTGGTGAATGGTGGCTGTCCCCTGCACATGCAGGTGAAGGGGAAGGTGGGGATGGGAGAGCTTTACCTGTGATTTCTGTATAAACTCTCAAGGTGAGGCTCAGCCTCTCATCCCACCTCCACAGCACATCCTGATTGACAGGGAAAAAAAATCTTTATGCTATATAAAGATGTTGTATATATAGAAAGAAACTTTCTAGGGGTTAGAGGAGGCAAGGTGGTTTGTTACAGATCTTGGAAAGCACCCCATGCCCACAGCCCCCCTCCATCCCTTCCTGGTTCAGCAGGGAGAGGCGCACACAAGCAGCAGCTCGTTAAGGCTTCATTAAGACATCTGCACTGCACAGGGCCAGCAGGACTCAGAGAAATCACACCCTGATGTTTTGTCTGGCTCCTCACTGGTCTCAGGGGTGCCATGTCTCCCCTCTGCCTCTCTCCTCCTTCCCTGGCTGTGGTTTGACCCAGGGGGAGCGTCCCAAAGCTCCCATGAGATGTGTCCTGGACACGGGTGGGTATCCAAGTGCTCAGCCCCAAACCATGTTACCCTCAAGGCAGCGAGTGATGTCAGCAGCCTTAAAAAACCATGTCAAAGATGTGAAAAATCAACCTGCTTTGCCTCCAGTCATCAGAGCAAATTATGGATTCTCCAGTGGTTGTGCAATATGAAATTAAATAACTCCATTGTGTGCCGAGTGGGAGAGGCAAGTTCTCCCCCTCCCCCGGGTGCAATTTGAGCCCATTTGCTGGTGATTCCCCTCCAGTGTCACCTGCCGTGAAATCCACACTGTGATCCCAGTGCATCACTCTTCAGACAGACACAACAGCATCCCCTCACAGCTCGGTGTTAAACCCACAGCCCTCCCCCCCTTCTCCTGCCCTCCAGGCATGAAGAAAAACAGAGGAGGAGTTTGTTCCATCCCACCAACCCATACCAGTCTGGCCTGTGGTACACACCAGTGCTCCGACTGTCTCCACCAGTGTTCTGTTTGCCTAAAGCCACAGCAGGATGGGTTTGTTTTTGTTTTTTTTGTAGAAGGGAATATATTCATGAAATACATTTACTTATATCCTGTAAAAGCACAATAAACTTATCTCCAGACATTACGTTAAAGAAATACTGGGATTTTAGAAGTTACTTTGTTCTAAAACCCCTCCGGGCAGAAAAGATAATCAAAAAATATCGAGTCACTGGTGGTTAAGGAAAAAAAAGGAGAGAACCATACAGTTGTAATTTCACTCAATGGTCTATCACCAACAGAGCAACACACAAAATGCACACGTAGGATAATAAGTCAAAATATCGCGGAGAGCTACTAATTTATAACAAAGGTAAATAAGGGCTGATAGGGACAGCGGAGGTGTTTTAAAGTGCGGTGGGTGTTATTGAGTCCACCAGATGTCATATTGGCACTTAAAAGCCTAAGGTGGTTTGAAATGCAGTACAGATTGTCTCGCGTTTGATCTTCTAAACCTGTCTCCATCCATCATCGTCAGCAACTGTCAAGATAACAGGGGACAAGTTTTGATTGGAGCCTGATTGTTTTTTGTTGGCGTAAAGGCAGAGATGCATATGGTCCTGAAGCCTGACATTTCTACATTTTCTGCTGGAAAAATGTGACTTTAAGCAGAAACAGGGCTAACTTCCACCCCAAAACCAATTTGTTTGATAGCATTCAGCCTGCAGAACAGGAAGGATATTTGTATTTATGTCCGCTTGAGTGCAGGCTTGCATGCACACACTCCTTGATTGTTTTTAGTTACATCTGATGATAATGCAGGGAGAAAGATCAATATGAAGTGAGTTGGCCTGGTAACCTCCACAAACAGCACAGAATTTACACTGAGACTTGACACAGGGAAACCGAGAAACATCATGAAAATTTTATGCAGGCAGAGAAGCTTTGTAACGATCTGCTCTCCACGGACCCTCAAGGTCTCTCGCATTGTGCTGATTTTCCCTCTTGGCCTCCTCTTTTCAGGAGTGATTTTGCAGCTCCTGGTGGAGTTTGTCAGCAGCGTTCTACCTGCTGATGTGTCTCCAGGAGACCTCCTGGCAGCAACCTCAGCAGGACCAAGAACGGAGTCTCACCATCCACCTCCTCACTCTCCTGCACGAAGTGGTGAACCCTGGAGCTTCTCTAGTCTTAATACACCATTTCTCCTTCAAAAGGGTGGCCGTGCTGCAGCGATTGGCCACCTCAGGCAGTGCATGGCCACCACCCTTGCCACAGCTCCTCCACCAGAGACCACGGCTCCTCCAGGACTTGACATTTCTACAGAAACCATGCTCCTTGCCTCAATGCAGACAGCAAATAGCCACCATCTTGTGAAAGAGAGCAAGAGCACATCCCAGCCTGGGAAAGCTGAAGCTCCACAGATGCACCATTTACAGGATGGGGACCTGCTCAGGCCACCATGCCCCTTGGCATGCACAGTGCTTTTGTGTAGCTGTGGAAGCCTCTCAGGACCTTGGCTTGGCTCCCTCCACAGGGAACCCCACCAGCTCCCCAGGGATCAGTTGTGAGCGACAGCAGCAGGATTTGGCTCCAGACGCCACAGTAATATGGTGCCAATTAAAGGTTTTATTAACATCAGCTTTTGTGGCGATCGCATCACTCACAAGTGCCAGTAAAACACTTATATCACACTATTAAGGGGCCCATATATGCCACATCACTCTTTTGTAAAATACTTCGTAAAGTGTTTTAAATTTTTCTGTCATCTCTTTTCCTTGTGGTTCTTGGCTGTAAAACCAGGCTGGGTTCAGCAGCTGGGAGCTCAGCTGAACGGGGCTCGCTGGGAGGGGGAAACCACCGTCGCTTTTCACTTACTCCGTGGTCTTAAAAAAAATAATATATATATATATATCTTCGCTGCAAAAGCATGAAATGGAGTAAAATTTTTCAGTGTGATCTCCTGTGTAAAAATATGCCATCCAAAAATGATCCTGTAATTCCTCATGAGCCTGCTGGTAAAAGTTGAGATTCACTGTTTATGGATGGTGTTTCCACAAGTCTTCGACTTCACTGGTTTCACAAAGCGAGGCAGAGGATGCTCCTGGCAAACTTGGATTTTAAACCTATTTTAAATGAAGACTCAAAGAATCTATTTGAACACATGTGGGTCTAGGAACAGTAGGACCCATCTCCAGTAGCAATTGGAACTATTTACAAAACGTTGGGGAAACAGACCAAAAAAACCCTCCAAAAACCAGCCCAGTGCTGAGACACACAGAGCTCAGCTGACCTCTTCCCAGCATTCATCAGATGAGCACTTATTTTTTGGAAAAAATCTAGGAATGAAAAGCCCAGAATCCAACCTAAGGTCAGTCGAAGCAATCTGGCTTGTTCCTGAGGGCCAGCAAAGGAATTAACATTAGGACAAAATACATTCATTTAGCACAAACCTCAGCCAGGATGTTTTTCTGATGGCACAGGAAAAGATTAGCATGTGATCACTCCAAAATCTCTCTAAACCTGATAATTTTACAGGGCTGGCAATGAGGACAGTGCAGCTGTGTGTTATCCAGCCCCTGTTATTCCCAAATAAACCCCACAACCCCCTCTGCGGTGGTGGGGGCATCAAACCTGCCCTGGCCCCCTACCACCTTTGCCTGCAGGGATTTGGTCAGGGACTCAAACCAGACAGACTGAGGTTTCTGGTCAGGAGGACGGACACACAGACACCTACCACAGCCTGTAGTGCATGTGCAACACGACCAGGGCCCCACAGAGCATCATCTGACCTGAGCCATGTTGGTCTCCTGCACCAAGCCTTCCTCCTTCAGACCTTCACACCCTCCCTGGTCTGCCTTGCCTGAAGTGGAGACATCTCTTTTCCAAAGAACCAGTTTCAGAAAATTTATTTATTCTAACCTTGGACTACTGCTCCTAGCGTGTTGCTTTAACTATCTTTTCTTTTTATTTTTTTTTTTCCCCTCTTTTCCTTTTTATTTTTTTTTTTGGTCCCTTCAGGAACTGACACAGTTGAGAGAGCAGAGAAATTAAACTGTGCAGGATTGCCTCCTGCATTGATAGACTCAGATTCTTATTCACACAGAGATTTGAGAAAAAACCAAACAAAAACAAAACCACCAAAACCCAACCCCAAATCATTGGGATCTCTCTTTGCTCAGAAATCTGTATTCCATTAACTCTGGCATAAGGCACAATGCAAACCAAATGAAAAAAGAGACTCACACCGGTGGGTAGGTAAAAAACAGAGGCAGAATGAATTAGCATACTCAGTGTGCAGAGAGAACAGAGGGCTTCGACTCGTATAAAATGATCCTGATGTGAGGAACAGTCAATCCCTCCTCGGAGCGGCAATAAAAACCCCTGGCCAGGACGGTCTGTGTGAATTTGGTAGCAGAGATAAGAAGGAGCCAAACTCCAGCGAGCATCACTTTCCTGCAATTGATTAGCTGCCCTACTTGAAGCTGGGAAACATCTGCACCACGCTTGGAAAAAATAAGAGCGGAGAGCACCCTGACAGCAAACCACCAGGCACTGACATCTGAAGGAAAGCTGGTAAACAAGAAAGTGACAATAATCCCATTATACAATGACAAAAAGTTTCGTTCTGTCCCTCGGAGGGAAGACCTCAGTGGGAAGCTGAGCAGGGTCCATCCAGACCTGGCGAGATGCTGGCTACCAGGGGCTCTGGATCCAGGCTGGGAAGCTCAGCAGCAGGAGCAGCCCCAAGACAGGAGTGTGACAAACCCTGCTCAGTGGTAATTAGCAGCCTCGCTGGCACCGGCCCCCGGGAGCTGCTGGGAAGGGTGCCCGGCTGTGGGCACACAGCACCGCTGGGACCGGGAGCTGGGGCCGCTCTCCAGCTCCTCCAGACGTGGCACGGGCAGCCTGTGAAATCCTCCATGCTAAAAAGAAAAAGCTAAAATGGATGGCCCCCTTCCTAATTAAGCAAGAACCTACCCCCTTGGGATGCTGAACCTCCCCCTCTTCCCCTGACTGGAGGAGCACGTTCAGAAAATAGCAGGGAGGCAGGTGGCAAAGCAGGAGAATGGCTCATGATTTGATTCTTGATTTGGTTCTGCTCACAGCCAGCCTGGCCAACAGGGTGCCAGCAGCAGTGAGCCCCCCTCTGCTCCCCACGAGTCCCCCCATTAGCTCATGTGGCTACAAGCATCGGTGCAGAGGAGGATGATGCTGATTTTGGCACGGGTCTGCACGGTGCCTGGCATCACCGAGGTCTCTGGGCATGGCCAATGGGCAATTACAAGCTCATCTGCAGACGGGTGTTAAAGCCAGGACCCCAGGCAGGTCTCAGCCCCCCCCACACCACCCTGGCGACCCGCAGGAACCAACCAGACCAATCAACATTTGCCATACAAAATACTCCTTATTTTCACAACGTGATGCCCTCGGATGAAGGCATCACCCCACCAGCACTGACACTGATGAAGGACCATCTCCCGTGGATTTGTGTCTTAGGGCAAACAGCGAGATCTGATTGAAGCTTTTCCAGCAGCTGGGACATTCCTCAAGGCCTTTCCCACATGGAAACATTAGGATCTAATGAATGGCTGAGCTTGTGGGGTTGCTCTTTCCTCAGCCGAGGCTTGAGCATCACAGCTTTCTGCAGCGTGACTGTTCCCACAAGCGTTGGTGGGATACAATGATAGGTGATTTTTGTGGGCACAGCAAGGAGCAGAGGGGAGGCAGGAGGTTGCAGTGGTAGGGAGAAGGGACAACAGGGAGGTGTAAGGTGGTGGGAGGGCAGCATGTGGGGCTCTCGATGCCTGTGCAGGATACTGGCAGTAAGTAATTTTAAAGATAAGGCCTTAAAAGTGCCAGTTTGCAGACACACACCGTGATTTGTTCACATTCACTCATGAAAACATATTGAGGACATATCTGTCAAATCGGGTTGGAATCCAGAAAAGCAATTAAGCTCTGCGTACATACATGTAGGGACACATCACCCTGTTTCCTAACAACATCTGGCTAGAAAAGACACATTTTTTTTTTTAAAAAAGAAAAACAAACCAGCAAGTATTTCCCCAGGGTACTGCAGAGCACACCTTCCCTGTTAACAAGTTCCCTTCACGCGCAGCGCGTACGGCTCAGAGCACTTCCACGAAGTTCTGCTCAGGGGTGAATTTCACCAGCAGAGAGAGGAGGAAAGAAACACAGCAAATCCCAGAAAGACTCTCGCAGCCCCAGCAGCCCTTGTGGGAGCCCTGGCAGAGACCAGCCAGAAAGTAAGACCGGCACGGAAGCCAAATGGCACAGTTTCTACCGGTCCACACAGGCAGAGGTGATTATGTGATGCATACATGGATCTTTCCAGCTGGAGGTATTTTAAACACACAGAAAATAATGTCGGAATCATAGGACTGCAATCTTTAAATTATATTCAAAAAAGATGCTCAAAGCATATATCATTGAATTATGAACAGCTTTGGCAGCTTTATTGATGATGTTGAATCTGGTTGACAGATGCATTTACACTGCATAAGCATTTGAGATGCTAGAGTAATTGCTTATTAGTCTTGTTGTGAGGCAAAACACCAGATTGAAATAAATAGGAGCTCATGAACACAGAATTTTGCTGCCTCTTTGATTATTTTTTCAAGCTAACCATCTGCTAAGCATCTGGGATTCTTAGAATCCAAGATCCATACCACACACAGGTGGGAATTAAAAAATACAAATAGAAGGAGCTTAAGAACCCAAACAAACTATAATATAAAATTGTCCAAAAATGACTAAGGAGTTTCTTTCCCAGCTTGCATACAAATGTAGGAAGTTAGGTTCTTGCAGGTCACCCTACACACCGAGCAGATGCACAGCCACGTTCCTGTGCCTGCTTCCAGCACTAGTGCTCCTCAACACATGCCAGGGCCAAAAAACAGTCCGTAGGGTACCCCGAGGTGGGGCATGATCACCCCACAGAGAAGGGGCCAAGCAGGGCCCTCAGCAGCAGTGGTCTCCTCCACAAACCAGACCTACAAGGAAAATCCAAATTCCCCCAGGAGGCAGGTGGCAAAGCAGGAGAACAGCTCATGATTTGATTCTTGATTTGGTTCTGCTCACAGCCAGCCTGGCCAACAGGGTGCCAGCAGCAGTGAGCCCCCCTCTGCTCCCCACGAGTCCCCCCATTAGCTCATGTGGCTACAAGCATCGGTGCAGAGGAGGATGATGCTGATTTTGGCACGGGTCTGCACGGTGCCTGGCATCACCGAGGTCTCTGGGCATGGCCAATGGGCAATTACAAGCTCATCTGCAGACGGGTGTTAAAGCCAGGACCCCAGGCAGGTCTCAGCCCCCCCACACCACCCCGGCAACCCACAGGAACCAACCAGACCAATCAACATTTGCCATACAAAATACTCCTTATTTTCACAACGTGATGCCCTCGGATGAAGGCATCACCCCACCAGCACTGACACTGATGAAGGACCATCTCCCGTGGATTTGTGTCTTAGGGCAAACAGCGAGATCTGATTGAAGCTTTTCCAGCAGCTGGGACATTCCTCAAGGCCTTTCCCACATGGAAACATTAGGATCTAATGAATGGCTGAGCTTGTGGGGTTGCTCTTTCCTCAGCCGAGGCTTGAGCATCACAGCTTTCTGCAGCGTGACTGTTCCCACAAGCGTTGGTGGGATACAATGATAGGTGATTTTTGTGGGCACAGCAAGGAGCAGAGGGGAGGCAGGAGGTTGCAGTGGTAGGGAGAAGGGACAACAGGGAGGTGTAAGGTGGTGGGAGGGCAGCATGTGGGGCTCTCGATGCCTGTGCAGGATACTGGCAGTAAGTAATTTTAAAGATAAGGCCTTAAAAGTGCCAGTTTGCAGACACACACCGTGATTTGTTCACATTCACTCATGAAAACATATTGAGGACATATCTGTCAAATCGGGTTGGAATCCAGAAAAGCAATTAAGCTCTGCGTACATACATGTAGGGACACATCACCCTGTTTCCTAACAACATCTGGCTAGAAAAGACACATTTTTTTTTTTAAAAAAGAAAAACAAACCAGCAAGTATTTCCCCAGGGTACTGCAGAGCACACCTTCCCTGTTAACAAGTTCCCTTCACACGCAGCGCGTACGGCTCAGAGCACTTCCACGAAGTTCTGCTCAGGGGTGAATTTCACCAGCAGAGAGAGGAGGAAAGAAACACAGCAAATCCCAGAAAGACTCTCGCAGCCCCAGCAGCCCTTGTGGGAGCCCTGGCAGAGACCAGCCAGAAAGTAAGACCGGCACGGAAGCCAAATGGCACAGTTTCTACCGGTCCACACAGGCAGAGGTGATTATGTGATGCATACATGGATCTTTCCAGCTGGAGGTATTTTAAACACACAGAAAATAATGTCGGAATCATAGGACTGCAATCTTTAAATTATATTCAAAAAAGATGCTCAAAGCATATATCATTGAATTATGAACAGCTTTGGCAGCTTTATTGATGATGTTGAATCTGGTTGACAGATGCATTTACACTGCATAAGCATTTGAGATGCTAGAGTAATTGCTTATTAGTCTTGTTGTGAGGCAAAACACCAGATTGAAATAAATAGGAGCTCATGAACACAGAATTTTGCTGCCTCTTTGATTATTTTTTCAAGCTAACCATCTGCTAAGCATCTGGGATTCTTAGAATCCAAGATCCATACCACACACAGGTGGGAATTAAAAAATACAAATAGAAGGAGCTTAAGAACCCAAACAAACTATAATATAAAATTGTCCAAAAATGACTAAGGAGTTTCTTTCCCAGCTTGCATACAAATGTAGGAAGTTAGGTTCTTGCAGGTCACCCTACACACCGAGCAGATGCACAGCCACGTTCCTGTGCCTGCTTCCAGCACTAGTGCTCCTCAACACATGCCAGGGCCAAAAAACAGTAGTTAGGGTACCCCGAGGTGGGGCATGATCACCCCACAGAGAAGGGGCCAAGCAGGGCCCTCAGCAGCAGTGGTCTCCTCCACAAACCAGACCTACAAGGAAAATCCAAATTCCCCCAGAGTCACCAGAAAGACTTCCAGGACTCTCTTGCAAGAATTTTGGTAGACGTTGTAGACTTCAGGTTATGTCTCTGTCCCTCGCTGATACATTTTTAAAACTTCTACCACATTTTAAGCAAGTTTGACAGGAAAAAACCCAAACAACCATAGTGAGGGAAAGCCTGTGATGTCTGTTCAAACCTTTCCCCGGCTTGATCCTTCTGCTGAGGAGAGGGCTGTGCCTACACACCATCCATTGGGATGGAGACCCAGCCTCTTATTCCAGCTGCCCTTCCCCAGTCTCCAGGTGACACACGTCCACCCATCCCTGTCCTCAGCATGGCCCCATGCTGGCACCACCACCCAGCAGAGGGGGAGAAGCATCATCTGGCTGAGCACCAGCCCTTCACAGCCCTTTCTACTTGGTCTGAAGACAAGGGGAGGAAGCAATGGGTACATCGGGAGCAGAAGTCTCAGCCGAGGTGCTGCAATCCCCACAATAAACAAAAGTAATGATCTGCAGTCTGAAATTCAAGCAGGACAAATTCAGCAGTCAGAATGAAGTTTGCTACACAGTTTATTGCAGCCTGTGGGATGGCAGCTTTGATAAGAACATAAAATTGATATTTGAATTTTCCCCAGCTGCCATTGCACTTGATGCTGAGAACACGAGTTAATAAAAACAGCCAGTTAAATAACTGTCAAACTCCAGCAAATACCCATAAAGCAAATGTTCTTTTAAAAAAGAAAATTAGAAATGCATTTTTCTCCATGAAAAAGTGCAATTAGAGAAGCTTTATAACTAATATTTGTTTTTGGTTCTAAAATATTAAGGATCTCTCCTAAACAGAGCACAATGAAGGGCTGCAATTAATCTCCTTTGAACACACACATTCAGGTATTTAAAAAGGAAAAAGAAGAAAGAATGATTTGTGCACCGAGATCTATCATCTCCAAAAAGCTGTAAACAGTATCTTAGAGAGCAGAGTTTGTGTGACAAATTTGAGATTAGGCGGATTCCGATCTAAAAATTAAATTGCTTATCAGAGAAATAATATTAAAGTAAAATAAATTAGAATCTCTACTGAAGACTCTAAAAGTAATTTTTAAAATTAATTAGAATCAAAAAGATGGATCTCAAAGGATAGGACAACTCTAATTTAGACAGACGGTAATTAATTCCTTATTTCAGAAATTCATTAACAGGCTGTAAGAGCAAATCATTCCTTTGCTGGAGTTAAGCTCCAGAGAGAAAGATTCATCTGGAAAGGGGATACAAGAACTCCCCTGCATCTGTGGGCAGAAGGGCAGGGAGAGTCTCTGACCATGGGGTGCATGGTTGGGCCAGCAGCTGCCCAGGGGGTGGCAGTGATTTATTTTTGGGTGGGCAATGTGTGCCTGGTCCCCTGGGTGGGCAGGGTTTGGACCTTCAGCTGGTCACGCTCCTGGCTGGGTGGTGAAGAGGCTGCAAGCACGGAGGCTAGGGTGAACCATGGCCCCTGCAGGGATTTGTGAGTGGGGAAGGTAAATAAAGCACAAAGCATCACTCTTATTTCTCTCAAAAAGCAATACAACGTGCTTCCCCTCTCCCACTCTTGGCTTCCCCATCTTGTTTTGCCCTCACTGAGCTCCTGCCAGACCAGCACAGGTCCCACCTTAGGTCCTCAGTCCCTAGCGTGGAGACCAAAACCCTAGAGATTTGGGGGAGTTTTACCATAAAACTTTAGCCTGCAGCAACAGGGAACGGAGCTCAGAAAGAACACATTCCCATCCTCTTTCTCTGCTCCTACTTAAAGCCAACAGACATTTTGCAGCTCAAAAAAAACCCCAAACAAAACAATCCTCCCCCCCGAATTCACAAAGAAAAAAAAAAAAAAATAAACAATCCTCCCCCCCGAATTCACAAAGAAGAAAACTTGTGCATCTCAATAGACTCAGTGCGTGAGTTTCCACCGCCGATAACAAATGCACTGGCAACCTGGTCCATCACCAGCCCCTCTGGAGCCACTTCACAACTGCCACTCCAACCCCCCCAAGCCTTTGGAGAGGCCAAAGCACAAGGATGGTCCTTGCCAGGAAACGCACTCGGCAAGCTGGCATCTGGGTCCCTTTGATAACTCGTTAGGCTTGGAGCTCATCCTCCGAGCTGGAGGGTTTGTCAAGGGGAGGATAAGCAAGGCATAGAATCTGCTGCCTCTACCCAACTGGAGAGAAGCCCAAACCTAAATCCTTATCTGAAAGGACCTGAGCTCCGGATCTGGATCCGAGGAGCATCCTGCTGGCCTTCCCATCTGCGAGGAAGGCAGCCCAAGCCCCGGATCCACAGCGTGGTGGGAGAGAGCGAGCCATGAATATGGATTTAACCCTCTCTGCTGAACCCTTTGGGCTGCCACACACCACACGGCAGTGGCGGTCCTGGGCCATGCTGGCTTCTTGGCCCTACTGCAATACAGAGGATTAAGTGGCCCTTTCTCCAGAGAAGAAACTTAGTGGCCTGTGTGGTGCATGGACAGACAGCTCTCAAGCTCTTCCTCCAGACGCTGCAGGAAGGAGATAGAAATACAATAGGATTAGCCAGCACTGGCTGCAAAATAATCTTCCTCTGCATCTTAATTCATGGTCCCCAGGTCCTGTCGGGAGAAGCAGCTTCCAGAGAGGACAACGGATCCCATGGCAGTGGGATGTCACCATCTGGGACCAAAGAGGAGCCACGCACCACGACACCTATAACAAAATACCATATTTTGCCCACCCTTCTCTGCCTCAAGCTTAGGGTGAGTTCACCCCTCCTTCCCGTGGTTCATTTAAGCCCAGGTTTGATTTGCAGGAGCTGAGGGGGCTGCCCAAAAAGCTAAAACCAGCCCCCACATCGTATGTGGGGCTGTGGTTCCTTTTTCCTAAATCACATGGCAGCCTAAAGCCGCTTTGCTGGAAAATGCAAGTTGCTCCCTGTTGCAGAGCGCTCAGCTCTGAGCACTGCACCCCAGGGTCTCCAGAAAATAAAGACAATTAGTGGCTACCTCTGAAAAATTAATTTAAGTGACAGACTGTGAAGCTGCCAAAAACTAACAAGCATGTAAAAACTGACTTAAAAAAAAATAACAATACGTCAATGTGTCTATATTTTTCTTTTTTCCTTTCACAGGGAGCCATTGCTGCCTTGAAAGTCCTTGCTCAGGCTAAAAAAGCGGAAAAAAGAACAAGACTTATAGGAGTTACTAGGTTAAACAGTTGATTAAAAAGGAAAGAAAAGATCTTTTTTTCCTCTAAAGTTTCCTGGGATGTTTTAGCTGGAGGCAGCCGTGTTGGCACAGACCAGTGAGGGTGTAAGATTGACACAAAGCACTAACCCCGGGAAGTTTTGGGGGTAGGTGGCACAGTCTCAGCTGCAGAGCACTGCATGCTTGAAGAAAGGATTGTATGCTGGATAGTTATGCTGGCTGGTTTCTTTTCCTTTCCCTCAGTGGCATTAGCAGGTTAAATAAAACAACAAAAAAAAGAAAACCCAAAGTGATGCTGCTGACCTGAGCCAGGCAGGCAGGACTGCTCATGGGCGCCCTGTCCCCGTGTCATGGCTCCTCATGAACCAGACACACACCACGACCTGTGTGGGAAACAGTGGCTGCAGGAGGAGGGTTGGTGCCGGAGATGCTCAAGACACCATGTGCCACCAACACAGCACAGGTCCTGGCTTAGAGGTCGCCCCTTCATCACTCCAGCTGCATCAAAAAGCCACTCATATCTCAAATATGCCACCAGCCACAGAAGGGCTCTATTTTAAACATGGCTCATGCTACAGATTTAACATTTAGCTACATTTGAGTTTTTAACCTCCTCTGATGCCACCCAGCCCCCACGGCATCTCAGCATCCCGTGCACCGAGCAGTGTCAGGGCAGGCCATGGCCCTCTCCTCCTCCCACCAGCTGCTGCGCTCAATTCTCCTCCTGATGAACACTCGAACACGGTGTTGTGGACAGATGCCTTTACAGCTCAACAAATCAAACATTCTGCCCACCACCCCACTGGCTCTTTCATTCACTGTGTGACAAATGCCTGGAAATTGTTTGGTTTTCTGTCATTATAACCCAAGGTTATTAAGTTTACATCAACCCGACAAGGAGAGCAAGGCTAGGGAAATGAAGCGTTGCCTCCAGAGCGAGGAAGGGACAGGCATCCCTTCAGATGCATGGTGCAGTGTCTGGATTGCTGCTTTTCCTCCTGCCCCATCACCATCTCCCAGGCTGAGCACAAACAGCTCGATTTTTCTTGGAGAAGAGACCTTGTGGTCTGGACAGAGCATGAGGTGGCAGAAGGGATGATGCTGGAGATGCCTCTATCTCAAATATCTTTCAAGCCCTCCATGCCCTGAGATCGAAGGCAATGTCCCCCGCCCAGTACCATGTCACATCTGTGGTGACCAAAGGTACCTCAATCGCTTTCCTACAGCCATGACTCATTGACTGGTTGCTCGTCCACAACCTGTGGGGAAACATCTGTCCAATCACAAAAAGCTGCAGGTGGCCAGTCACTTTCCACTGTGGCCTGGGCTGTTGCCACATCAAGAGTCCCCCTGTCCCCTTCACAAGTCCCCAGGTAGCCTCTTAGCTGCCTCCTAATCATCAGGAGGCCTCTGGATCTCTATTGATACCAAAAAGCATTTCCTTTCGAATGCATGGTGCAGTGTCTGAATTTCTGCTTTTCCTCCTGCCCCGTCACCATCTCCCAGGCTGAGCACAAACAGCTTGTTTTTTCTTGGAGAAGAGACCTTGTGGTCTGGACAGAGCATGAGGTGGCAGAAGGGATGATGCTGGAGATGCCTCTATCTCAAATATCTTTCAAGCCCTCCATGCCCTGAGATCGAAGGCAATGTCCCCCGCCCAGTACCATGTCACATCTGTGGTGACCAAAGGTACCTCAATCGCTTTCCTACAGCCATGACTCATTGACTGGTTGCTCGTCCACAACCTGTGGGGAAACATCTGTCCAATCACAAAAAGCTGCAGGTGGCCAGTCACTTTCCACTGTGGCCTGGGCTGTTGCCACATCAAGAGTCCCCCTGTCCCCTTCACAAGTCCCCAGGTAGCCTCTTAGCTGCCTCCTAATCATCAGGAGGCCTCTGGATCTCTATTGATACCAAAAAGCATTTCCACTTCAGTGTAAGCTCCTTATCTCACCAAAGAGTGTGCTCAACACTCAACGTCTCTTATCCCATTACCACATATGAAGAGCTCCCATTCTTCCACCTACTGGAAAGAGTCTATTTATGTGTTTACAGCTTCGTTAGCCAAATGTCTCCCTCCCACCCTCCTTTTCCTGATTGTTGATAAACATGGAAATCCATTCCCCTCCCAGCAAGGGGAGCAGGGGATCTTTCATCCTCCCCCGATAAATGGTAATAAGCTTCTTATCCTCTTACCAATAACCGAGAGCATTGCAAATCCTGTGTCAGACACACTAGGGTTAGGGTTGTTTGCATTACGTGAAGAGATTTTGTGAAGTGGCAAATAAAAGGCGTATCATTTTGTTCTTTTATCCGAAACTTCCTTCTAGGAGGGAAGGCAGAGCTGTTTAGAAGTACATTTAATTGGGTATTATTCAGTATCAGGTTGAGGCAAGTTCTCCTGTCTCCCACAAAGAACTTCCGCACTAATTTGTTCCTACTCGTGGATGAAAGGTCATTGTGCTGACTACGAAGTTAAGTAAACAAAATTAGCATCTGATTTAAGAGACTTCTTATTCCCTCTGGTGTAAATTAGTGTAAAAATTAGCAAGACTTTCAGTTGCTTCTGTTTTCTGCATTTGAAGTGCATCAGTTCCCTGATTTTAATGGTGTGGAGGCTTATTATTTCTTTACGTATGCAACTGCATACATATGGGTGGCAAGATGGAAGGGACTGAGTGTATCAGCTTTAGCAGTGAAAGTCGTTCAAGGTTAGCAAAAGCAGGACAGAAATGCTCACAGCAGCTCTGACACCCAGACACTGATGGAGTAACAACTCCGTACTCAGCAATGGGAAAACATTTTAAAAAATGCAATATGGCCTTTACCTGTGACATTCACAATAACCCAGGGCAAAGCAAACCCACCGTGACTACAAAGGCTAACAGGGTGCTTCATTCAAGAGTTTGATTTTCTTTTATATAAATAAAAAAATAAGGTCTCTCAGGTGTTTGTATCACCTTCAAATCACTCCAAATAGATTACAAAAAGCAGCCACTGCTTGAGATTAAGGTAAAAAAATCCCAACAAATATGTTCCGGAAGCAGATTCCTGATAAGTTGCTCATTAAAAAGCTTTAAACTTCTTCCAAATCATCCATTATTGATTATTGCTGCCCATTCTAATAAATAATCTGATATTACTGCAGCTTTCTCTGATGAGGTTAACTTTATACTGCATTCATGAGAAGTCCGCTCAGGGAGAGAGGACTGAAAAGCGTAAACACATTAGAAAATAACCTCAGAGAAGGAAGGCTGTAGAGGTACATTTTTCTATCCTGCTGGGCAGAACAGCCTGCCGAGGAGGCAATCATTCCTGGGGAAGTGGGAGGAGCTGAGCTGGCAGTAAAGGAACACCTGAACCTTGGCATCTTCCAACCTAAGTATGGGGGACACATTTTTCTAATCGCCACTTCATTGGTTTAAAGACCATTCCCAGCATGTCACACACCACATTCCAGCAGTGGATGGGATGCATGAAGACACCTATTAAACTGGAAGGCTGGAAAGAAAGCCCAGAAGTGAGTTTTTTTTAATGCCTCTGGCAAAAACATTTAGCTACCCCATAACAAAGGGGGGAGCTGGAGCAGAGCCATGGGACTCATGCCTGTGGGAATCTCTCCCAAGATATTCTTGCTTGGAAAAAAAATAAAAATATCAAGCAAACCCCCCAGATGATGACAGACTGCAACTATTGGCAAGAGATGCAGGGGGTTTGCTCTTTCTGTCCACCTGCACCCAACCCTCTGCAGAGACCTGCTGTGTGTCCACCCCACAGAAGAGTTTCTCCTCCAAGTTACACCGGCTGCAGCTCTCTCCAGGGATGCTCTGGCTCTGTCAGAGCCATGGTCTTCCCCAGGGACAAATATCATGCAAAGGGAGCAAAACCAGCTGCCCCAGGCAGCCTACTGATGTGGGGGCTACACTGCTCTCCGGTGAGGTCCTCCTACCGTAGTATTTTTAATCTTACATGCTACTAATTTGAATGTTGATTTTCCACTGTGCAGTTCAAACATATTTCCACTTTAATTGGTAAAACTCAGTCCCCAGACCCCAAAGAAAGGTGCAGCATTTTCAACCAAGCTCATCATTTTGAGTCTGCAATTGCTTGTTAAACCAAAAAGATGTGAAACTGTGAGCAATATGTTAAAGTTAATAACATGAATATTAATTCCCCAAAGAGTTATGGAATATATGTATTCTACCAGCTAAGCAAAGGTAGCACTCCTCCAGCCCCGTAAGAGAAAGGCAGGCACTGAAGTAATAGTTTGCATTTCTTACTGACTCAGTTTAAAACGTGAGCAGAAACACTCATTTTCTAGTTAAGAAGGGAGCAGTCACTGCAATTGCCATGAAAGACTTTCTGCAGCAGAGGTTTGGGACTTCCCAGGTTTGGCCAGGCCAGGGGAGGAGCACTGGTCCCTGACTTAAGAGCCGAGTTGAGGGACAGCCCGAGTGCCAAAGTTAGGGTAGCCCTAGTATCAGAGATGTCAGAAACCAGACAACTACTGGCAAACCCTCAGCCCAGGTGCAGTTTGAGCACCACCAGGTCCTTTGCTCTCTTTGCACAACAAATCCAGGACTTGCTCCTTACACTAGGACACCAATTCTCCCAGAAGAGTCACCCATGAACTTGTTCTTCTAAGTACAGAGAGAGCATTTTGTGGGAATACCAATTTTTCCCAGTCTCATTAGACATGTGATAAAAATGCCAGCCTCCTCAGAGACTTAAATAAAGTTTCTGGGAACAATTGGATGTAGAGATAGAGTAAGCAGAGAAGTATTTCTCTACCGAAAGAGATCTCTGGAAACACCAGAGCCCCAAAACAAGGGGCTCAGGTACCTCTAGGTGGCAGCTGAACAGGGGCTTCAGGCAATCACCTCAAGGAAATGCTATCTGAAGTCCTCCCAGATCATCCTTGAAGGGCAGGTCTTCCTGTGTCCAGAGTCACGGACATCCTTCCTACATCTAGAGTCACAACACAAATCATTTAATGTGCCAGAAGATCCAGTTCAAAAACAACCTCGAATTTCTCTTGGGGAGAGCAGAAACCTCTCCGCTGGCTCTGGAGCAGCTGGAATATTTTCCCCTGTTGCCCAGACCATACTTAGCAGCCCTCTCTGACAGGTGTGGCCTTGATTCCACCTTGACCAACCCCGAGCCAGAACTTCTCGTCATAGCCATTTCCCTCACTATTGTATTCTTCCTTGCAGTTCATCAGCCAAAAAGCAGTGCTCGAGAGAGGGACAAAAGTTCAAAGCTGTCACAAAAGGGACCTCTTACAACAAGGTCACTAGACCTTGCAGGGAAGAGACAGTTTGCAAATGCCGTGGCCACAGAGTCTTACAAAAACAGAGATTAAAACCACAGCTAAAAAAAAACAGCAGAAGAGCCGTTAAGCATATGTTGGGTACAAGCTAATAAACACATAAACAACAACAATTGCTAGTTAACCACAGGCAAGAACTTTCTACAAGCCGCAGGTACTAGGCACAAATTGACAATAATCAGGTTTAATGGGTTTGGTTTACAGTCTCCCTGGTTTGCATGTTTTATTCTTTTCTTCAATATTAGCCAGTAAAATAAAGTCTCTCTGTAGTTGCAAATCTGTTGGGGTGGGCGAGTCCCAGATGTTGGTAGAGTCACAGTCAACAGAGATCCCCAGGGATGGGGAATTTTTGTTCTGTTATAATGCTGGGGCCTCAGGCAGAGTGTGAAGAGTGCAATAACAAGGATGAAAATTTGGATCCAAACCAGAAGCAATAACTAACAGAAGTGCTTAAGTCCAAGGGAATAAACTCAAACTTTTATTTCCATTCAGATGGAGAGCTCTTAGCACTGGAAAAATGCAAGAGATGCCATACAGAGGTAGATTTAAAACATGACCCTATTTTCAGCATAGAAGTTGAAGCTCTGCTTTGATTGGACTAGAAATAAACGAAGCTCATTTGAAGAAAAACACAGCAACCTTTTAGCTCAGACTCTGAAAGAGGCTGCCCAGACCACAACAAGTTCTATCTGAGATCTCTGGAGCAGCTTTCCTCCAGGATCACACCGAAGCCAGACAGCGCTACGCTTCCCACTCCCAAGGAGGAAGAAAATCCTCATCCCACTTCCCGTGCCTGTAGCTGGAGCCGCTTCCCAGAGGAAGGTCTGGGCATCCTTGTAGAGGGACACACACCTGCACAGCTCTCAGCCACCGCTGTGCATCAGAGGCACCACACTGCCTGCAGCACAGGGACCTCAGGTTCATGGTGACCATGCACCACAAGGAGAGGAGTCAATGCCACAATCATTACTATCCTCAGACATTTCTACAGCACCACCAGTTTTCACAAACAAGATCAGAGACCATCTGACCCAAGGAGATGTAGGCAGTGTAGGGCAGAACACACAAGCAGAACAAAATACAGTGGAATACAGGACTCCGAGGAAGAGAGAAGAGGAAGGACCAGGCACTCAGCAGAACCTGGCTTAGTAAGAGCTTTCAAACTATTTACTTGTTGTATCAGCATCTATTGCATAGTTTTACTAACAGAACACCCTCAACTCTGACAAGGAAGCCAAAAGCAATGACATGACTTACCTGTTTCCATGAACGGAGATGAGGTTTCAGGCTGGTCCTTGCTCCAGCCCAACCACAATACCCAATAAATGGGGGAAAACAGCAGAATAACCTTTCCTCACCTCCCCCTCCAACTGATTTGCCCTTTGCTTCCTGATTGGCCCCAAGAACCTCACACAGCATGTGTGGGGAATTAATTACATCCTCCTTAAAGACTGCTGATTAACATTTCCATCACATGCTAACAAGACACTTCCTGGCTTCAATCTGCTTTTCTTCATTATGGCTTTCTGGAGACAAACTTTATACGTTTATGAGAAACATTAAATGCACAATCGTCTGACTACAATTTATAGTTGCCCTGGTTCTGTGGAGTTTGTGTAAAGACTCAATATATTATGGTATAAAATCTGGAATGGGCTCCTTACAGCTAGATCTCCATCCACAGCTGTTTCTTAGGTCATTGTGGAGGTTGCCATCAAAAAAACAGCAACCAAGGCCAGAAATATGGATTGATCCAGCCTACCTGAGCCTGGTGAAAGCGGAGAGGAAAGCCCACCTAAAAAATAACAGCAACGTGATACCTTCTGGACTTCCAGCAAAAGCACAGGGTGATTTGGCCACTAATTGCACCTGCAACAGAGAGAGATTATTGGGGAAAAAAGTTAAGATTGGCATTATGGACAACAGGTTAAAAAATAAGAGGGAAATAATAAACAAAGACTGAGCAGTACATGTAAAGATGGTAATGAAGGTGGACACCCAGAATATTTCTCACATTTAATGCAAGGGAAAGGTTCCAGGGTTTGAACAAAATGACTTCTATCAAGGGTTTTGCAGTTACTGTAATGCTTATGAGCCCTCGCATTAGCACATACATTCAGCATCCAGAGTCTCACTCCAATACATAATACAATAAATACACAAGAAGCTTATTGTAATAATACACCACCACAGCAAATGAAATAGTAATTAGAAGCATAATTCAGACAGATTTTAGTTAATACCTATTTACTCGGAGGTGCTAATCTCCCAAATAAATGTCCTTAGTGTACAAAATGTGCCTCCACGCTCCCAACTTCCCTCTGTCAAAAACTGTTCACCCCCTAATTGGAATTTAAAAAATTACCCCATTTTTTGGAGTGTGCTGGCAACAGCTATACCAGCTTTCGGAAACTAAATTCTGCTGAGGTCAACAGTTTAGCACCTCGCTTGAGAAAGCTGCTGTGGGCAAAGCAATCCATCCGCCTTGCCCTCCTCCGGCCAGGTCGGGATCCATCACACCACTACTCCCACTAATGGGAGTCAAAATGGCTAAAAAAATGCCACAATCTCATTTCCTCCCTCCTTGGCCGATTCCCAGCGTGTGCCCTCTCCCAGCAAGGCCATGGGTTTAACCATTAACCATTCAAGGTGTGGTGGACTCAGGCTGGAGGAGAACAGGGACATTGTCACACCAGCCCACCACCTCTCTGCCCGTTGGGTGGACGGGCAACAGGAGGAACAGGGGCTCCTCTGCTCATTCCCTGAATTAAGATCATTGCCAGCCTGCTGCGCTTCTGCTGGGTCTCTGGGGTGGCTCAGCCTTCATGCCTGTGCTTCGTAGTGAGTCTAGGAATTATTTACAAATTTGGAGTAACAGGCAGTAGAGGGGAAAATTGTTTATTCATACTAGAGTGGAGCCCGGGGGTCCCCGTGGAGCTCAGGGCTGGGCTGCTCCTGTTGCTGAGTGCAGGCAGAGAACAAGGCAGTGCTGGCTCTGCCCCACACCAGCCAGCAAAGAGGAGGAAGGAGGATGTTCATCTGCCTCCATCTGCAGAAGGGGAAGGGAGTGAAGCCTCCGAGACTTTCCTGGATGCACAGATGCCTGCGGCAGGGAGGGAAGCAGCGCTTCCAAGTCCCGGCACAGTATTCACACCTCCAAATTATTCAAGCCCTCGGTGAAGCAGTGCTGAGCCAACAAAAACGAGTCGCAGCCTTTGCCCAGGACTTGACCCCCATTCTCCAGAGAAAAGATTAAAAGGAGTAACGAAGATTAATTTTTACTTCTCCTCTACGTGTGGCCGCAGTGGCTCTGGAGCCCTGCCCTGGCTGGGGATGAGCACACGGGGTGATGATGTGATCAAAGGAAGGCTGTACTTGCACAGGAGCATCCTTCCCAGTGGAGAGAGAAAAGGATACCCTAAGGGATCCACCAAAGCTCCTGGGCAATGCAGACCCCCTGCCCTTCCAGGGGTAGTGAACCAGTCCTATCTCCCACTCAAAACCTGGAAATCCCCCGAGACATTCAGGTTGGAGGGAGACCAGGTTCTTCTATAGAGAAAGGCTTCGGACACGTGTGCACCAGCAATTGCCACCACTGCTCAAGTTGGACCCAGAAGCGCCTGTCAGCCCTTGATGAAGTAAAAGCACAAAATGCCATCAGCTGTGACAGCCCAGGGATTGATCTGGCCCTACAGAGACAGCAAAGGGGGGAAAGTGGAGAGCATAGCCTACATGGACCATAATTCTGCAGCCCCAGGCTGTGCATTCATTGCTGTCTTTTCTCCCTCCGTCACTGGGGTCATGTGCAGTAAGGAATTTTATCCTGCGGGGCTGCCAGCCTTTTAATCCAAGCAGTTCATTTTCTCCTTGGAATTCATCTTCTGGACCAGGACGCACTAACTGCGAGCCTGCATTTGTGATAAAGACCACGAGACATAAATATTTTACACTGGTAATGAGATATTTAGCATTGATATACAGCTCAAAGCCCAGTGCAATTCCAGCTTTGTTAATTATAATGAACTATTGTAGGACTCGACTTCATCTGCTCCTTGTAAATCTTGCAATGCTGGTGTGATGTGCTGGTGGCTCCTTTCCAGGGTGAGGCTGAGCTCAGCCTGCTGAATGTTTAATCAGATGTTCAGGCCCGCTATAAGAGCAGTTTAATGGTGTGAATGGTGCGTGGGTTGTGTTATGCTTCTGCCTGGCTCCCTTCTGGAGATGAAGATATGGCCTGTGCATAGCGCCTGAGTATCAATCTATTACAAATCCACCATTTTTCCTACTTACAGGTCTCAAGCAAGGACTGAAGCTGTTAACCATCAGGATTGTCTTCTACTGCCCGAGCTGCCATGACTTGTAGGAAAGTAAGCCAACTTTGCTCGTACAACTTGACCTCTGGAAGAGGATATGGACCTCAGCCATCTTTTCTGAAGTCCTTTTGGGCACCTTCTGTCAGTGGCTCTTCGTGTGGCAATGACATGATTGAGCCTTGTCGCTCCTCCCAAAGCCTGTGACGGACAGCAGCTCTGTCCCCATGCCCTATCCCTGCATCTGACACATCCCAGCTGGATTTTGGAAAGCTTCAAGCTCACATCCATTGATAGTGTGTAAATAGACAGCGCAGACACACTGTGTCTTGGGGTAAAAAAAAAAAAAGTCTACATTTGAAGCAAAGCTCAGCCAAACCTACTGGATTTAGGCTGATACCAGACTGAGGGTAGAGGCAGAAGCATCCTCCTGCCTGATAAGGGACCATCCTCCCCCATTTTCCTTACTTTTCCTTTTGAGAAGGAAGGGTCTGGTAAGACATGATGCTTCTTACACCAGTAGCATCCCTGAAGGGGGTAGCAGGTATATCCCCCTCTCCTTCCTTCCCTACAGGCCTGGGAGTACCCACCAGTTCCTCTGCTTCTCCCTGCGTCTTTCAGGGGAAAAGCCACTCTCAAATCCAGTCTGATACAATTCCTGTGGGCCATCACACGGCAGGAACTGCTCTACTCCCCCAGCCAAAAATGCTGCAGAGCTTTTTACCTCAAAAACCACAGGGCAGGAACTGCTCTATTCCCCCCAGCAAAAAATGCTGCAGAGCTTTTTACCTCAAAAAATATTGAGCCTTTGGAGTTAAGTTCATACGCCCAGAATCACCCAGGATCAGGCCCTTGGCCCTGGGGCGTGTGTAGGACATGAGAAGAGCAGAGGAGAAAGCACTTTTGAGTTGATTTGACTCCAAAAAGTCACATAACACTGTCCAAACAGACCAGCCAGCGTGGATCAGGCTCTGAATAAATCCTGCCTGCACTGAAGCACCTGGAAACGGGAGATATCAATGGCAGGAAGAGCATCAAGTTGAAAATGTGATGGAGTGTGAAGCTGGCGTTGGGAACTGCCATGTAGGAATGGCACGGTTCCGCCTTTATTTAGAATTAGTGGATACTTGAAAAAGTAGCTTAACATTTTGTCAGATGCTAAGCATAAATCTGGATAATAATTCACGCTACACTAGACTCTTTATAACAGTAGTTTGCTAAAACAAATTGAATTCAAACCTATATTCATTTACTAACTTAATGCATGGCATATCTGTGAATAATTTTTCATAGTCTAAAAAAAATTCTGGGCACAGGCTTAGTTGGAAAAGGGCCAGCAAATCTAAAATTAATGTACATTAAAGCATAACTGGTACTCTAAGTGCATTTGTTATATGCAACAATAACTGCTTTAAGCCTTTTTTTTTTGAGAGGGAGATTTTGTGTAACAGCTAAAAGAAGTTTAGATCTGAAAATCCTGGGGTAGAATGACAAATCAGAGCTTCTTCTATTTCAAACTGGCGTTGTGCAAATTTGGGAGAAGGGAAAGACCCAAGTAATTTGGCACTTAGAAGATGCAGTGTTATTAATGGAACAACTTACAGAAAAAGTTTGCCTTTTTCCTTTTTAAATGGTTACTGGGGGTGGCGAGAAAGAAACTTCTTCGCTTTTGAAGACGTGTTGAAACATCTCTGCTCTTCCCCCATCTCTCCCTCACTTGAAAGCATGCAACTTCAAGAAAAAAATAAATTATTCCACTTTCACACATTGCCACATCGCATTCCAAAACTGAAGTGCTTCCAATCATCTTTTTTTCTTTTGAGGTGTAATAGGGAAAAAAGTGCTAAGTTCTGTAAAAGTAAGGGTCCACTTCTACACCACTTCTGCACAAAAAAAATCATTGCAGTCCTGCAAAACCAAACCCAGATAAAGTTTGACAGCCATCTATTTGCTTAGCAAGTGAAAGCCTGACCCTCAATGTGCCCAGCTATGCAGAGAGGACCATTTGGAGAAGAGCAGTGTAATTTATCAGGGCCACCCAGAGCATGAGGGATGGAAGACACCCACCAGGATCTTGTGTTTTATGTTACTCCCTCCTATGAAGATTCATGTTTCAGAAAGCAGGAGCACTCCTTGCACACCATCCAAAGGCTGCCTTACATTTCACCTCTGTGGCAACCCCTCCAATGCACATTAATATTAATTTCTTCTTCCTCCCCCATCCCAACAATTATTTACTTTGCAAAGGATTTACTGTGACACTTCAGTTGAAGGCAATGTGTATAAGCCCCACTCCTGCTGTACAAGAATTAATTTTTAGAATTCTTAATTTATTACCAATTAATTTCTTCTAAATTATAGGAGAGGCGACCTGCTGTAGATAACTGTTCCTTTCTAATGCCTTCCTAGAAAATCTTTCATTAACGAGCCCATTAATTTAATGGTGGCTGGGGCAAATCATCCAGAGACAACCCTTCAGTTGCAATCTGTATGTCCCGCCTTGAATTCTTGAGAACACGGTAAGAAGAAAGCTGGGTTTGTTTGCAATAAATGCTGGTGTAAAATATGCCTGTATATGTATGTATGCAAATAGCTTGATCTAGCATCATTAAACCTCTTAAGGAAATATGAAGTTTTGAAGCCATTTCCCACTTTAGAGCTCAGGCAATGACTGGAGCATCTGCATTAAATGTTTAATGTTCAGCGGAAGTGCAAATCACCATTTAATTAACTTCTTCCATAAAATATGATAGTTTAGTGAAGTGAACACAGATGAATTATCATTATTGAGGAGGATGCTGAATGCGTTGGTGAATACCAGACTTTGCAAAGCTGACAACAGTGGATCAGGGGGTTCCTGGTATCTGAAACAGAGCGGTTTTTTTTAAGGCACCGTTTATTATTCATGAAACTGCATTTTTCCAAAACAGCCCCTGTTATCAGACCCAGGCATGTGAACGCACAGTTAAAGGCAAAATGACTACTGCCAACAGCTGGCAAAAAAATAACTTTCTTTAGCAACCATTCATTAGCTTCTGAGCTGGAGCCTCTGCAAAACCACTGTTTGATGCTAAAAATGAGTGTCGCTATAATTCTCTCACAAGGAGAAGTCCCTGTTCATGAACATCATTTGATAGACGCCAGTGAGGTATGATGCAGGACAAGTCACCCTTGACGTCCTCCAAAGTGCACAGCTGCAGTCCTTCCAAGAAGGACCAGATGGAGTGGGAGCACTAGAAGCCACTACACAGAAAGCTGAGCAGCAGAATTCCCTCTTGCTGCCTGCAAAAAATTGGGTGACTGCATCAGGCAGAGCATAGGCTGCAAACTTCAGTCTTCTGTGCAGAATCCATGGGACAAACCCTTGGAGTGGTGGCAAGCCTGGACACACAAATAGGAACCAGGAGCTTTGCAAGCACTAGATGCTCTGCTTTAGCAGTCTCCTGTGAGAAATGGGCTGTCCCAGCCTGTGCTTAGGAGGATCAGAGATGCATCCTGCCCACCGAGACATTGCAAAGATCACATCACACTGCTTTGCTAGAAGTGTCCCTGTTCCTCCATGATCTGCAAAGCTAAAGGCTGTTCAAAGGTATCACCGATTTCTTGCTGAAACTCCTGTTCTGTGGACTTCCGTTCATCCCCTGAGCCATCTGGAAAGGATTAGCCACTTTGAATGGATTCATTTTATCTGATTATTACCATCTACCACTATGCCACTCATCTACGCTCCTCTGTAGTCTGTGGAGATGAGGAAAAGTCTGTTGAGCACTCTTATCTTAGCCACATCTCATGGTGAGTCACCCCCTTGAAATGCCTTTCCCTCTCTCCGTTGGTTATAGATGGAGCCTAGCTGCTCATTTTGTTTGTGACAGTTATTATTTTTTTTAAAACACTACTGCTGTGCTATACACTGCCAAAGAGCCAGGCCAGGCAGGGCTACATCTGTCTCTGAAGGAGAGCCTTTCCCTCAGAATGGTGGTTTACAAGGCAGCACAAACGTGAGCGAGTGCAGAGAGCACCCCGGTGGAATAATGGTCAAAACAGGGTGAAAAAAACCTGTGCAAAGATGACCTGAGGCACTTCTGATTGTTTGAGAAATGGAGAGTAATGAAGTCAAAAGTTTCAAAGTTGGAGTTCTCCTATTTTATTTTCACTCTTCCAGTAACAATGACCCTGCACTACATCTCTCGGGTTCTGATGTAACAGTGCTTCTGCTTGCCGAAATCTTTTTTTTCCCTGTTGATAGATGTTTCCTTGAAACAACCCTTCTCAATATAAAAACACATTCCATTTGAGCAGTCACTAAAACTGTCTTAATGTCTCCACTCTTCACTTGAAGAAAAACTCCAGCCCCAGCGAGGTGATTCTCTGCTTACATAGAGGTAAATACATCTGTGTCAAAACCAGCCTAATTTAACGTCACTTCAGCAGTCATTTAACTCTGGTTGGCTGTCAGAAACCATCTCCTTTGCCTTGAATACTTGCCATTAGCTTCCCATCGATAACTCCCTAATCTGTAACAACCCTGTGCTTTTTCCCCCTGCTCCTTTCACCAGCGCTCTCTCTGGCCTCTTCTCCTGCTCGTGGTGATGCCCACCGTAGTGGGGTCACTGAGAAATGCCACTGAGCTTTCAAGATAATTTTTTATCCTGTGTGCTGCTGACACGATCACACCTGCACACGTATATTACCACTGCTTCTTGCTGGAGGATATGTCACTGAGTTTCCCTTTGCCATCTTTAGCTGAGATGTTTAAGTCTGAAGTTAGAGGTGGTTCCTATTGTAAAAAGGCAGGTGACAGGCAAACATGGGCGTAAAAATGTTGGGTTTTTTTTCAGTTCAGAAACAGAGTTCTACGTCCAGAAAATAACAACAAATGTTATTGTGCTTAGTGCTTAGATATGAATGTCCAAGAGAATCCTGGATGATGTTTCTAGAGGCACACAAGGCACAAGGACAGTTATCTGCTTGCAGGAGGGATTTACAAGACCCAAAACCCTGAACCAGCTTCCTACTGCCCAGCCCAGCCAGGTGAAAATGCCAGAATTCAACCAAGTGCAAGTCAAGGATATCACGACACAACAAGTCCACCCTGACCATGACCACAAGAATGAAGGATGGGAAATTTCTTCAAATACAGAGCGAAACAGCATGTTTTCCAGTAGACTCCAGCTTTACAGAAACTCTGAAGATGCCACAAATGCAATCGTCTGAAAAGAGCATGAGAGTGTTTATGCAGGTGGCAGTTTATCAATCGATCATCGCTTTCATCAACAGCTTTTCATTCCTTGTTCCCATCAATAGGGACATCTCTGAAGGTTCGTTCCGATCAGGACAGTCTAATTGGTACTAGAAAGTTCAGTGTTTGAAGATTGTATGATTAGGGAAATGTACAAATTCAATTTCTTTCAACCAGATTCAATTCTAATCTAATCAGAGAGATAGAAAACTCCAGTGTAATAATGACAAAGAAAATGACTTTGTTTCAGGCCATTTAAATGTCCCTTACTGCAAACACTCAACAGAAGAGGCTGTGTTTAGAGTCAGAGACAGAGTATTTGCTTTGAATTCAACAGCAAATGGGCCATTTTCTGTGTCTAAATTAACATTCTCTCTTTTTGAGAGAGAGGGAGAGACACCATCTAAGTCAAATGAGCATTTGTGACATTTAATAAAGCAATTATATCTAAAGGCTAGGGGCTTGAGATAGAATAGACTGGCTAATGTTGTCTCGGAAAAGTCTCTCGATAAAGGAATGATGCTTCTCTGCAGGCTTCCAATGACCTTGAACAGATTAAAATTGGTAGTGGAGAGCGTCTTCCATCAGCACTATTTAAGTCAGAACCAGATCTGAACAAAAGCAGGTTATTATGTGTTCCTAGATAGATATTTCAAGAGAGCCTAAAGGACTGAGGAGCCTTGTTGGCTCCCAGGCTCTGAAGTGTTTGACAACATGGGCAACCAGCAGCCCCAAAGGGACTGCACCACCTCCTGGCTTGCTGTTCTCTTGCCTGCTTGGTACTGACTCACATAGGTTGCTTTTGTACCTCGAACTGGGACCGAAGCTGTGCTGCTAGACTGCTGCAGGAACCTCAGCTGGCTGGTTTAAAATGAGCGTAGGTCTATCTACATAAGCTTCACCTGCTCCTTTGACCTTCTTGATACCAATCCTAACACTGAGAAGTTCAAGAAGTTTGAAGATGGACATTCAAAGCATATTGAGCTTTGGGAAAATGTTACTGATGGTATTATAGAAATGCTTGCAGCTTCTGAGCAAGGAATGGGGCTCTTGGAGCCATGCAAGCATAAAGAGGAGATATCTGGAGGTAAAATTTGACAAAAGCAACCTGTTTGGTTTAGCTGCTCTCCTGGAAAGAAGTTCTTACCAAGTGCCATGTCAGCAGAGCAGCACCTATGTTGAGAGCTGTTGGAATGTCTCTCCAGGTCCTTGTGCTTGACTCAGCAACAATAAAAATCAAGGTGGGGGGCAAATCACAAGATCATGTTTGAGAAACTCAGCGTTTAAGTGACTCAGAGTTGGCTGAAGAATCAGTGGCACAGCTGGAAATAAACTCTGGGAGTCACGGCTGTACAACCACTCTTTCCTTGATGTGACACCGCTTACTATTTGAGCTAAAATTCCTATTTGAGTAAAATTCCTCTTGCTGACCTCGGAAACAGCAGCTCATTTACTCCCTGCACATTCAGCCCAGATGGGCCGGTGTTGCTTCCGAGGGGTCTCATCACAACACACCTCGGCGCCGACTGGAAATACTTCCACGCTCATAACAATATGCATTGTCTTGAGCTGGTGTGCAGCCAGGGTCAGCAGAGCATTTCTTTTCCTTTATACATTTTTTAAAGTGAATTTTCTGCCTGTGAGAGGTTCTTGATTGGCAGGTCTGGAGACTGAAGTCCTTAATTTAACAGGAAAACAGGGGCAGAATGGTTACAATATCAGCTTTAGTTCTGTTGTAGCGCTTTCTTGGGCCTCAAATTTGGGCTGAATGGAGCAACGTTAAGTATAAGAAAAATTTTCCTTTACTTCCTGGCCTATTCATGTGCCAAAAGGTTGGCTAATAGGAAGCATGCTGTTTTTATGGGTGACGCTAAGGTTTGATTTCAACCTAGTTGTTGTGTGAGCTGAGGCTTCAGTGACAAGGATCTATTCTTGTACTTTCTTTTTCCAGCTAATGAAAACCCTAGCCAACAGTAGTGACCCAGCTGTGAGAAGTTCAATGCTTTTTCTTTGCTCCTATGAAACAAAGCCCACTTACTGCTTCTCTTGGTCCTGCCTTGCCCACGGCAGCTTGCTCACCGAGCACCAAGGCTGGGGAACCTCAACAGGAAAAGCCACCTTGCTCAGACAACTGCAAGGACAAAAGGATGAAGCCACCATGTCTGTGTGATGACAGTCAAGTAGAAGCGTTTAAATGACTCATGTGATGACAACTTGGTCCTTGCACAAAAATGCTCCCCTTGGCAAGTAGCAGCGAGACTCTAAAACTGACAAAAGGGGACAAGAATTTAGACCAATATTAGAGAATCAGTGATATCAGAGAAACTGCCCCAGATTTATCCTGTTACACTACAGAGTCCAGACAGACGTGCAATTATAAGCAACAATAATTGTTAGACCAACACCTGGCAGCCAGCCCCCCTGCACAAGGTGCTGTGCAAACACATGGGTGTGTAGTCCTGGTCATTAGAAACCTCCATTTTAACTCAAAACCTTGGCAAAAAAGGCTTTCCCTAGGTGATCTTGTTATTGTTTGATGACTCATGGTTTAATCTTGCAGATCCTCATCAGCCTGTTTTACTCTGCAAATCCCACCAGCCTGTGGGTACCATGCTCACCATCAGAGACCCTGTGGCACCTTCCTAACCTCATCCAGCAATGAATCTCCAGTTGCATGAGATTTTATGAGCTTCAGTCTGTGATAAAGGAGTGAATGTTCCTTCCGTTGAATTGGATGGAAATTTCGTTTAAAATATCCCTACTCAGTGCCATGAAGAAAAGCACCTTCCAATCAGAAGACAATTTAAATCAATAAATATTACCATCATTTAATGACACTAAAAATAATTTCAGAAGAGGTGAAACAAAACTAGCAGTCTTTTAAATTTAATGACCTATGAATGAAACCAGAATATCTGTGCATTTGACATAATCATCAGTTTTATTCCATTCAATTATTTGTTAATAAACACAGGCCCCACTATTGTAATTATAGGTGAAGGTATGGGCTACCTGTCTTCTAAGTCATTAAATTATTGGGTTTTGGTTCTAAAGAATTTTATTACTCCAATAATACCATTTTCAGGAGAGGTTTTCATAAGCTTCATTTGCATGTTGATTTTTTATAGTAATTATCAGTAAAAGGTCAAATATTTGCTTTATCTATATAATTCAATTTTAGAAATGCCTTTGGGATTCAAATTAACTCCCTTGTAATATCTTCATTGAAAAAGAAGATTAATTATGCTTACAAGAAACCTAATTTGGCTTATCAGACCTTTAATGTTACAGGGATCGTTAATGCATTTAAATTTAGGATTAGTAGAGTGATCTGGTTCCATTATTTTGGTGACTTTAATATTTGTCATTATTTTTATGCATACACTTTCTTTTCCCTAAAGTGAAATTATAGCGTCTATTATAAAGGAAATAAACATTATATATTGACCTTAGTAATTATGCTTCTGGTTTTTAAGAGTGCATAAAAAGATGTATTTGTGACTGACATATAAATTCACCATTCATGCGCTAAGTGGACGCCGGGTGGTAACACTGCAAAATTCATAATGGGGGGGAGGACCTGGGGGCACTGGCAGGGCCAGGGAGCAGGATCTGTGGCAGCATCACAGCCGGGGCCCCCAGAAGGAAGAACTGAGCTTCATCCCCACTGCACCCATCCTTCCCCTCCTCCCCACCCTCCCACATCCCTCCCGTGCCACGTGGGCTGCCCGGGGTACCTGGAGGATGCTCTGCTCTGCTGCACTAACTCTCGCTGGCTTTGTTGGGAGCAGGATTGGAGAACCACTGCTTTTGAGAATACTGTCTGCAGGGCTTAAAGATAACCCCAAACCCACCTCATTTCCTCCACTGGTTTTCCTCGCCTCCAGAAATACCATGTGCACAGCCCCCTAACCAGAATTTATGGGTGGCTGCAGTGGTTATCTTTAGGGACAAACTGGGAGCGCTCCAAGGCTGATGCTGCTGTGCAAACCCCTAGCTGTATTAATAAACACATATCAGTGCCATTCTACCTGTCTTCTTTCTGCCTCAGTTATGCTGTGGTTGTTGGTACGGGATACAATTATTCATGCCATGCTGATTGCTGGGATTTTGGGTTATTTATGCCAGGCTAATTGCTGTGGTATTGCAGTGTTCATGCTAAGCTAATCACCATGGTATTGGATTATTTATACTGAGCTCACTGCTGTGGTATTGGGTTATTTATGTTGAGCTCATTGCCAGGATATTGTGTTATTCATGCCGTGCTCGTAGCTGTGGTATCAGGTTATTTATCTTGTGCTTATCCCTGTGATATCTGATTATACTGATTAAACCAGTTGCTCCTTTTGGTAGGCTATTCCGTTGTCTGATCTAGTATCAGAGAGGAAAATCGTCCCTTCTCTGCTCTCCAGGTCAGGTTCACATTAACGTTTGCTCTTGGTTGACTCTCTGGGAAACCTCTGGGCAGTGTAACTCCACCAGAGAACTTGGATGTAGAGTCCCAAAGTGGTTGCACCAGCAATGAAGACACATCAGTGCTGTTGAGGCTGCCCCATCTTGAACCAGCTCCATCTCTGAACTGGCATTTCTATAGCAGCATGATGGAGGTTACGAGCTGGGTCACACTGAAATCTGGACAAAGAGCTCTGGTCATTTTCCTGAGTCCTGCATCTGATTTACCTTTGTCTCGCTGTTCTTTGGCATCTGAAAGATGTTCTCAGAAATTTCTGAATAGACTATGTAAGGTCATCTATTTTTGCAATTCATTTGCTGCCAGCTCCAAATCCATCCCTCTTGATCTGAATGGCATTGCTGTCTTCTGCAGTTGGTTTATTCATTTGGTAGAGTCCGATGAGTAAACCACCCACTCCTGGACGTCGCTGGCTGGTCTGTTGGTGACTGGTACGGCGCACAGCACAGAACCAGACTTGTTGCCCTTGTAGGACTTGAATCCAGCAGCTGCTTAGAACTGGGATAATTTCAACTTATAAAGTAGCAGGACATCCACAAGCAGCTGCTATATGATGGTATACGATGCATTAACCCCTTCTGTACATGGAAAGAACATAAGGCCAGGACTTTTGACCCCTTCATTTACCAGATGTCTTAGATCCTGTACTGCGTGCTGGTATTGCACACTAGAGAAGAGATATTTGAATCTGAGTGAGTCCAGCAGTAACAGGCCCATTGTCAGATGAATTTGCAGTGCCTGAGTGTCCAAAGCACTGGGGGACATGGCACTCGTACCCTTTTGGGGCCAGATCTACCATGTTCTCAGCCTTCAGACGCTCTACTCCTTGAGTAATGACTGCGTCACAGGTCCATTTTGTAAGTGATGATCCTTTGGAGGCCTGTCTGAGAGTGACCAAATTGTTACACGCTGGTGTAAGTAAGGGCATTCGACATGTTCATTTTTCTCCTCCAGCTCTGCAAACGCAGCAGTACGAGGGAACATGCTGTCATTTGCAGTTCCAGGAACAGGTGATGGACTCTTGGCAAAAGGACTTTTATTTGCTTGTAGGACTGCAACTACAGTAGGGCTTGTGATCAGCAGCAGATATTCGTGCCTGACTTTAGATACCTACACAGAAAACACCAGCCCAAATAATTTCATCTAACCTTGGCCACTGAAACTCCCCTGGAAAGCGCTGCTCTCTGCCGTGCCGTCCTCTCCTTGGCTTTGAGAAGCCCCGCTAATCAGCCTCAGAGCTGGATGCCTAACTTCGGGAAGTGATGAGTTTCATCCCCAATCAATGTGTCCAAGGTCAAACTGAAGGATTCAAACCCTGCTCCCTCAGTCTCCCCCCAGCCCCCTGCGTTCCTGCCCATTGCTCCAGCTGGAGCTGTGACTGCTGCTCGCTTCTGCTGGTTACACACAAATAAAAATGATCAGCTTAGTGGCGTCTGCTTTCCTTTAAATTATTTCCAGGATTTTTTTTTGTGCATCAGTGGCTCAGAACTATCTATGTTTCAATACTGCAAACTTTAAAGGTGCTTAATACATTAAAAAAAATAAATCATTCCAAGAAATAAGCACTGATGTTAGCTTAGGAGAAAATCTTTTAAAGTGTTTTTGTTTTGCTAACAGAATGCTGCTATGTATTATTCATTACAGCCTCTGAGATTTAATTATTATTAGTGCTACTGATGATTGCTAGAAAAATAAACTGTAGCAGAAGGTGTCCGTCATTGTGTGAAGGGCATATATATGTTGTATAACTCCGTATACCCATTTGCATTAATCTCATTAATTGCTTACAATGCAGCTTCTGAACTGCTTCTACTTGGGGAACGGGCAGAGAGCAGGAGTGAAGGGACACATCTGCCCTCTGTGCCCCGTCCCCACGTGCCTTCCTGGGCTTCATGTTTCGTAACACAGAGCGGAGGATGAGTTAATTAAGTCCATCTCTGGCTTTTTGCCTACACTTGGTCCGTACCTGGGGTTCCTCTTGTGGCACTGCTCGACCGTTATTGGAAAAACCTACTCACCGAAAGGGTTATCAAACATTGGAACAGGCTGCCCAGGGAAGTGGTGGAGTCACCATCCCTGGAGGCATTTAAAAGATGGGCAGACGTGGTGTTGAGGGACATGGTTTAGTGGTGGTTTTGGCAGTGTTAGGTTAATTGTTGGACACGATGATTTTAAAGGTCCCTTCCAACCTAGACGATTCTATGAATCTATGTTTTTCAGCCCCCCCTGGGCAGCCCTTCCTACCCCACACAGTCTCACCCGCAATACTGAAGCACTTTTGACAGGGAGAATGAAGTTGTTCTGCCAGGAACAACCCCTTCTCTCTGCCTGGTGGCTCGGGGCAAACACGGGAAAGCTACTGGAGCGAGTTTGAGAGGAAATCTTGATTCAGCAGCAAGGAATGCCTTTTAGCGTGCTCCAAACAAGACACACAACCTCGCAGGCAGAGCACTCAAAGGCTCTGCCATTCCACGCTCTCTCCCAGCCTCAATCATTGAGATTCATAGGTGATTGGTATTTTTCTCACTCTGCTTCAGTGTAATACAACCCAGTGCACCTCAGTTCAGCCCTGCACAGAGCATCATTCGTTATCACACCAGCCACACAAAACAGCATCTCACAGCGTTTCCTGGGATTAAACAGCACAGAGGTGTAGATGCTTGTGCCAGGAGCTGTGTTGGTAAGGGAGGGGGTAGCACACCTTTCAACCCTCCCTGCTGTGTTGCTATTCTGCATCCACCCTTCTCATTCACCCCGAGCCCTCTGTGAAGCTAGAAACCTCTCCGCTGGCACCTAATTTACCCACTGACTTGAAAGTCTCATTAATTGCCTGCTAGATCTTGCATGGCCTCTCTCAGAGGTACTGGAACTACAGGTGATGTCTGTGCAAGGGTTTTAGCAAAATACTGCGTATACGCTGCCTTTCTATTTAGTAACTGTCACCCCTGGCTCCATGTTTGGGGCTCTCATTAGAGTCCCAAGAGAGGAGGAGAAGAATGTGAGTTCTTTAGACTTAACTTCAATCTCTGCCCCTTCTGTCTTAGGTCTCCTTGTTGGATCACTAGATCCTTTGAAGATTTGATTTCTCCATCTGCTCCATTAGAGGAGAGGGAGCCAGTTACGTCAGGCTGAGCACACTGGAGCTTATGAGCGCCTTGGACACAGCAGGGTGGGGGTCATATAAGGACTGGGGCAGTGTGACCACTCTGTCCTTTGAATATCTGCAGGCACATGGGGCGACACGGCAGCAGATCAAGTCTCTGGGCTTGCTGTTTCCTACTACATGGCACTTCCCACTCAGCCCTCTTCTGAAGTCTCCTGTGTGTCTCATGAGACTCGGTCTCCCAGATGGTCCCATGCCTGTGTGAGATCTCTTGCCTCCTCTATGATCCCCATTCCTTCTCTCTTGTTAAATGCACTCCTGCTAAGGGAACAAAATGAAGGTTGGAAAAACAGCCAGGAGGCTATAATGAACCAGGAGGTAGGTTGTGAAACACGTCCCCCATGATGGGCATAGAGAAGTTAACGGGTCCAAGCACGTGCAGTTTCTAATGACAGAGGCTGAACAATGTTCAATGAAATCTAGAGGCCTACAAGGCTCCAAAGAAGAGAAACATATTCTACCAACTTGCTTTTCCACTCCGGCTCCTATTGTGAGATGAATGCATTAACTGCACAGAAGCACATCAAAAGAGAAAAAGCAGGGGCTGAATCTTTCAGAAAAGACAACAACAAAAGAGATCATAGGACAGCAGGACTGAATTGAACCAGGTATCCATCAGGGAGGTGGGATATGGAAGAGGTTTGATGTCCTTGATTTGCAAGAGGTAACTTGAACACAAAGAGATGGATTGAAATCTTATCCAGTTCAGTGTATCTCATAGATAGCAGACACAAAGTTTGATACTATTTATTTTGTGTGATTATAGAGATGAAGTGTCTATACATCCTGTCTCCCACATGCAGATATGAAGGACATTAATTGTCCTTCTCTTGTGTTGCCCAAATATTTGGATCCAGTTTTCCCCTCTCTCTGGTTTATGTAGGCTGCTGCCCTGGCTGCTGCCTTCAGCCTCCCCGGTGGCAGCATAAAATCTTTACTGGATTTCACATTACCCTTACACACGCAAAACAACTGCTGTCTTCAGCAAAGATTGAATGAAGATCTCAGGATTTAGCCCAGCAGTTTTCTAATCTGCTTCTGGGACCCTTTACGGTGCAAGGCAGTAGATAAATACGGGTCGGTTGGCTGAGTGGAGCTCAGGCGGATGGGCTGCTACAGGTCATAACTCAGTGCTCCTCTATGGCAGCAGAAACCCACTCTGTCCTTGGAGCCACAACGCCTAATGTTTTTACTGGGACTTGCGTGTTTAAAGGCTGGAGCTAATCTCATAAAATGGACGTGTAAAGTGCTGGACATTTACACTTGGATTGTTGAAAGCATATGGTCATGGGGCCACAGTGGGTGCTTCTCTGATTCTAACGCAGAAATATGCATTACATCTAAATTGACACTGAAAACTGACCTGAGCCTGGAATTAGAGAAGATTAAATTAACCCCCAGCAGTAGTGCCATATTACAAAAATGGTTAGATCTTAATAAATTGAAAATGATAACAGCGGCAAAAGCTGTACATTTTCCCTCATGTTCCTTTATTGCTGTAACACTTCTTTCCAGTTTGTTGCTTCCGTGGGTTTTATTAGCACATTTCAGTGGAGTAGATTTGCTCTGAAGTGATAAAAGCCGACTGTAATCAGAAAGCTTTATGTTATCTGCAGCAAACAATGGTAAATGCCACCTGAGAAGGGCTCCGTTCAATGCCTTCATTACTGTGATTAGTCTAAGACGCTAGAAGATAGCAACAAACTTCAAACTTGCTGATAACAGACTTTGTTAAGAACACAATAAACACCAAACACCCTGTACTTCAACCTAGTAAAGAGACAACTCCACTCCAAATGTACCCACCAACAATCAATAGGCCGCAGATGGGGCAGTGAAGAGAGTCTAACAAGGTCTCCTCACCTGTGGTCACGGGGAATCCACCCACGGCAGTAAAAGCAGGGGGAGAATCGATGCTCCCATTCAGCAAAGCACTCGCCTCAAAGCAACTTAAGCGTGTGTGTAAAATACAGGGCTCACTCCCATCCTCTGCTCACCCCGGGCACAAGGGAGGAAGGGGATTAACCGCTGCACGGACCTCATGCTGATCCTCTGCCAGAGGGGGAATATTGCTCCAGGCGACTAGAAGGTTTGAAATGAAAGAAATGAAGCAAGATGTGCAACTATGCTGTACTAAAATGCTTCTCCTTTTGCCACACATCTATTTTTTAATTTTTTTTTACAGTGTCTATGTCAATACAGAAAAGTTTTCTGGTAGGTTTTTTTTTTTTCCTCTGGCTGAAAGCCACAATCGTTCCAGGTGTACGTGTTGCTGGTTTACAACAACTGTGGTTTTGCTGGGAGAAAAAAGACAACTGCCAACAGAAAAAGCTTTCTGGATGGGCAGGTGGTCCCCCAGGGTCCCCCAGTGCTGGGTGTCGGAGAATGCAGGGCACTGTGTCCCAGCCCAACCTTAGCTGGGGAGCTCTTTTGCCCAAGAGAAAGGTAACACAAGCCAGTTGGGCTATCACTCTTCTTGGCACTTCAACAACCTTTCAGAATAAGCACACTCTAACTTCCCGCAAGAAAAAAAAAAACCAATTTTTTTTGGCCAAATTTCTAAATACAAAATTAATATTTCCGTAGAGCGGATAAATCTCATTGAAATACCCCTTGGAAAAAGAGCAGTCAAAGCTTTTTGGAGAAAAATCGGTTCTGATAGAAATATTCTGCTCGGGCTTAGCTACAGGCTGCTCAAAAGTGTTTCCCCTTGGCCCAGGGAGGAGCATTTGTCTTTCCAGCCCATGCTGCCTGTGTGGTGGGGTTCACATGCTCACCGCAGGTAGCCAGAGGGTCTGTGCCTACGTGTTAAGAATGGCACATCACCCTTATTGAAACACACTTGCTTCCGTGCTCTGTTGACAAATGCAAAAGGCAGAAATCTTAAATAGATCCGGGAAGAGCAATCCTGCTGCCAAAAGGTTAGTTTTGAAGTGTTTGACATTTTCCACCAGAGCTGAGCAAATCATTTATCTGATTAATTTAGTTTCCTCTCTGTTCACAACTTGTCCAGGAGCCGTTGCTGAGATTTGCTCAAATTCATTTGTTATCTCAAGTTCCTGCCTAGGTCTGCAGCTTGTTTATGGGCGGTTTGTTATAAGCAGTCACAAAATTCCGAGCTGTGTTGATTGCTCTTGATTGGGAATACGTGGCAGGATATTGTTTTAGCTCTCTGGCAGGGTGATCTAATCCTTTGAATTAGATTTCTGATGTGAATGGGAGTGAAATTTGTTTCCTACAAATAGTCTTTGCTGTTTGCCTATCGGTTGCCTATCGGTAGCTGCCAACACTTCTGTCAGTTCCCAGAACTGCTCTTAAGGCCACAAAAGACAGTCCAGTCTGCCCACATCCCGCAGGAATACACTGTTCCTCTAGTTCTGCATCAACACCGAAATTTTAACAAGAGATTCCCTAAAAAACCAGTCCACCCTTGGATTTGGCGACTATGAACTGATGGAGATCACATGTTCTATCCCCCAATTTGATAATGATAACTGGGGCCCAGGAAGCAAGCATAAATTGGATTTTAAAGTACTAAAGCAAATGAAGAAATATTTAAATAAAAAACTCACTTGCCTTTTGAGAATGAGAAAGTATTTCTCTAGCTTACTTTTCTGCTGCATTTTCATAACCTACCCATCCTACTAATTGACAGGTTAAATTTCTACCCCAAAAATGCTGTTTTCCATAATAAACTAAAAAACTAATGTCACGTGATAGGAGGATTCACAGCAAGATTCCTGTATGCAGCATGACATCAAAGTGGGAGTAATGAATCCAGGGTTTGCATAATTGAGATGTTATAAACTTGGGCTGGAGGGCTCGCCTCATTGTTCAACACTCAGCAAATAATTTTATAAAATTACATCCATATTTTTCTGCTTTGTAAGAATAATTTGAGTAACTTTGTTTATCCTTTCAGTAGCTCTTGGCACGTCTTGCTGATCTGTGCATTCCTACAGACTCAGCGCCTGAGCGTTTGGGTGCAGGGGAGTGTAGGCTGAGGTAGTTTGTAATAGAGACAGAAAGGAATGGGAATTTCTGGTCTGTGGAATATTCTGACATTTTGAAATAAATAACTATTGCAAAGCATGATGAACAGTCACACTTGTGAAGTTTTCTGCCAACATTTTTGTCAGGAGTCTTGGTTCAGTGCCATCAAGACATGTTTTTTCAATAATGTCCAATCGCTTTAGTTTGGTAATACTAAACCAAAATGAACAAAGTCCAAGCGAAAGCTGCAGACCTTTTAATTAAGATATGATAGATTATATAAACCTGCTACACTTACTGCATTACAATTAGTGTGCAAGTAGCAGCTGAAAGAGCGGCAACAGATTAAACACAAAAATGTTTTCCTTTCTGGGAAGCAAGTAGAGGTCAAGGCGATGCCTTTGGATCGAGTTCCCTCCCAGGATGAGCAGCCCTGGCATGTTGGGGGCTGTATGTGCAGCAGGAGGGGGGACCAGTGCCCTGAAAAGAGCCATGCTATGACCCACCCCACTTGGCACTGGGGTCTCCTAAAACCCAAGTTGGCACTCCAAACAGAAAGGTTGCCTCTACCTTACACCACAGCTCTGCGTGGAGGTAAATATTAGTGCAAAACGTGGTGTTTATGCATTTCTAGCTTCAATTAGAAATTGTGCATCCCTGGAGCTTCACAAAGAACCATCATTAGAAGGTAAATTAAGTCTTTTTCTTTCTTTTCTTTTTTTAAAGATCCCATTTCTTTGCTTCACTAACTGACATTTTTCATGCATTCCCAAGGAAATAATACACCACAGGCATTAAAACTTGGCAGCTTCCAAAGACATTCACAAGTACCTCCCTTTTGCAACATTCAATGGGACTTCACCCAGCGACGGGGCCTTTCTAGTGCAGCTGGTTTTATATCCAGAGTGAAAGAGAAGGTGTCTCAGGCTGCTCTAACCGTACGGGGAGGATTTCTCTGAAAAGTCACAGCTGGACTGACCCTATTGCAATAACAAAACCTGCCCATTGAACAAAAAAAAATCCCAGTAAGCATGCAGTATATTACATACGCAGCGTCTCTCCACCTGCTGTGCATTACTCTTTTGCTCTGCGATATTACTCATATCAAGAAATCTCATCTGATATTTTTTATTGCTTGTGTAATACCAGTTGGAGGAAGGGGGGAAACCACTTGAAGACTCTGTTAGAGGTGGATCAGAGCCTTTGGCAAAAATAAAATCACTATGTATTTAAATAGTTTGCCATATATCTCAAATCATATTCACATTGTGTTATACAGGGGAGTAGCATTTGTACTTATTGGAATTGCCTGACACCTCTCTTTATAATAAAACCATTGTTGTCCATTGATTATAATTTGGCCAAAAATGGGGCTGAAATTTTCCTTGCTGTCAGTCTTCCCACAGCAGGTTAGTATCTGCTTGCTTTGCTTTAAAATATCAGAAAATACACTTCCAAAATCTAAACCGAGGAAATATACCTCCACTTCTGCCACCACAGCAAGGAAATTCGGGGGTTTCCTTGTGTTATCACACGTCCCTACACCCTGCAGACCTGTGTGCTAATGGCAGAGCAGTAACCAAGAGCCCAGGAGATGGAGCAGGAACAGGCAGCATATGAACACCTAACACAATGGTACTTGCTTCAGATGAGTTACAGTCTAAGCAGGGCGTACAAAAGGAGTGGGATTTCTAAAAACACTTGTATCCAGGCAGGAAAATACTAAATTACATGATTCTGATTGAAAACAAGATCTTGCTGGCATGGTGTGGTGTAAAATGGTGGGTGACACACGGCCCTTCTGCCCCTTGCACACCTACTTCCTCCTCCTTATCACACACCGAGCATGTAGACGGGTGCAGAGCAAACACCATGAAGGACATAAGAGGCTATTTGGGAAATCAAACTCTCCAACTTGTCCAACTGCAATTTTCATTTAAAATTTGGCCGAAGATTAAAGGATGGTTGGAGCAAAGGACTTAGAAAAAAGGTTAAATAAGGTTAAACAACCCAAAGCCAAAACATTTAATTTCACTTCATTTGAATATTTTGGGTGGAAATATTTTTATCTTGCTTAAAAAAGGAGCATTTCTCCATCTGCTCCATTAGAGGAGAGGGAGCCAGTTACGTCAGGCTGAGCACACTGGAGCTTATGAGCGCCTTGGACACAGCAGGGTGGGGGTCATATAAGGACTGGGGCAGTGTGACCACTCTGTCCTTTGAATATCTGCAGGCACATGGGGCGACACGGCAGCAGATCAAGTCTCTGGGCTTGCTGTTTCCTACTACATGGCACTTCCCACTCAGCCCTCTTCTGAAGTCTCCTGTGTGTCTCATGAGACTCGGTCTCCCAGATGGTCCCATGCCTGTGTGAGATCTCTTGCCTCCTCTTTGATCCCCATTCCTTCTCTCTTGTTAAATGCACTCCTGCTAAGGGAACAAAATGAAGGTTGGAAAAACAGCCAGGAGGCTATAATGAACCAGGAGGTAGGTTGTGAAACACGTCCCCCATGATGGGCATAGAGAAGTTAACGGGTCCAAGCACGTGCAGTTTCTAATGACAGAGGCTGAACAATGTTCAATGAAATCTAGAGGCCTACAAGGCTCCAAAGAAGAGAAACATATTCTACCAACTTGCTTTTCCACTCCGGCTCCTATTGTGAGATGAATGCATTAACTGCACAGAAGCACATCAAAAGAGAAAAAGCAGGGGCTGAATCTTTCAGAAAAGACAACAACAAAAGAGATCATAGGACAGCAGGACTGAATTGAACCAGGTATCCATCAGGGAGGTGGGATATGGAAGAGGTTTGATGTCCTTGATTTGCAAGAGGTAACTTGAACACAAAGAGATGGATTGAAATCTTATCCAGTTCAGTGTATCTCATAGATAGCAGACACAAAGTTTGATACTATTTATTTTGTGTGATTATAGAGATGAAGTGTCTATACATCCTGTCTCCCACATGCAGATATGAAGGACATTAATTGTCCTTCTCTTGTGTTGCCCAAATATTTGGATCCAGTTTTCCCCTCTCTCTGGTTTATGTAGGCTGCTGCCCTGGCTGCTGCCTTCAGCCTCCCCGGTGGCAGCATAAAATCTTTACTGGATTTCACATTACCCTTACACACGCAAAACAACTGCTGTCTTCAGCAAAGATTGAATGAAGATCTCAGGATTTAGCCCAGCAGTTTTCTAATCTGCTTCTGGGACCCTTTACGGTGCAAGGCAGTAGATAAATACGGGTCGGTTGGCTGAGTGGAGCTCAGGCGGATGGGCTGCTACAGGTCATAACTCAGTGCTCCTCTATGGCAGCAGAAACCCACTCTGTCCTTGGAGCCACAACGCCTAATGTTTTTACTGGGACTTGCGTGTTTAAAGGCTGGAGCTAATCTCATAAAATGGACGTGTAAAGTGCTGGACATTTACACTTGGATTGTTGAAAGCATATGGTCATGGGGCCACAGTGGGTGCTTCTCTGATTCTAACGCAGAAATATGCATTACATCTAAATTGACACTGAAAACTGACCTGAGCCTGGAATTAGAGAAGATTAAATTAACCCCCAGCAGTAGTGCCATATTACAAAAATGGTTAGATCTTAATAAATTGAAAATGATAACAGCGGCAAAAGCTGTACATTTTCCCTCATGTTCCTTTATTGCTGTAACACTTCTTTCCAGTTTGTTGCTTCCGTGGGTTTTATTAGCACATTTCAGTGGAGTAGATTTGCTCTGAAGTGATAAAAGCCGACTGTAATCAGAAAGCTTTATGTTATCTGCAGCAAACAATGGTAAATGCCACCTGAGAAGGGCTCCGTTCAATGCCTTCATTACTGTGATTAGTCTAAGACGCTAGAAGATAGCAACAAACTTCAAACTTGCTGATAACAGACTTTGTTAAGAACACAATAAACACCAAACACCCTGTACTTCAACCTAGTAAAGAGACAACTCCACTCCAAATGTACCCACCAACAATCAATAGGCCGCAGATGGGGCAGTGAAGAGAGTCTAACAAGGTCTCCTCACCTGTGGTCACGGGGAATCCACCCACGGCAGTAAAAGCAGGGGGAGAATCGATGCTCCCATTCAGCAAAGCACTCGCCTCAAAGCAACTTAAGCGTGTGTGTAAAATACAGGGCTCACTCCCATCCTCTGCTCACCCCGGGCACAAGGGAGGAAGGGGATTAACCGCTGCACGGACCTCATGCTGATCCTCTGCCAGAGGGGGAATATTGCTCCAGGCGACTAGAAGGTTTGAAATGAAAGAAATGAAGCAAGATGTGCAACTATGCTGTACTAAAATGCTTCTCCTTTTGCCACACATCTATTTTTTAATTTTTTTTTACAGTGTCTATGTCAATACAGAAAAGTTTTCTGGTAGGTTTTTTTTTTTTCCTCTGGCTGAAAGCCACAATCGTTCCAGGTGTACGTGTTGCTGGTTTACAACAACTGTGGTTTTGCTGGGAGAAAAAAGACAACTGCCAACAGAAAAAGCTTTCTGGATGGGCAGGTGGTCCCCCAGGGTCCCCCAGTGCTGGGTGTCGGAGAATGCAGGGCACTGTGTCCCAGCCCAACCTTAGCTGGGGAGCTCTTTTGCCCAAGAGAAAGGTAACACAAGCCAGTTGGGCTATCACTCTTCTTGGCACTTCAACAACCTTTCAGAATAAGCACACTCTAACTTCCCGCAAGAAAAAAAAAAACCAATTTTTTTTGGCCAAATTTCTAAATACAAAATTAATATTTCCGTAGAGCGGATAAATCTCATTGAAATACCCCTTGGAAAAAGAGCAGTCAAAGCTTTTTGGAGAAAAATCGGTTCTGATAGAAATATTCTGCTCGGGCTTAGCTACAGGCTGCTCAAAAGTGTTTCCCCTTGGCCCAGGGAGGAGCATTTGTCTTTCCAGCCCATGCTGCCTGTGTGGTGGGGTTCACATGCTCACCGCAGGTAGCCAGAGGGTCTGTGCCTACGTGTTAAGAATGGCACATCACCCTTATTGAAACACACTTGCTTCCGTGCTCTGTTGACAAATGCAAAAGGCAGAAATCTTAAATAGATCCGGGAAGAGCAATCCTGCTGCCAAAAGGTTAGTTTTGAAGTGTTTGACATTTTCCACCAGAGCTGAGCAAATCATTTATCTGATTAATTTAGTTTCCTCTCTGTTCACAACTTGTCCAGGAGCCGTTGCTGAGATTTGCTCAAATTCATTTGTTATCTCAAGTTCCTGCCTAGGTCTGCAGCTTGTTTATGGGCGGTTTGTTATAAGCAGTCACAAAATTCCGAGCTGTGTTGATTGCTCTTGATTGGGAATACGTGGCAGGATATTGTTTTAGCTCTCTGGCAGGGTGATCTAATCCTTTGAATTAGATTTCTGATGTGAATGGGAGTGAAATTTGTTTCCTACAAATAGTCTTTGCTGTTTGCCTATCGGTTGCTGTAGCTGCCAACACTTCTGTCAGTTCCCAGAACTGCTCTTAAGGCCACAAAAGACAGTCCAGTCTGCCCACATCCCGCAGGAATACACTGTTCCTCTAGTTCTGCATCAACACCGAAATTTTAACAAGAGATTCCCTAAAAAACCAGTCCACCCTTGGATTTGGCGACTATGAACTGATGGAGATCACATGTTCTATCCCCCAATTTGATAATGATAACTGGGGCCCAGGAAGCAAGCATAAATTGGATTTTAAAGTACTAAAGCAAATGAAGAAATATTTAAATAAAAAACTCACTTGCCTTTTGAGAATGAGAAAGTATTTCTCTAGCTTACTTTTCTGCTGCATTTTCATAACCTACCCATCCTACTAATTGACAGGTTAAATTTCTACCCCAAAAATGCTGTTTTCCATAATAAACTAAAAAACTAATGTCACGTGATAGGAGGATTCACAGCAAGATTCCTGTATGCAGCATGACATCAAAGTGGGAGTAATGAATCCAGGGTTTGCATAATTGAGATGTTATAAACTTGGGCTGGAGGGCTCGCCTCATTGTTCAACACTCAGCAAATAATTTTATAAAATTACATCCATATTTTTCTGCTTTGTAAGAATAATTTGAGTAACTTTGTTTATCCTTTCAGTAGCTCTTGGCACGTCTTGCTGATCTGTGCATTCCTACAGACTCAGCGCCTGAGCGTTTGGGTGCAGGGGAGTGTAGGCTGAGGTAGTTTGTAATAGAGACAGAAAGGAATGGGAATTTCTGGTCTGTGGAATATTCTGACATTTTGAAATAAATAACTATTGCAAAGCATGATGAACAGTCACACTTGTGAAGTTTTCTGCCAACATTTTTGTCAGGAGTCTTGGTTCAGTGCCATCAAGACATGTTTTTTCAATAATGTCCAATCGCTTTAGTTTGGTAATACTAAACCAAAATGAACAAAGTCCAAGCGAAAGCTGCAGACCTTTTAATTAAGATATGATAGATTATATAAACCTGCTACACTTACTGCATTACAATTAGTGTGCAAGTAGCAGCTGAAAGAGCGGCAACAGATTAAACACAAAAATGTTTTCCTTTCTGGGAAGCAAGTAGAGGTCAAGGCGATGCCTTTGGATCGAGTTCCCTCCCAGGATGAGCAGCCCTGGCATGTTGGGGGCTGTATGTGCAGCAGGAGGGGGGACCAGTGCCCTGAAAAGAGCCATGCTATGACCCACCCCACTTGGCACTGGGGTCTCCTAAAACCCAAGTTGGCACTCCAAACAGAAAGGTTGCCTCTACCTTACACCACAGCTCTGCGTGGAGGTAAATATTAGTGCAAAACGTGGTGTTTATGCATTTCTAGCTTCAATTAGAAATTGTGCATCCCTGGAGCTTCACAAAGAACCATCATTAGAAGGTAAATTAAGTCTTTTTCTTTCTTTTCTTTTTTTAAAGATCCCATTTCTTTGCTTCACTAACTGACATTTTTCATGCATTCCCAAGGAAATAATACACCACAGGCATTAAAACTTGGCAGCTTCCAAAGACATTCACAAGTACCTCCCTTTTGCAACATTCAATGGGACTTCACCCAGCGACGGGGCCTTTCTAGTGCAGCTGGTTTTATATCCAGAGTGAAAGAGAAGGTGTCTCAGGCTGCTCTAACCGTACGGGGAGGATTTCTCTGAAAAGTCACAGCTGGACTGACCCTATTGCAATAACAAAACCTGCCCATTGAACAAAAAAAAATCCCAGTAAGCATGCAGTATATTACATACGCAGCGTCTCTCCACCTGCTGTGCATTACTCTTTTGCTCTGCGATATTACTCATATCAAGAAATCTCATCTGATATTTTTTATTGCTTGTGTAATACCAGTTGGAGGAAGGGGGGAAACCACTTGAAGACTCTGTTAGAGGTGGATCAGAGCCTTTGGCAAAAATAAAATCACTATGTATTTAAATAGTTTGCCATATATCTCAAATCATATTCACATTGTGTTATACAGGGGAGTAGCATTTGTACTTATTGTACTTACACCTCTCTTTATAATAAAACCATTGTTGTCCATTGATTATAATTTGGCCAAAAATGGGGCTGAAATTTTCCTTGCTGTCAGTCTTCCCACAGCAGGTTAGTATCTGCTTGCTTTGCTTTAAAATATCAGAAAATACACTTCCAAAATCTAAACCGAGGAAATATACCTCCACTTCTGCCACCACAGCAAGGAAATTCGGGGGTTTCCTTGTGTTATCACACGTCCCTACACCCTGTGTGTTATGGCAGAGCAGTAACCAAGAGCCCAGGAGATGGAGCAGGAACAGGCAGCATATGAACACCTAACACAATGGTACTTGCTTCAGATGAGTTACAGTCTAAGCAGGGCGTACAAAAGGAGTGGGATTTCTAAAAACACTTGTATCCAGGCAGGAAAATACTAAATTACATGATTCTGATTGAAAACAAGATCTTGCTGGCATGGTGTGGTGTAAAACGGTGGGTGATACATGGCCCTTCTGCCCCTTGCACGCCTGCAACTTCCTCCTTATCACACACCGAGCATGTAGACGGGTGCAAAGCAAATACCATGAAGGACATAAGAGGCTATTTGGGAAATCAAACTCTCCAACTTGTCCAACTGCAATTTTCATTTAAAATTTGGCCGAAGATTAAAGGATGGTTGGAGCAAAGGACTTAGAAAAAAGGTTAAATAAGGTTAAACAACCCAAAGCCAAAACATTTAATTTCACTTCATTTGAATATTTTGGGTGGAAATATTTTTATCTTGCTTAAAAAAGGAGCAACAAAAAAAAAAAACTCAGGGCACTGCCTTCCTTTCTCTTGTTCTCCTTCTCCTTTCAGGTCCCCTTGCCTGTCTGACTCCCCCCTGCTTGTTTCTAGAGAGGCTTTATCAATCTCTGCCTCTTTTCTTTGAAGTCCTCATTGCCTCCTTGTTGAGCACACTTTGAACAATAGTTCTCTAATTGCTCTTCAGAGAAAACTCGTGAACAACCTGGAAGGGCCCTCTAGCTGTTTCAGGGGAAAGGGACTTTTCTTTTTTTCAGAAAAGGTTGTCTTTTAAAACTGAAGCTGAACTGTTTTTCTAATATTCAGACTGTGAGCTATTTGTGTCAGTGACAGTCTTTTTATTCAATGTACGTACAACTCCTGGCACAACAGACATGGACCCACCACGGCTAGAGACTGCCAGAAACAGGATGCCATATTTTCCTCCAGCTGACCTTGGAACTGTTAAATTAGGGCACTCTGGGGAATATCTTGGGCATACTATATACTTCTTTTTCTTTGATCAGGACATCAAAGGACACAATGTCAAGCGGTGCTGCTCTAATATCTGATCGGGGCAATCAATCATGCACAGACAGATTGAGAAGTGCCACTTTGTTGTTTGATCACCTTTGTTTGACCTTGAAAATTGCCTACTAAGTGCTGAGAAGAAATGTCATGCAGTCATTATCATTAGAGTTTTATGGTTAGGTGACCGAACCAAAAGAAGAGGTTTTCTGATGGGAAAACTGAAATTAACCATCTCTGAAAATTTTCTGCAATGGCAAAGTGGATGAAAATTGCACCTCCATCAATTAAAAACCCCTCAAGCTGATTGATTTTGGAAAGCTCTATTTAATATCTGCATATTTAAGTTTAAATTTGATGAGGCTAGACTTAGATTGGAAACATTACTCCCTTACAGTATTTTAACATATTTATGCTAAGTATACTGTAATCAGCGATCCCTGATCCCTGTACGAGTTTGATGCCCCAGTAAAGCTCTGACACAAGGCAAGTTTTGGCTCCAGGGGGCTATGAAAAGCCTCTGCAATTGGAGTATTTCTCCAAATTCCACTGGAGGTCAGTGCAGCATTACAGTTCTGCGGGGAACAAGATGTCCTTTTTACTCTGATCTAGTGCTACAGCTGAACACAAACCCCTGTAGAGCTGTTTTTAAACTAGATTTGTATAGTAATAAATATGGGCTTAAGAACTGTGTTTTGTGGTTATATTTGGAACATCCTGGCAGGGATGTGAGAATCTAAACTCGTTTGGGTGTTATTCTCTCTTTTTTTTTTCCTTTCCTTTTTTTTTTTTTTGTTGTTGTTGTGGTGGTTGTTTTTCAAGAGCTTAGGGTGGTTTTTTCTTGCAAAGTAAAATTATTTGGAATACAAAAGGAATAGATTTTGTGACATGTTTTCATAGCTCCAGAGAAAGCATACCTTCTAGTTCCTAATCCACTAGAGAAGCAGAGATAAATTTGGTCCAGCAGATGCCCCATGCACTTGGGGGCTCTGGACTACACCATTTTTTATACTAATTTAAATGTGAATTTGCTCAAGTCAATGCTTTCCTCTCTTTGCCTCCCTTATCTGTCTCCCCTTGCTGGTTGTAGGGCATCCACATACTGCACTCACTTCTCTTGACTGCAGCTTGCATGGATACACCTGAGTGTGCTCCAAATTATTCCCTTTCAGTTACGGCTCCCACTACAGGTGGTGAAACAACCCCAAAAACTGCCAATAAACCTCAAGCTAAGTGGTTTAAAGTTAGTTCTCACGTGCTCCTGGGGCTGTAGGTGAGCCCTTAGGGCTTGCTGCATGTTTAGCTTTCTGGGGAATATGAAGCTCCTCTGGTGTGAGCACAGGGTGCTGGGCATGTTGTGGGCCTCCTGCCCAGGGTGGCTGTAGCACAACAGATCCTTGAGCCTACAGCCCTGTTCTACTGGCCATCAAAGACAGACCCTCTAAAATACATGAGCAGAGAAGAGCAAAGAGGGGAAAATCTGGGCCCCAGACACTACAACAAATTATCTAAATGCTTGATGCATGGGGGATGCATTACAGGAGTGAGTAGACATCATCACAGTCAAGGAAACTCTTAGCCAAAGACTACGGAGGTGGGGTCAGTCCCTTCTCCCACGTAACAGGCAACAGGACAAGAGGAAATTGCCTCAAGTTGCATCAGGGAAGGTTTAGGTTGGGTATTAGGAAAAATTCCTTCACTGAAAGGGTTATCAAACATTGGAACAGGCTGCCCAGGGAAGTGGTGGAATCACCATCCCTGGAGGTATTTAAAAGAGGTGTGGATGTAGTGCTGAGGGACATGGTTTAGTGGTAACTTGGCAGTGCAGGGTTAGCAGTTGGACTTAATGGTCTCAAAGGTCTCTTCCAACCATAATGATTCTATGAGTCCCAACAACATAACCTGTACCAACCAGTGCCAATGTGGTCTAGTCCAGCCAGCAGATGTGCCAGTCCTGCTTCAGAAAAACCCAGACACCAACAACCAGGTGACAGAGGACCTGGTCTGCCTGATCTTGGTATGACAGCAATAGGCTTGCTGAGGCACGTCAGTGCTCTGCCCAGAGGCTGTCTGCCTGGGGGCCAGGCAAAGAGGACAAATAAGGCTGGAGGATTCAGCCCATGCTCTGTGGAGCAGCCTGAGCACAACCCATGGACTTGCTAAAAAAGCAACATGCAAAGAGAAGGATTTTTCTGCCTTTAGGGTCTTCAGGCAGGTCCCCAGCCCGAAGTTTCACTGCTTCTGTTACAGGTACTTTGTTATGCTTGTTGATTATCTTCCAGCTGTATTGGCCAGAGAGCTATTTAGGAAAAGGGGCTGCAAACATCAGTTTTCCCCCCACCCTCTGTTGAAACAAATGCTTCAGCTCCTTGGCTTTGCATCCTTCCTCCCCTCCCTGAAGAGGAGGTGGAGGTGAAAGCTCGCTCTGGCTGAACTGGCTGTAAAGGACATTATGTCCAGAAATTTTAGATTTCGGTTTAATTCAGGGTACTGAGTTTAATTCAGCTGAGTCAAAGCCATGTTGGCAGAGTGCTAGATTAGACAGGCTCAACCTCCCCTACACACACAAACACGGATATTTCAAAACACGCTGTTTAGACCATGGAGGATTTCTTGTGTTGGAGCAATCTCATAAAAGAAACGCTGACAGCTGTATCTACTGGTTAATTTAAAACCCAGCTGGAACAAGGCCTGGGCAAAATATTATTGTGAAGTGACTCTCATTCGCTGTTGTTCCATTACTGAAGCAACAAGTTTTACCACAGGCTGCCCCCCCTTGTGTCCTTGTACGCTGACTTAATTTCCCTCTTGGTTCCTGCAGTAATATACTTCTGCTCCAGAACATCATATCACCGTTCCCCCTCCTGCTCCGAGTTGCTCTTCTCAGCCCATTTTGCATACACAGACCCTTGCAGTCCCTCCAGCCTTCCTTCTGGAGGGCTGTGCAGTGCCTCAGAAAGGTTTCCTTTCCTTGGTTTTCTCTTGTGATTTTGAGGATCCCCTCCATCCCCAGCCTCCTGCCGGGTTACACACATGGTGCCTCTTCCCCTGCGTTTCCCTGCCCAGCCCTGCCCTCTCCTCCCTTTGCAGCTGGGTTTAGGGCTCTTCGGAGAGCAATCCTATGGGTTCCCAACCCATTCTTTACCCCTTCACTCACCGTCTCCCTCGATCTCTCTTATCTACTGATTCATATTTCCCCCCAATAAAGGGACTTCAGTGAGTGAGACAGATCATCTCTCCTACTCTTACAGGTCTCTGCAACAGCTGATTAACATAACAGTATTTTACCTTCTAAATCCTATGATTCCCATGTCTCTCTCATGCTTTCATTCAGCAAAAAAGCTCCTTACAGGCCGGAATTAGGAAAGCTGGAAGCTCTGGCTTTGTTTTCAGAATTAGCGAGTCTCTTTCTCCCAAGTAATTTTGTACAATATATGTTTTATACTTCTCTACCTCTTTCTGTGACTTATTTTATGATAATAGCTCCCTAAGCATTATTAATTAGATTTTTTTAAGAAAGAGAAAAGTTCTTGAAAGTTAATTAAAAGTTGCATACAGTAATTGTGTAAAAGTAGCTTTTCCATTCTGAAATTTAAACCTTTATAATTAAAATCCGATATTCATTTAAAGATTCAAATTGGGTGTTTATTACTCATTTACTATTATTTATTTTTTGCCACTTCAGAAGTGTAGTTGCTCCAGGAGAGGGATATCAATCCAGTCCTAATGCTGAGGTCCCCCCTCCTGTCCCCTCTCTTGGAAATGGGACCTTTCCATCATCCCAATTATGTCACCCTGCTTGGGGAAACGATTGAATCCTGAGTGGAGGGACAGGGACATGTGCTTGGCACATATCTAGATGTCTTCCTCTAAAAGCTTGTCACATTTCTTTCCTCCCCTCTCCAACCCCCCAATATAAAATATTTGTTGTCTTTTTATCTCAAGGGTAGAATATAGATTTCAGAAGCTATCAGCATCTCATGTTTGCCAGCAAAAGGCTACTCACTGTACCTCCAAATAGCACCGAGGTTGCAAATCAAAACAGATATTGGCTGGGCAGAGCCAAAGTCAAATGTCAGTTCCCAAAGCCACTTGGGAAAGGGGTCGGATGCTGGTGTTAATCCTGAGTGTCTCCGT
>NW_015090763.1:988027-1066342 GCF_001431845.1 Calidris pugnax
CCTTCCCTTCCTGAAGAGGAGGTGGAGGTGAAAGCTTGCTCTGGCTGAACTGGCCATAAAGGACATTATGTCCAGAAATTTTAGATTTCAGTTTAATTCAGGGTACTGAGTTTAATTCAGCTGAGTCAAAGCCATGTTGGCAGAGTGCTAGATTAGACAGGCTCAACCTCCCCTACACACACAAACACGGATATTTCAAAACACGCTGTTTAGACCATGGAGGATTTCTTGTGTTGGAGCAATCTCATAAAAGAAACGCTGACAGCTGTATCTACTGGTTAATTTAAAACCCAGCTGGAACAAGGCCTGGGCAAAATATTATTGTGAAGTGACTCTCATTCGCTGTTGTTCCATTACTGAAGCAACAAGTTTTACCACAGGCTGCCCCCCCTTGTGTCCTTGTACGCTGACTTAATTTCCCTCTTGGTTCCTGCAGTAATATACTTCTGCTCCAGAACATCATATCACCGTTCCCCCTCCTGCTCCGAGTTGCTCTTCTCAGCCCATTTTGCATACACAGACCCTTGCAGTCCCTCCAGCCTTCCTTCTGGAGGGCTGTGCAGTGCCTCAGAAAGGTTTCCTTTCCTTGGTTTTCTCTTGTGATTTTGAGGATCCCCTCCATCCCCAGCCTCCTGCCGGGTTACACACATGGTGCCTCTTCCCCTGCGTTTCCCTGCCCAGCCCTGCCCTCTCCTCCCTTTGCAGCTGGGTTTAGGGCTCTTCGGAGAGCAATCCTATGGGTTCCCAACCCATTCTTTACCCCTTCACTCACCGTCTCCCTCGATCTCTCTTATCTACTGATTCATATTTCCCCCCAATAAAGGGACTTCAGTGAGTGAGACAGATCATCTCTCCTACTCTTACAGGTCTCTGCAACAGCTGATTAACATAACAGTATTTTACCTTCTAAATCCTATGATTCCCATGTCTCTCTCATGCTTTCATTCAGCAAAAAAGCTCCTTACAGGCCGGAATTAGGAAAGCTGGAAGCTCTGGCTTTGTTTTCAGAATTAGCGAGTCTCTTTCTCCCAAGTAATTTTGTACAATATATGTTTTATACTTCTCTACCTCTTTCTGTGACTTATTTTATGATAATAGCTCCCTAAGCATTATTAATTAGATTTTTTTAAGAAAGAGAAAAGTTCTTGAAAGTTAATTAAAAGTTGCATACAGTAATTGTGTAAAAGTAGCTTTTCCATTCTGAAATTTAAACCTTTATAATTAAAATCCGATATTCATTTAAAGATTCAAATTGGGTGTTTATTACTCATTTACTATTATTTATTTTTTGCCACTTCAGAAGTGTAGTTGCTCCAGGAGAGGGATATCAATCCAGTCCTAATGCTGAGGTCCCCCCTCCTGTCCCCTCTCTTGGAAATGGGACCTTTCCATCATCCCAATTATGTCACCCTGCTTGGGGGAAATGATTGAATCCTGAGTGGAGGGACAGGGACATGTGCTTGGCACATATCTAGATGTCTTCCTCTAAAAGCTTGTCACATTTCTTTCCTCCCCTCTCCAACCCCCCAATATAAAATATTTGTTGTCTTTTTATCTCAAGGGTAGAATATAGATTTCAGAAGCTATCAGCATCTCATGTTTGCCAGCAAAAGGCTACTCACTGTACCTCCAAATAGCACCGAGGTTGCAAATCAAAACAGATATTGGCTGGGCAGAGCCAAAGTCAAATGTCAGTTCCCAAAGCCACTTGGGAAAGGGGTCGGATGCTGGTGTTAATCCTGAGTGTCTCCGTTCAGCAAAGTGCATCTGTCAGTGTCACCTCTGGCTGGGCCTGGATTGTCCCCACGCCCCAGGGGCTCTGAATGGGTGGAAGAGAGGAAGCTGCCCTGAAGTGAGACAACCCCGACAGCTGAGCCTGCTCTCCCAGGGTGTTTCCAGCACTGAAGTGCTCAAAGAGACGTGGGAGAAGAAGGATCGAGATTTCTAGAAGTGACTCCTGTCTAGTTGTCAAGCTTTAGACATCAGGGAAGGGACACCATTCTCCTTACTTTGCATTTCTTGGACACCAAGCCTGCTCAAGGAAACCCAGTTGATGGTGTACGTTTAGGCATAGCTTTAGTCCTTCAAACATCCAATAGGCCCAAGCCCAGGCAACCTCCACTAATTAATGAGGACTAATTATTGTCTCCCTCTTGTCTCTCTAGAAGCAGCCCAATCTTGGTGGCAAAGTCACCCCTTCATGTACCAAGCAGGGTGTGAATGAGCTTGCATAGGTCTTTCTTGTGTTTCAGAGCTCAATGATAAAGAGATATCATTATCATAAAGTTATTAATCATTGTGCTGAGCTAATGTCAGCCATTTCTCTTAGAATGGCTTTTGCCTCTGTGAAATGCATAGCACGCCAATAAAACAAGAGCCTGCTGTAATAACCAGCATATAATTAATAATTATCAATAACGAATGCATAATCAACACAGAACTTCTCGGAATATGTTTAGGAAATGGCTGGTCCCCTTGTGCACATCCTTGGGCCTCAATGTTATTACAAGCTATTTTTACTCAACAAGTATTTTGGGGGTACCCGAGATTTAACAAGGAAGAAGCTTTGCCTAAGAGCTAAGAGGAGTCACTAGGAATTACCTAAACATTTTAAAATCTGGAAACATTTAGGTCAAATGCAAAAAGAAAGGCTTTAGCAGCATAGAGAGTACTGTGAGCAAACAACAAACTCCGGTAATACAAGCATCACCAACAGAAATAATCAAGAATAAACAAAATCCTTGCTGAATTAGCACAGAGGGAGATCTTGTTTGTCCTTGGGCTGGATGATACGAAGGAACTTTTCTAATGATATTATTATTACAATGCACTAGAGCAGCACACTGAGATCCTCATCAAGATAAGGGCCGTTATTGTGGCAGCTTTCTAGGACGGGATGTACGAGTATTACAAGAGAGACCCAACTTAAAGAGCTTACAGTCAAAACAGACAAGGCTTTAGAGGAGGGGCTGTCATCTCAGCACGGGGAAGCTCAAGGTTATAGTGCTACCTGGTACCTGATCCGGGAAAGCTGGGAGTACCACCATGATCACCAACCTCAACCTCCTCCTCCTCCTCCTGGGGATGGGCACAGCCCCAGAGTGACCCCTGGTATCATCCCAACGTGGCACCAGTGTCACCTGGCTCTGCTACAGGCTTGGTGAAATGCTGGTTGTCATCTTTGCCCTAGGAAACTTCCCTCCTCCCATGTTGTTTCTGGAAGGTGGTGATTGGAAACGGGCTGAAACAGGGCAAAATAAGGCAATTGCAAAGGTCTGTTAGTGCTGGCCTGTGTTCTAGCCCAAATCAGTCCTCTGGCTTAGTCACTGCAGCAGATGCCCAGATATGTGGACTGGGACTTAGCATGCCCAGCTTTAGTCCTTTTAGGGCTGCATTTGGTCTAAGAATTGTCATCCAGAAATACCTCCAGAAAGTGGCAATTCACCCCAGAGACAGCCTGCAGAAGTACTTGAGGAGTAGACACTGGTTTTTGAATATCACGTTTAGGTCTGTTGAATCCCAGCCTTAAAATCCTTCCCTGTGTGATTTTGGAGAAGTCACTTAACAGCCCTGGACCTCGGTTTGTCTCACTAAGGCTGATATTTCTAACTTTTGAAAGAGAGAAGAATAATTCCTGAATATTAACCACTGTGTAGCAAGGACTCTGATAAAGACGATTACAGAAATAAACCACCAGTTGATAACCAAATGCAAAAAAAAAGAGAAATGATTATTCCCCCTGCATTATCTGTGCGCTCGGCACCAGTACATTTTAAGGCAATCTCAGCTGAAAAGATAAAGACATAGCCATCCTTATAAACAAGGATATTTCATTCAATAGATAGAAAGCTCTAAAGGGTTCCAGCTTTGCTGAAGCACAGAGACACTGAGAATTGAAAGAGGTGGGGAGAATTAATTAGACTTCTGATATTATCCTGGTAAATAAAAGTAATAAGTGAAGCTCTGAAAAGGATGGACCTGATTCATATTCAAACATTTACAGAATAAACAGCTGCTGGTTCTCCTATCTAGCCCAGTCCTTATCCTTTAAGGCTGCAATAAGTGACCTCTTAATCCCAAGCAAAAGACTGCATGAGCATCTGGAATTGAAAAAGAAAGCATATTTCCTTCACTATTCCAATTTCCACTCAATTTCAGTATAAAGTTGTTTGCGCTTGTTTTTTGGTGGGTTTTTTTTTGGTTCCTACAGCAATGTGTGTTTGATGATGAGATTCTGTGCATCTGAACACTTTTGCAGCTTCCTTTTTTTTTTTTTTTTTGTTCCTTATTTTTTCCCCTCTAAATAAAGACATGCCTGACCTCCCTACAGCGAGCAGGAGTACTGCAGTCCTTCAGCTTGGTTATATCTCCATTGTACTGGCCATGCTCTTAAAGCACTTATAGCAATAATTTCTTGGCATGATGGACAGACTCAGCAATAACCTGATCCTGCAATGCACTGAATAAACACTTTAGCATTTAGTACATGGACACTAATGTGCTGGGAAGTAATTGCTTAGAGGTTCCCAGCTTCAATATAATAATGCAGGGATTGCATTTATACAGCATAGGAAAAAAAATTGTTATTGGCCAAACTTCCTCTCTCCCATTTTGATTAGCACAGTAGGAGAGAGATGAAGGTAAACACGAGGTGATCCTGGGTTACCAGCTCCTTCAAGCTCCGGGGGTTGTATTCGGACGTGGCAATGCTTAAGAAGTGGAAAAATTCCACCGACTTCAGCCCATTTACTCTGATTTTACACCAGTGTTCCTGAGAGAAGTGCCTGACCATTAATATCCTCCTTCACAATAGCAATGCTGAAACGAGTGAAAGATTAAAAAGCCTATGCTGGCTCGGCAAAAAAAAAAAAGAAAAAGAAAAAGAAAAAAAAAAAGTGTCTTCTGTAGTAAATACATAAACATGCAGCAGCAATTCCCCGGGTGAGCTGAGCTTAAAAAAAGCTCAGTGGAGTTAGCAGAAGTAGAATGAACTGTGTAGAAGCACCAAAGTTTTGCATTTCCACTTATGCGAATAATTACTCTAGCCCTCATCAACATTTCGCTGCTTAAATAGCGTTTATAAATTAAAGACGCCTAAACTTTAAACGGAAACTAATTTAGGTATTTTGTTTATTATTAAAAACTTTTTCCCTGGACACTTTGGGCTCATAAATGATTATGAAACAGTTTTGCTACTTTCTCTTTTTTTTTTTTCCCTTCCTCGCCTTTCCCCTTTCTAAGCACTGTGAATGATTCCTTAATAGCAGAGTGTGGTTACCTCTAGGATACAGAAATGCTGTTTGAAAACAGTTTCTTTTTTAAATATTTGACTTTAGAGCTACCAAAAAAAATAATAATATTGAGATGACCAAAATAAAATAAAAAAGAACAGCTTTCCCAATGTATTATTAATAGCAATAAATGGGAGCTGGCGGATTTAAAAGCCAAGATGTAATGCATTTTCCTGGAGCAGTGAGCCTTTAAACAAGTTCCAGTTATTGAGATTGTGTAGTAAAAACTGGTAAAATGAAATATCTTTTCAGATAGGATAATAAAGACAGTCTATATTAACATACCCTTCCCGGGAAACACAAGCACAGAAGAAACATTAGCTGCTGCTCTTTATAGACTTGGTTGTGGGAAGGCTGGCAAGTGACCTGCAGAACTTCATTTTTAACTCCCTGTTGCTGCCTGGAAACATCTTGATGAAAATAGGCGGCCGGGGAGAGCCATGGCTCTGCTCGGCTGGAAGCTCTCCCCGGGGAGGCATTCTCTCAACCGCGCACGCTGCCTCCGGCTGGAATATTTCCTCTCTGTCTGGAGAGCTGGCACGGAGCTTTGCATCACCTTGATGCTTTACCAGCGACCCCTTTGAGGGCCTTCAGCCTCTCGGTGTCTGTCACCCACTGCTCCTCTTCTCGTAGGAAGAGGAGTAGAATACCAAGGGGATGCCCGAGCCAAGGATGGTCCCTCAGGACCATGCTCCTGTGCCCTTCCCCAGAGTAGAAGCCCAGCTTGGCAAGGTGTCTCTCCAGGGAAACTGAGGCACGAGGATCGGGGCACTGGGACGTACCAAAGACTTTGAATTAAACTCTTGTTAAGCTTTTGCTAGAATGCAAAGATGTCAGTAGGACTAACGCAAGGAATCGTTAGAGGAAGTTGTGCCAAAGCTGTGCAGAGGCACCATTAAAGAGCGAAGGAGGATAGTGTGGAGCCAGGTGAGAAGATGCAGGTGATGGGATATGAAGGGGTCTGCTGCTGTCACTCAGGGCAGCGCAGCTTGATTTTCACTTTACATCTCTGCCCTGTCACAGATTAACATGCAAGGTCTCTATGTGCCATGTCCCCCTTCCATCTCAGGAATTCGTTGCACTCAGATTTGTTAGTTCGAACATCACTCATGGCATCTTATCTCTAAGATCACCTTTTATTCTAACTCCTGTAAATCCCCCCTGTATCTTCACAATTCTCTCTCAAGACCGGTGTAGAGACTTGGGTGAGTTACTATTTTAGTGCTTTCCATACTCTTTGTAACTTGCGGCCCCTGGGAAGCTCAGGAGAGGAGGACTGCTCTTAATGCAATAAGCTAATTTCCTGTATATAATGTGTATATACATTCTATAGCCAGCATTTTTCTACACATCTCCAAGCATCCTTTCCTGTTTTCATCACATCTTTCCTGCTGCAATCCATATTCCTACTGGCCTCGCTAGGGGCTCTAATGCAGAAGAAGGTGACAAATCCCTGCTAGCTGAAGTGTCCGCCTAATGATGGTTCTTGCTCTCCTTTGGCTGTGTGTGAACCTCAGCTCACCAGGTAAAGCCAGGTACCAAAGTTAAGCAGCTGAAGTTTGGCAAGAGGTACCCCACCCCATATTGCTGTGGAAGTCAGATGCCTGGCTCTTACTGAAATGCAACTGCTATAAGTACTTGTGAAAACCTCACCTGTGATTAACAGGGAACCTTCCTGCCTTAAATCCGTACTTTTGACTTTAAAGACTCTTTTTTTTTAATGTTTCCCCGTTTTAATAATTTAATATTATTACTGGTTTTAGCCTCCTTTAAGTAACCACCATTCTGCTGCTATCTTCTGGCCTAATTCTACCCCCACCGTGGATGGATGTGGTGCCACGGTGCTCAGTGATGCTTGAGGCTGAGGGTCAGCTGCAGCTGGTTCTTCAGCTGCATCCAGGGTGGGGAGGTTGCTGTGAGCAGCCTCCTCTGCTTCCCGAGTTGCTCAGCTGCATGCAAAGAGCACAACAGCAACGGCACATCTGTAACTGCTCGGGGAAAGAGCATTTTAAAGGTAAAGAAAGAGATTTAAGGAAGGAAAAAAAAAATGAGCAGAGATAAGGCTGAGGCAGTGTCAAAGAGATGGAATATACATCTCAGAGAAAATCTAAAAGCAGATCATTACCCAAAAAATACTAGCTGTAAGCAACAGTTTGCAGTGCAGAAGGAATATTTATCCACCAATGTTTTGATAGTCTTTCTTTCGGTTTGCTTCCACTGGAGGGGTAATATTATTCAGAGGTTAGCAGTGGAGGTTTGGAGGTGGTTGTGGGATGCTGGCGTCTAATCCCAATTCTGCCCTTGCTGTATGATGCTGTCTGACTCACTGACCCCACCACACATCAGGGACCACCGACCAGTGGGGACTGTTGTGCTGGGAGCTGCACATTCCCCAAAAAATGAGAGCAAGTGAGCCAAAGGGTTTGTGTGCACATGGGAATTAGTTTGGATAACCAAAGACCAACCCTTTGGGGTCAGACTCAAGGTCACTTTGCCTATCTCCTCCCTAACCAGGAATGCATGGAGCAGGGTATTTAAAGAGAGCTCCCTCCCCTGCAACCCTCCAGCTTCCAGGGCTCTGCTGCTCAGGGGCCTCTCTGACCCAGAAAAGGTATTTTGTGTTTAAAAGCAAGAGGTAGGCTGTGAATTTAAATTCAGTGGCATCTTTTCTTTGGCAGTTGGCATGCCTTACTCCTGTTTAGTTTAGCTCACTTTCAAGCAGATTAAACTAAACTGGTACACAGCACTCTTATTATAGAATAAGTGCTCACAGAGAGAGCTATTCAGGAATAATTATTCTGATTTAAACATTTCTGAATAATTCTATGCAAAGGCAAGTTCTGAACAGAGAGGCAGTGGGCTGATGTGGCATACAGATGGGGGAGCGCAAGGAGCCGTAATACCCTGTATGAGTATTCGTGCTGGAGTCCCTATTCTAAATGTTAACACATCCAGGCAGGAGCAGAAGCACACCAGGTGATCAATATGTCCAATAAAAACTCACGCTATCGCGGGTGAATTCTGACCATTAAATATGCCCAGCTAACTCCTCCTGTGCGAGACACACAGCAGAGCCTACTCCCCCAAATAATTTAGCAAATAGGTCTGAATAATGAACACAATCCAGAAAAATCACCATCTGCTTATGGACAATTTGCAAACAGAAAAAAAAAAAGTAGAAGCATTCTTTTAATAAACGATCTGTTATGAATTATTCACGCAGCTCTAATTAACATTAGGATTCTTAATTTCTCCAGGCAGCCCAAGTGTGATGATACTTTATGATTCCTCTGCATTTTCCACGCAAGACCCTCTGAGCACTTTCCAGGCATTCAGGAGGTGAACCCCACTGCCCTCCTTTGAAGGAGACAGTGTCTTCATTTGGCAGGGGGTGAAATGGAGACGCATTTAATAACGTGGCATTCTGCAACTTTCACTCATCTATGTCAATGTGCGTGCCAGCTTCTGCCCTTTTCATTTGCAATCATTTTGAGTCCTGTTTTCACACTGATGCAAAAGAACTCTGCAGGTGAGTGAAAGCGGCCATTTAGAGGATGCTCGAGTGTCACAGGGACAAAAGATTTGTCCTTTGTAGCTCGCTTGGTAGTGGTTTGCTTTAGCTTTAGCTGCAAAACGACCACTGTAATGTCTAAGGTCCAAATTTTCAAAGGTATTTTGGTACTGGAGAACACAAAATAGGTGCCTAAATTGCCATGGCAATGTAAGTCACTAGTACAGTTGGAAATAAATTCAAGGGAAAATAGATCTTTTTTCCAATTTTTATGGATACAAACCAAGTTTATCTACCTACGTTCTTTTTACCACCACTTTGCTACAAACATAGAAGTCTTGATGTGTGACAAATTGTCTCTTTTCACAAATCTGTCACTAAAGCAATGGTACCTTTTTAGTGACAGTATTCCCAACAATGAAAGCTGTACATTTGTGTTCTGGAATTGTGCAGGATAATGAGTTATGAGTCAGCATTACCCACTTATATGGTAGAGGGATGGCTCCTATACTGCTATTTGAGCAGAAAGATTTACACAGTAGCAAAAAGCTAATGCGCAGAGAACACTGAGGTTAAAATAAACCTTAATTCTAGCTGTATGGAAATTAAATGTTAGGGGTTTTCATTACAGACAAGTTGGGCTAAAAATGAATCATCAATTAACAGAATACCGTGATATACAGATACATCTTCCTCGTTGGCCAGAATGTACCATCTCCGAATTTAGCTTAACAATTTCATATGGCATTTTCCTGCTTACTCCTCCTCCTTCACAGTTCAGGAATAGGAATAGCTCTTACGGCTGAAGGACAGAAGTTGTTTTTCATTAAACTATCATAGTTTAGAAAAAACAGCCCGATTCATCTTCTCTCCCTACTTGTTGTTAAACACGCTCAGCATGCAGCATCTCGGATGCCTCACAGGTGATGTCCTCAGCCATCTTCAGAGTCAAATCTGCTGCCTCCCCCACATCAGACTCCTGGCACCCTAACACTTCCATGTTGCCTTCTCATTTCCTAATCAAACATGTCTTTATTAACCTGCGACTTCCCTAAATAAATCCTGAGGTCTCCTTGAGGAAATAAAAATCAAAGCCTTGCCATACTTCAGGAGATATTTGCAGCTGGTAAAAAATGAAGGCACAATCTTGGTTTTGTAGCTCAAGGAGAGAGGATCAGAAAACATTATAACCTGGGTGTGTACCAAACCACGGTGTGTCTGAGGGAGCAGCCCGGTGTCTAGCTGAGAGTGTTACAGTCTTATAATACAAGGCTGCCTGACAGGGAAGTAGAGATGATAAGTTCTGCAAGATAGGATGGAGCCTGAAGGTTAAGATTTGTAACTATCAAAGACCTATCCAAGTAATACTTTATTTAGAAACAATATTTTTTTACCTCTTGGCAAATCTGGGACTCTACCCTTGCTTGGGACCTTGAGCACAGTTGTGATGTGAGCTAAAGAAATGGTACTAATTAAATAACAAAAGCCTCCCCAGAAGAGACAGCATTTAAAAACCAAAACAATTCAGGCATAAGCCTGTTCCCGCAGGCTACCGAGGCAGACGTCACCAGGAGATTGCATTCCAGCCTTACCTGGAAATTAGTAACTATATAGAGTAACTCTTCTTCCCTCCAGACTTACAAAAAGTAAGAGGGGTGAATGTAGCTGTCAAGGATAGTAACTATTTCTTATTGCTTTCATCTTCATAGATATTTGGTACCATGTATGGAATGAGGGCAAGGGACTGGCTGCTGCTGCTTTTGCATCTTGCTGAGATTTAGAGCAGGCAAACGTGGAGAGCATCCAATTCATCACATGTAGCACTGGAGTAATGTACACAGTGATCATCCCAAGGGAGGCAGAGAGAGAATTCAACATCTTGATCAGTTTTGGTCCCCACTATACAAAAAAGATGAGGACAGGCTGGAGAAGGTCCAGACAAGAGCCACAAAGATGATTCAAGGACTGGGAAGCCTGCCCTATGAGGAAGGGCTGAGAGAATTGGGTTTGTTCAGCCTTGAGAAGAAAAGGCTTAGGGGAGACCTTATCACCACGTTCCAGTATTTAAAGGGTGGCTACAAAGGAGATGAAGATGCCCTTTTTACTAGGAGTCATATGGAAAAGATGAAAGATAAGGAGTGCAAGTTACTCCTGGGAAGATTCTGATTTCCATAAGAGGAAAATTTTTCACAATGCAAACAACCATCCATTGGAATAATCTTCCCAAAGAAGCGATGGATTCCCCATCATTGGACAGTTTTAAGGTTCAGCTGGACACAGTCATGGGTCACCTTGTCTAGACTGTGCTTTTGCCAAGAAGGTTGGACCAAATGATCCTTGATGTCCCTTCCAACCTGGTATTCTATGATAAATAGTCAGAAGGTGGGGCTGTGAAGCACCATGTCCCACCTCATCCTCAGGAATGACTGCAATGAGTGGCCTGGCCAGAATGGTGCCTGGTGAGGGAGGACTTCTCCAGGGCAGCATTCCTCTAGTTCCTGCACTCAGATCCAAATGTGACCTGATGTCCCCCCTGCTCAGAAGGATGCGGTGGCCTGGTCCCAGTGTTTCCACATCCTTGTGCCTGTCGCTGTGATCTGACTTGCAAGTGAAGGAGAAGAAATCTCCCCCGGCTTCCCCTCCCCAGCTTCTCTGCTCTGTGTACTGCGAGTGGGTCCCGACGGCATTCGAGTTGCCTGGCTGAGTCCTGTATGAGACTCTCCTCCTTGCTGAACTGCCGTGGTAAATCAGGATTAAACTACAGTCTCTGCTGCACCATAAAACCTTTAGCTCTTTAGCACCAGTTGAGAGGCAATACCACTCTCAGCCTCATCAGGAATGGTTTCCTTTTACAAATGTTCACTGACCGTGACTGTCCCCGTCGTCTCTCTTCCCTACCCTCACTCACTGCATCCAGTCAGCATTGCACTCTGAGGACAAGTGATGTTAGAATGTTAGAAGGAAGTGTTGTGCTTTTTTTTTTAAAAAAAAAAAGAAAATAGACAACAGTCCATAAATCTAGTTCTCCTGCCTGATCATTGCTTCCCTCCATCTCCCTCTGGCATTGTCGGAAAGTGGCTCTTGGAACAACCTCTTAAAAATGTATCGGCAAGAAGGAGGGAAATTGTTCTCGGTGACAACAATACTGTACACATATTTGTATATTTATTCTGAAGATCAAATTGATAACAACAGGTCCCTTCATGCCTGCTGATTTATCTGCTGAACAGGTATCTATGCCGTATGCACCGCATGGCTATAACTGTCATGGCTGATATAGGGATAAGATGAATAACCTCTACAGATTTCAGGTACAAGTAGGAAAATGTAATCATAACTCACTTTAGAACCAAGTGATACATATTTATACTTTGCCTATCACAGGCTAGCAAGCTTTTCCCTTTTATTTTGCATTCATGGACCTGTGATGCACATCAATCTTTTTTTCAGTTTGTTAATATTGTTGTCACTCAACTGAAATTTATCGTCACATGACTTATGATTGGGAGACAGTTTCATCTGAGGAACATTCTCTTAATTTACCGCATTCAAATTTCCTCTCCTGGCTTGACTCAGCGTCGCAAAGACCGGTACTTTGTTTGGTTCAAACCTGTTCTGCTTTTTTCCTCCCAAACTAAAAGCAGTAAATGTCATAACTATTTATAAACTGAACAAGAACAGAAGTCACAGTAGTGAAATAAAATGGATATAAACTCTTAATCAGCCCCACAGGATTTAATGGATGTGCTCAAATGCCCGTGGCTAATTTCTCTTGGGAGACAAGGCCTTGAAGGACCCTCTTTGGATCAAGATTTTCTTCCACGTGGCAAAAAGAGGAGAAATGACTAAATGCAGTAGCCCTGTGCAAAGGCAGTCAAGAAAAGCAGCTTTGCTTACTTTGGGTAATTTTTTAGGGCTTTAAAGGCACTTTAGTCTCACCACGCTTTCGCTGGATTTTGTGCCATGAGCAAAAATGCAGTAGGGTTCCCTTCTGGAGGGCTCTGCATGGGGATGGAGCTCTGCCACCATGGCTGAGCCAACTGGTTTGGGCTGTCTGCACCTACATGCATTTGGGGATGAGGGTTACCCCAGTTCTGGGCAGGGTGAGACCATTTCTCCTGTGCCAGCCCCAGCTCCTAAAACTAGCACCAAAAGAAGGGCAGACCAGGCCATGGCAGAAAAGTCTCCGCCGTCAAACTTCACCGAGGGAAGAATTTAACTTTTCTTTCTTTCAATCTTTTTTTAGAGATCATAAATATTTATGAAGAGCCTGTCAGTCATTTTTAGGGTTTCTGACTGAGTGTGTCACAAGAGAAGGGCTTTTATGAGGATTTATAGTAAATTGCAGTAAATTGTATTCCTGTCAGGGAGCAGAGAGGAGTTACACGATGTCAGGGGAAAGCAAGCAATCTCCCCAGTATGGCAACGATGCTATAGGGTGAATCTGTCCCTGCCCCAGGGGTCATCATGAAGCCTGTGCACTTCTCAAGTGTCACTTCAGTTCTCAAACTTCAGCGAGGCACAGTCAGGAGAAACTCCCTCTTCTTGGGCAGAAATCACAGCAAACCGTCCTAATCTAGCAGGTCAATTGTTTTACATGATTTCTCCATGGCAAGATGCCACCTCTACACAAAACTGCAATGCACACTGATGCCAGATGTTATATCCAACTCCAAGACTCCTTTAACTGCATCCCAACAGAAAAACATCAGCAGGATTTTGGTACGTAAACGTGGGCCTGAGACATCAGTGGAACAGAAAGCACTTAAAAAGACACTTTTTTTGCAGTAAAGCGAATCAAGACAAAGGCAAAGCAAGTTATAGCTGCAAATTATTGCAATTATCTGTGGTAAAGAGTGAGCAGGAGACAGAGGTTGCCTTAATCCTACACTTCACCAAACCATGCTCCAGTGTGCTTGTCACACAGAAATCTTTGTCCTCAAAAAAACCAAGGTTTAAACATTAATTTCTGAAAAGCTACACCAGTATAGTCCTTTGCCGTTCTCCCATCACATTGCCACTTCCAGAAAACAAAAGCAGGATAGCAACCAAATTTGCCCTGATTATTGCAACCAAAGACCCTCATCCCCAAGCTCCATCCCAGTTGTACTGAAGTATAAACTCCTCTATCTCTGTGTCTCGCAGTGCCTCAATCCTAGCAACTTCGAAACAAATGAAAAAGTAAAGTACAACATTTGTTAAATCCGCCACAATTTCATCTGATTTTGCTGCTCATCATTAGGACTACAAAAGATTAAGGGGAAAAACTGATGGCACCCCAACAGCGAAGCAAATCCCCCATGGATCACAGTACATTAACCTGAGTGAGTTTGATTGCATTACCCTACCAGCTCCAGAGCCGTGCTATTATTCTTTGGCTGATTCCATCACTTTATATTTTGCTCATTAAAGTGGGAGAAGAATGTCAAGATCCCATTTTGCCCAACAAGAAAGAAGTGTGAAAATGGGAAGTGCTTTTGCATTAATTGAATCAAGGACGACAGGGTGAACAGCTTTGAGCCCCATAAATCTAGACAGTCTCTTGTCAGATAAAGTATCAATGCGCTTTATCAAACTTTGTCCATAGATTTATAGAGTGCTCAGACCACAGATCTGTAGTTCCTCAATGTAATCACTTCAGCATTTTCTAGCTATGCTACCAACCTCCATGTGAAATAATGGAATTTATTGACAGAGAAGCAGGCACTGCAATTTTGCTGTTGTTTAGAAAAATTGCCCATCAATGAGGTGTCGGTGGAGAAAGACAAAAGATATTACACTAAGATGACTATCTCCTGACTCCTGCTGAATTGGTAGATGAGCCATTAGCTTCCATGGAGGGAAAGGGGTGGCCACTCTTCCAGAGAACTGCTCTGGATTTCACTTACAAATTGCACTGCTCCAAGACCAAAAAACATATACTAAAAAAAAATCAACCCCCCCCAAACCTAGACTTGTTCCAGTCTGCTGAATTACTTCAGTCACACGTTGCAAGTCAGGAGTCTGGGTTTTGGTTAAGCTATCACAATATTTAACCTCCCAATAATACAGGTCTTTGCACAATTCCTGTTTACACTTCACTGTCTATTAAAATGTGTAACTACCACTGATTGCACTAGGCAAATGTGTATTATTCTTCCTCTCAATGTTAAGGGATACAGACCGTGTGAGTTTGGAAAAGACTGTTGAAATAAGGCTGAATAGAATATCTTTTTTTTCCCCGCTGCTATAAGTCCCCTGACTTCTTGTTTAGTTTCAGGGAGGAAACAGAGAAATCTTGCCAGGAATCGTCAACAAAACAAGGTTTACATTCACTGCAGAGAGTGGGAATGCATGTTCATGTGGGCATCAATTTATAATGCACTGTGTGGCTTGAAGCATCCTTTTCAGAGACGGCTGCATGAGCTGGCGCATGGTCTAATGTTTTTGTGAGCAGGACTTCTGGCTCTTGCTGTGATAAAAGGGACTGCAGTATGGGACTCAGAGCATTTCTCCAATTGGCTTCAGATCACCTTGATTTCAACAATTAGTATGACCTCCCTCTGTATTGACTGTCCTCTAAGAGTGCTCAAACTATCTTAAAATCTTCCTTAAAAAAATTTCTATTTTCCACCTGCCAACACCTGAAAATATTTTTTGATTGAATGATGGTTAGAGCCTAAGCCAGATGATGAGCCCCCCCTGGAACACACCTATGCTTCTGTTGAAAAGTCCTAATCATGTCATCAGCAGATAATGATGCAACTTGTCTCCCGCTGGGTTCTATTAATCCTGCTTCCCCCAGCATACTTTGATGCCTATTACTGCTCCAACTGCTCTTGCAAGGTGCTCGAACAGACCCACAGACTACAGGCTCTGCTGCTATATGAACACCTTGGGACTCCAGACAGGAATCCTGCTCCTTTATTTCCAAAAGCACAGAGCTGATGCACATGAACTGAAAGCCATACCTGGTAAGTAGACTCCTCCTGTCCCTCATTCTCCCTTGGCATTGACTGCCAGACAGCGTCACTCGCTCATTAAATGCCACTTCATTCTGGTACCAAAGCACTTTGTGGCAGACACAGAGGTGGGAGTGAGTTCATTTCTTCTGTGCTACATTAGCTCAGGCCCCAAATGAAATCAGGGCTCATGTCGCTCTAGGCAAGATATACATGCTTAGAAATACTGCCTGGCCCCAAGCACGTACCGTTCAAGCAAATGAAGGAAAGGTGGAAGGGGGAGCAGAAATCCTGAAGAACGAAGTGACTTGCCTCAGGCTGAGGAGAAGGTCAGTGGCAGAGGCAGAGCCCAAGGAGCTTTCTAAATGCTATTCCTGCTAGCAGGGACCTTGACCTAAGAGATAATCAAGAATGAAGTATAAGCAGCCTCAAGCCTGTGTCTCTGGGCTGGGACAAATTCCTTACTTTGATGTGACATTTTAAATTACGCAAAACTCTTGGCCTTCTCACCATGCCTTGGTGACCCTTAGGGAACAAAGGGGGATACACAGTAAAGGGCAGCCCAAGCAATGGAGACAGGCTGAGAAATAAAATACAAGAACAAAGCATCGTGGTTTCCCAGCATCAGCAAAACCCCAAACTCCAGCCCAGCCACACACAAGATGTTCAGTCACAGACGATAAATAGCGACTAGGACCATTGCATAATGCTGTCATGTAATGGGACAGGTACATAACACAGAGGGGACTAATTTCAGGCAGAAAGCTCCTGTTGGAAGAGAGCGACTGGCTTGTAACATACCCCTGCTACATGAACATTTCCCACTCGTGAGGCCATTTGGATGCATGCCCTTCAAATCTCATCCCGGCACCGTAGGATGTCACGCTTACAGAGACATCGTGAAGCCAGGGATGGGAGGGCTGCTCAACATCTCGCAAGGAAGGCCTGTTCTCACAAGATTTCCAGTCAAACTGAATAAACCCAAGGTTCAGAGAACTTGCACACAGTGAAACTCCTGCTAAGTAAGGACAAAGCACATGCTATGCCCTGCCTGAAGCTGATTCAGAGGGAGTGTCCTCTTGTGACCCTGCTGTGCTGGGCTGCCATGGCCTAGTTCTGCCCTAAGGAGATGGACAGACTTTCACCAGCAGTTAAATTAGAGTAATTAAAAACAGTTATGGACCTTCTCAGGAGGTGTTATATCTGACTGTAGAAGCACTCTTTGTCCCTGTATCCGTGCATGGCACTGGTGAAAAGTCCCATAGACAACCCTTCCAATGAATCAGTGGCAGCATCCAGCCATGGAGACAGTGGCACCTTAAATCCACTCAGAAAGTGCCTTGTGATATTCTGGCTGCACCACAATTTCCACAGTGGTATTTTAAAACAACATTTTTGTCTCTGCTTACTATTAGTCACCTTATTCTGCCTTGGTGCCACCTGTAAACCCACACCTCCTTCCCGCCTGAGGAGGGAAGACACGTTGCTGAGTCCCCATGGGCTCTCTGCACAGCCCTGCAGGCACTACAATGGCCTGAGGCAGGCACCATGACAGGACTCCTGAGTGACAGCATGTTCAACAGCTCAGAAGCCATTTGGAGACACTACCTGTGCTTTCCCCCCACTCCCATTATTCCAGCTCCTTGTGCCTGACCCAGCAGCAAGTGTGCTCTGCTCAGAGTTGGAAAACAGTTGGCAGTAAAAGACTGCAAGTGCAGTTGTGTTACACTGTGACTTGCTGTTCCTGTTCCACCAAAACATGGCTCGACTACTGGGGAAAGACACATGTGAAGCCCTGGCTGTTAGTTCCTACAAGGGAATCCACCCACCCATTTGGGTTTTACTCTGGTCAAAACACATTTGCTTCAGCCCACCTCCACCTCCACCACCTCCATCTCACCTTCATCTCCCTTCCATCTCCACCTGGTCATAGTGAGCCAAAGCCGTATTTCTCCTTCTACCAGGACGTAACAATCTCTTACAAGCTTACTGAGTAACACTGTGTAATTTAAGTATAATTTTGCTTCTTTTTCCCCATCTGTAAAGAAGGTGCTGGTGATGCTGGCACGTGTAATGCCACACTGTGGCCTACAAATGAAATATAGTCATGATGGCGTTTAGCAAATGAAACAAGGAGAGAAGGCACATCCTAGGGAGAAGCACAGAGGGAAACATCATAGAACAAATTACCAAAGGTCTGACATGGCAATGAGATGTCAGGAGTTTGTTACCAGATAGGAGATTGCAATATGGTTCCAGATAATGGTGCATTAATGTTGCTCTCTCTTGGTTCCTGAGGTCTGTATTTCCCTGCCAAAGAAACCATAACCTTCTCTGCCTTCCCCCAGGGGCAGCTGCAATAAAGAAACCAAGTCCCAAGAAGAAGTGGAGTGAATTCTTTCTGAGACGTTGTTAGCCCAGGACAGCACAAATACACAAAGGTGGGCAAGTATTGAAGGAGAAACTCTGCTTCATATCTTTACTTGATTAAAGCTCCTAAAAATAAGGAATGGCCAACTCATGTCCTTTCGGTAGCCTAAAATTCACTAAATAAATTAATGGAAGGAGGTTGTGCAATAGGAATTAATTTCTTGATTTATCTACCGTGTATAACTGCTTCTCACACTTAATGGGTTTAAAATGCAGTATCCAAAATATATATAATGCGAAGAGATATTACAGAATATGAGCAGTGCTTCCAGGCACATGCACAAATGCACTCAAACATGCAGTAGCTCCCTTCTGCTTTGTCATGACCCTGAATTAATCCTTACATTAACTGTGCTCTTCTTTATAACAAGTCTAGGCTCTTAAAAGATTTGCACCTAGCTGACTGGGGCTTATTATGTGCTTCCTAACCCTTCTCCACGTCTGAAATTACCGTCTGGGTCTGTCCATCACTGCACCCAGAGAATTGCAAATATCCAGAACGCCTCTGGCCTGGCTCTGCTTCAGCACAAATTGGGGTTAGACATGATCCAAACAGAACAAGATTGGTGCAGAGGTGACTGGTTGTGACGGAACAGAGAGGTTTGCTTTGGAAGATGCTGGAACACTATCCAAAAGCTAAGGTCCCTTTCAATTTAATTTGTAGGTTTGTAACAGTAGAGATGAGTTGTTAATTCACCCTTGACAGCTTTATTCAACAATCGATGTACAGTCCTTGGAAATTAAATAATGAGGATCACTGATGTCTTGTATTTATTTTTAAGGGTATGAAAGGACATTAGCCATCATTTAATAGAGAAGCAGAGCAATTTCTATAATCAGAGACAAGTGTAGAAATAACTTGATCCCCTAAGAGGGTAGGAAACCCCAGAGCTTGACCGGGATAACATCTCTTGTCTAATAAAGAAAACTGGCAGTTCTGCAGGACAGCTGTGATAGGCATCTCTGAGCTGAAGTTTGCTGGGAATAAGCTGCACAATACGCTACAGTGATGATCAAAAATGTAGTATTAACACATTGGCCAGTGAAAAGGCCTGAACCCCCTCTCATGGAGGGCCCAGATCAATATGGCATTGGCAGACTGATAAGCAAACTGGTGTCGACGAAAGGAAAATGGGACAGAGTAGAATGCTGTGAGCTCTCCATGTGTATGATCTGATCTCTGGTGTGAAATAATCTTCTCTGAGCCCAACACAGCTCCTTTAACCTCCCTTGAATCTAGGTCAAGTGACTACGAGAATATTTTGTCTTAGGACAAAATAATTTCTCTCTCCTATATCACATGGTTCTGGGAGAGATTTTGTCTTATCACCAATTAACCACCCAAATCTGGAAAATAAAAATGTAGTGAAATTATCTTTCTGTCTGTGAGGCTCTGTTCTGCCCCTACATGCATACCTCTGCTATTTTCAAGTGAAATAGCAGGCTCGTGTTATTTGTTTTAATGTCCATGACATTATGGCATTGTAGATGGAACATCTATATATACCAGTGAAAAGGCTCAGGAGAAAAGAGAGTTTGTGAAGCGGGGAAGGAAGGCTGGTAATCTCAACTGAAGAGGGGGAACAGAGGTAAAATTCAAAAGGGCAAGTTGCAAATTAACTTATATTAAAAAAGGGAGGTTCATTAGTGAAAGTTAGACTGACCCTTTCATACTAAGTCACAAGCTGTTCTTAGCGTCATACTATCTTACAGAGTGCACATCAAGTAGACTTGATCTCCTGATCAATAGAGGCACATGGATTAAAGCAGAGCTATTTCCATTAAAAATTTAAAAATAAAAAAAAGAAAAAAAAAGAAAGAAAAAAGGACACGACTATCAGGGGGATTGGACGGCTCAGGGGTCTGCTAATAGGATAGAACGTTGTTCGCATTTCAAGGTCTCTGGTCTGATTACAGCCCAGGTCAATAGGGAGAATGAAAGCCATTGCATTTAATGGCTGGTTAGTGATGGATGTGAAATGAATTGATGGTCTCAATCCAGTTCAGATCAGACTTCACAAAAACACCTTAACCCGTCTTGCATTTTTTAAAATAGAAATGCAGAGATCTGAGGAAGGAATAAACTGAGATTAAAGTACCCAACTGGGCCATCTTTTGTCTGTTCCCACCTCTGCTCTGCAATTTCTCCCAGCTCCGCCAAATCATCTGGTTCCTCACAGTCTTAGTTCTCTTTATGTAAAACAGAGATGACATTTGGTTGCCTTTTATTAAGGTGCAAAGCGAAACACCTTAATGTGGAGGCCGGGAAGCCGCAAGGTTGGGTACCCCTTACATCCCAAGCGGATCCATGTCTCACGTGTCCTCTGCCTTCAGAGATCTCCCCTTTGCCTGGAGCTCAGGCGGCAGAAACACGTTACTCGATGCTGCTTCAAAAAGCCTCAGTCCTCAAGGCCATCAATCAGTCACCTTTCTTAAGCACTAAATTAATTTAAGGGAGGGAAAAATAAAAAGTAGAGCAAAGAAAGAACTAGATTTCATCTTATGGGAAGACTGTGAGTGGGAGTCTGCCTTTGAAGCGCCTACAAGAGAATCTAATCAAGGCATTTACTATAAACAGAGAAAATCGATCACAGAACATTTTTAACATTTAAAACATGTCTCTGTTTGGACAGCTGAGACATCCCATTACTGTGAATGACACCGCCGGATCAAGGGTCTACACAATTTGAGAGAGCTGTAAATCATCCGCAGACCTTCGGGCACACAAACATTTACAGAATTGCTTTAAATTATTTGTAAATAATGGGCCAAATTCATCCCTGGGCGTAGAGTGGCTCTCTGCCATCGGCACCAGTGGAAACTGGCCTGCCTTACTCCAAGGCTGAGCTGAGCAGGTAGGTACGTGGGGCCAGGTTCTGGTGTGGGGATGAGTTTGAAGATGACACCTGCCTCAGACCCTGCACACCCACTCAGCAGAGCACAAACTCTGAGCCGGGGGGGATGTACAAACACACGTCCGAAAGAGATGGGTGTAAATGCAAGCAGGGGCAATGAGCAGCTTTTGTGTGTTTTCACACCCTTGTGAGACACTTCTCCTGTCCAAAGCTTTGATGAGCCAAATGCAAAGATAACAGAGCAGAGAATAATTTGCAGACTGATAAATTAGGGTGAGTGTGAGGGCATATAAAAGGTGGTTTGCACTGACACGAGTGGCCTCTTCATTCACTGAATGCCAACCTGCAGTCATATTGGAAGCAGCTGGCGCCTCCCATGCTCCCTGGTAGCTGGTTGACATGGCTTAAATGACCACAAACATAAGAAAAACCTGGTAGACCTTGGATACTGCTGGCAAGAAGCTCTCACAGCACTTTCTCTGTGAGGTCAGTGTCACTACCTGAACTTCACACGTGTGGCATGGCAAGATGCTGTACCGTGAGCAATATCATCCAGCAGGACGTATGGGGAGCAAACTTGGGTCTCCTGAGCACTCTGCACCCTCCCTGGTGCTCTTCTGGAATAATAAACATTAATTGGGGGTTAAATTACCTCTTCCTGCAACTAAAAGGGTCAGGATTTCAGGAGCTACCTATTATCACTCAGCTAATGCAGAAAAACGAAGTCAATGGCAGGGTGCTCTGCAAGTGGGCACACACCAGCATTAAGGACCTTGGTCTCAGATCTACAGTGGAAGGGGGAAAAAAATTAAAATAATAAAAGGTAGCAGCTTGGTAAGAGCTGGGACCTAAGGCAAAATCTGTACTTTCTGAAGACACAGCCTGTGTGACACACCCAATGGGAGCCAGTGGTGAGATTCCATAGCCTGGCCCTGGCATCCTTGACCATATCTTGATGTTTCAAATTAGAGCTTTTAATAAGAGCATGTTATAATGTGAGCCACGACAGGATCAATGAGGTTGCCAATACGTTAGAGCAGTATTAGGGAAGGAGACCTCCTGCTTGGCTCATTACTGCTCGTGGAAGTCGGTCTCTCCAGACTCGATGAGAGTCACATAAGCAGTAAGTTAATGGGCTGCTGTTACCGCAGCCTCTCATGTCCAGGTCTGTTAATCTCAACAGGAGCTGTGCTAAGGAAAGCCCTATTAAAGAGGGTTTTAATAAAGGGCTGATTTGTAAACACATATGACCCTGGCTTCATTTGTAACGTAAGGAATACGCGCTCTCTCGCCTGTCTGCTAAACTTTAAAAAGGCCATTTGCTGTGATACATTACCCTCAGAAATCTCAGTGGATTTCCCCAGAACATTTCCTACAGACTTTCTGTTGAAACTAAATGGAACTACCCATGTTGGATTACTTTGTAAAAATCTCCCTAGAATTTCCTGCTGATGCTTCATACACAATGCTTGCCAGCAGAAAGGAGAATAAGGAATTCCTGTTCCCCCTCTGCTTTCCTATGGTTGCTACCAAAGACAGAGACAGTTTTCCCTCTGTGGGGAGTCTGTGGAGTTTCTCTGACTCAGAGACATCTCAGAATATCTGTAAAGAGCATTTATCGATTTGTATTTGCACATTTGGAAAAGCAAACTCCAGAATAGATATTAAATAATAAAAAAGTTTTTTTCTTTTTTATTTTGTACAAATATTAAAGGGCCATATTATAGCCTGAGTGACATCCCAAGCAACCCTATTGGACCTTCAGGAGATTACAATGAGGAGGTGTAAACCAGTAGAGAATGTGGCCCGCTGTATTTACCTTCTGGCTGAAATCAATACAAAATCCTATTCTTTTTTTTTTTTTATTTTTAATTTTTTTATTATTTTTTTTTATTTTTTGGGGAGAAATTGCCCTTTTCTGGCTCTGTCCAGAAGCGAATGGCTCGCCCTTCAATAAAGGCTGGGCTCCTCTGATTTATGGTGAAGACCCATCTTAGTTATAAAGCTTCAGCTCAGAGTTCTCCTAACAATCAGAGAACATTGCAGTCATTTTTAATTTGTGCCTAGGGAAATGTTTTGTGGGGGAAAAAAAGAAAAGAAAATAAATAATTTTTAAAGGAATCCTCTTGTCGCAGTAAAGGTGAAAAACAAACCCAGCTCAGTTCTGCCCAGGGAAACTGTACCATGTGTTTCTTGCCCCAGGGGATCAGATTGTCAATGCACAGCTTGATAAGTTTGTTAGTATTAGCGCTACACACATTTATACTGATGGAAAATCTTAAATTGCCCTCCTGTAAGAATCTATGCTGCAGATGACCTTATTGAAATTCCAAATATGTGGGAAACAGCCATTCCTGCCGACTGCTGGTTGCAGCCTGTGGAGGAACAGTCATCAGAGGTAGATCACTGTGCATCAACTAACAGAGCTCAGCTGAAGTCAAAAGAGGGATGATACTGCAAACAAGCATCTGACTTCATTTACAAAGCCGGCAACTGGCCCTTTCTGTTCACACGATCTGAACAGCATATGCTTCAAGAAATGATGAACTGTAGATTAGTCTCACTGCTTGCCTTTAAGAACACCAGCACGGACCACGTTAGACCTGTGCAACCCTCATGAAGGACCCACGGATGCATCATACGATGGGTGGAAGGTCAGGGGGTAGTGATGGTTTTTTGGTAGCCGATGTGGTAAAGGCATCATTTACACTGAAGCCTCTAAACAGATGGTTGGCAACAGGGTATAAAGTGACTTGGAGTGTTCACAAAGGGAAGAGGGATCATATGGTGAAGCTGTAATTGTTATTAATTATCTATTACCAGATTAGAGGTACATTAGTGACCTGCACCACTTACCCAGTGCACTAAACCACACAAAGGTTCTCATAACATAATAAGGTTAAAGCAATAATGAAATGGTACACACATGGCACAGCACCACGGCGTTAGTCGTGCTCCTGGAAGAGCACTTTAGCTGAATGACACGAGATCCCATGGATGTGAATCAGGTTACATTACGGAGATGGGAAGGGGAGTGGATACCATACAAATAATTGCTCACCAACACACCTAGCATTTTCTTTAGGTGATCCTCAGGGTTATGTGAATAAAACTGGAACTAATCAAACTCCTCTGAATGCTCCCATTAATTTCTGTGGCTGAACTAAAGCTGCAGAACTTGCTAAAGTGGGAGGTCATTAAAACAGACAGTGAGCTAGGATAAAATGAGAGGGACTGGCCCTTGACCGAACCTTGATCACTACCACGGCTTAAGAAGGTTTTTGTCTCTCTCTCTCTGTGTCCCTTGGTAAAGATTTGCTGAAAGGTGATGGAGAAATGTAGCAGTTTAACCATTAACACTAAGCTACACACCACAGGTTTGCAGCTGTAGGGTCCAAGTCTGGCTGTCAGCCCCACAGCTCAGCAAAGGCTGCCTCTGGCCTTACCTTTTTCCTCATTAGGAAATGCCACCTTCCCCTTCCTCCACACCACTTGGAAGGAAGCTTCCAAGCAACCTCTTAAGCATGTTGTTTTAGCACTGTTGGTCTCCTGCCCAGTGATCCCCATCATCACCCAGGAACCTGTCTTACAGTGTTCTACACACAAAAAAGTTCAGTTCTTCCTCCGAAGAGCTGACGGTCAGTGGAGCATCTCCCCCAAGATCTCCTTGTGCTCCTCAGTTGCCTCCTTGGTGCTGTCCTTGCCTTGGAGGAGGAGGGTGGTGGACTGGAAGTTCCAGATCTTTTGAAAACAGCACAGACTGCAAACCCTGACACGTTAATGAACCTCTCTAACAAGGTCTCCCAGTGACCGAAAGGAACAGCCACCTGCACACAACCTCTCTTCCTGACACATACAATACAATGTGCACAGTCATAGGTGTTCAGGGCAGAAAGCATTTCCAAAAAGATCATTTATAACCCCAGACGGCTGGCACCAGCTGCATGTCTAAAGGCAGTTTGATCTTAGCCAAAGATTATGATGCCGTTGGAGGAAAAGGATAATTTTATTATTTTTTTTTTTTTAAAGTCTTAACCTTGTCTCAAGCCAAAATTAAAAAAAAAAAAAGAAAATCAATAAATCTTAAATTGTATTCAGCTGGGACAGATGGCAAAGATATTAAATATTTTGGCATTTAGCCAAGTGCACATTTAATGCAAAAATTGATGCCAGTGAAATAACCTTTTCTCCTTTTAAAAACCCTCTCCAAGTTGATTATTATCCACCAAAAAAAAAAAAAAAAGGAAGAAAGAAAATAAAGGAAATCTAGCTCAAAGATGCATTAACAGATCACTTTGAGTAACAACCCAGCAGAGTTTATGGCACAAAACATGAACCTTATTTAGAAAGCATTTGGTTGGGGTTGATAATACACAGTATCACCAGAGACCAGTGCAGTCTGCTCTGCTGCTGGTGGTTGAACTGTCTTCCATCTCGCCCTGATTTAGGGTACAATTAAGACAATGTCTATGAGATCTAAAGCAAGTACCTGCTTCCAGGGGGATACTCCTAGATCTCGTTATTATCATGCCAGCACACGAAGTATCTCTTCCCGAATAAGCACCCAAGCCCTGCTGACAGTCTCCTGACAAAAGGCACAATCCTGCCAAGTGCTGAGGGTGCTCAGTTCCCACTGAATTCACATGAGGAGGAAGGTGCTTATTGCATTGCAAAAAGCATTCAAAAGCTAACATTCAGAGCTCAGCATCTTCCAGGATCTGGTCCAAAGCACATTTCCATTCAGAATTAAAAGAGAATATTTTTTTTTCCCTTTTCTTATTAGTGTATCAAATAAACGGACTGAGAGTTATTTCTCCCCTGAATACTTTTTGTGCTTTTGAAAGATTCTGCTGGCAGACTGATTGCCCTGGAATATTTAATTTACTTACTTATTTTTTAAATTTATGCTGCATGTTCATTCACTATTCTCTAGGTACACAGACAAGGAAAATATATACATATCTTTTTTGAAATATACCATGTCACAGATCTAGACAAGCAAGAGTAAAGAAAAGGTAGAAAGTATGCTGAAAGGAAAAGCTGAGACATAAGCAGAGCAATACTCAGATCTTCTCATTGCTTGGCAATATTAAAAAAAACAACCTGCTATTGCACATGGGGACATAGAGGCACAGGTTATGGCTACAACCTGCCCAACATCTCTGAGCATTTGGAGCAGCATTAAGATTAGAGTCAAGTGGTCCCTAGTCCAAAGTGGTGCCCTAAGATGAAGACCTTAGGGTTTTTTCCCCATTAGAGGCTGTGATCCAGCCCTCTGAAACTTCCCTACTGCCACCTTAGGAATTGCCTGCCTTTTCCAGGGCTCCATTGACAGATTGCTCTAGAAAACCAAGCTATCTTTTGATTTTGCATCTGTTATAAAAGGTAGGTACAAATCAAAACAGTTGCAAAAATATTGGCTCTGTGGCATAATTAAGTAAACATAGATGTTTAAAATCCGTGACGGTGCCAATGATAGATTGCCAAGAAAAAAAAAGAAGCAAGTGAGCTTGGATAACTAAATCCTCCCAACCCCAGACAAAAGAAACCCTAAAAAATCAGCCTTCAAAACCAACTGCGTTTAATTCTCTAGTAAATTTTCCCTCTTTTTCCAGTTAAATTTAGCAACGCGCTTATTGATTTTTGTGTAGCTGGAAATGTATAGGTAGAGTTAAGAGAAGGGTAAATAAAACATGATGGACTCTCAGGGTTAGGTAAAAGAAAGTGCTTATAAACGCAGAAGTCCATGAGCAGAACAGAAACCGTGAAGGGTTCAGGCAAGAGGCCAGCAAGCCGATTGCATACTGTAAGCTATTATTTGTGTTTAAAATCTCCAGGAATTGACTGAGTATGAGCTTTCTTAAGCAAGATCTTTCGCCAAGATCTATACGGTTATAATCATCCCATATTATTTATATCACAGAAATTTCCATATGTATTACCCAGCCTTATCTTTACAACAGAGGAACTGGTGCAGGTGCACATGGAGGGTTTAAGCAAATTGGTTAACAGGGGTGACATGATATAATGTTGTTAGTTTAAGTGATCTTTGATCAATAACATTCATGACAACAGCTGAGTTTGTTTGTCCTTAATGCCAGAAGGTATTTTACCACTTCAGTAGTTTTAAAACTAGGGGACCGAGTCCAAGAAAATCAATGTGAAAGTGAAATCTAAGTTCATAGTGGAACTTACAAAAGGGGAGATGTAAAATGGTCCAAAGCTCAACAAGAGTTGGGACTCCTTGGATCCAGTGCACAATCATATAGTCCTCCTTCACATGACAGGGGACAGGTCACCTCCTCTCCTCTTATTCTTGGTTTACCCTCTTTCAAAGTTGATTTAAGATATTAGATGACTGCCACCGATGCAGTTGCATCAAGCTGATCATATCTAGGGCGAGATTTGATACCTGAAGTAGTGAGACCCAAAACATGTTGGGATTTAAAGATCAGTATCACCAACATACACCAAAACCAACTACAAAATGTAACAAATCAAGTCTTAAAACTATATAGATATTTAAGTATGCATATGTATGCATATTTAAAAATATAAAGTGTCTTCATCAAAACTGGCATAAGGAGAGACCTGAATGTAGCACATAGTTCTCATGGATTAGTGTTGCCTTGACCTTTGTGTGCCATGTTTTTAATGCTGTTATATTTTTTTCGCAGAATCAGACAAGTCATAGTTCTGCAAAGGAATTTACTGTATCTCAGTGATACAGATGGCACAGTATTTAACCTTCCCAGCCTAAGCTTAAATGGGGTTGTGCATACACACGTGTTTCTGTGTTGCTGGGCTATGGATAATTTCTACTTCCCCAACTAGTCTCGTAGGTATTGGGCAGATCTCACATGGAAAGTGACTGCAGTCAGAGTACAAAGGACAACACAAGCCACAGTGGATAGAAATTTGGTAAATGAACAGTTGAAAACATAATGCTAGACTCACATAATGAAATAAAGTTAAATTAAACCCACTGTTCTTACACTAAACATGAAGGCCAAATGCTGGAATATACAGTCTGTTGGCTCGATTGCTGTTGTGAGATATAAGAACACAGGACCATATACCCAGTCTCAGGAGATAAAGCTGAGCATGTCATTCTCTGCTTTCCATTACCTACCTTTCCTACAGCATCAGAAGTCTCTTGGGACACAGCCTGTGCCCAGAGAGGACTACAGGAAGGACCCAGTGAGATGGGTCCACTTTTGGGTCATGCAAATAACTATTAACACCATGAATGAGACAACGAAGTCAAGTAGCAAGCTGAAGTGGGAAGTGGTCCAATCCTGCACTTATGCCCTCACTCTGCTGCAGACCCACTGGGTGATGCTGTGTGCACCACTCCTCTGGATGCCTCAGTTTCCAGATCTGCAACAAGGAGATAACTATTCCAACCAGTGCTTCTTAAATACTTTGAGACATAAGCCTTAAGAGCTTTGAGATGTAAAATTTGTACGGTAGACTGCAGTATTATTCACCAACTAGACATAATCAGCAAGAAGGATGACTCAGATATGGCTCTCATTGCTCCAGAGCAATAAAAAATATCTTCCACAATAAATTTTAAAAATTAGCTTGTGTCGTTTCTGAGTTACTGGAAAAGTAACTTTGCTTGTTCTGTTCTTATAAATAAAATGCCATCAAATTATCACAAGCAGCATGAAACATGATGTTCAGCAGAGACAACCCATAGTGAGGGGTCTTTTTGCGTTCACGGACTTCGCTGTGTGGTCCTACCACAATTCACCTGCGAATTGAACTGTCTGCAATTAACTTAGTCCTGCTAGTAACCAATAAATTCACCCATCAAAAACATTTCCTTATGTAGAGCATCAAGTGTTTAATCTCAGACCTGAACAACAGCACCAGAAGGTTTTATTTATCAAATCAAGTCACACTGTGTAAGTGTCAAAAGAAAGATTTAAAAATAAGGTTTTAAGACTATCGGGAGAAATTGGAGCGTTCCAGGTACAAATAGAGAAACACAGTCTGTCTGTCACATGGCTAGCAGCAGAGAGAAATGTAATCTACAGTAACAGCACTGCTTTCTCTTTATTTTCACTTTGCTCAAAGGGCACTTTTCATCTGCAGTTCCCAGCCTGGTGGGTGGCAGCTGTAACGTGGGCTCAGAAGTCAGACCCAAAAATAATCCATGCCATCCCCATTTCCCCCTCCAGGACCTAGGCTTGCTTAAGAGGTGGCAGGTGACTTCTCCTGGCCCAAAGCAATTTACATCCACATAAGGAGGAATAATAAAAAAATGAAAATATAACATCTCTGTAATCAGATCTGCATGTGTCAGGGCTGGGCTCCCTTGACCCAGACTGTCCCATATGTGACCTGCAAGTTGTTGTTGGCTGCACAGGAGGGACTGTCCCACGAGTCCAGATGGCCTGTGGTGGTGCCCCAGAGCTGGCATCCCACCTATGGCATTGCAAATGGTGATTGGTTTTGGTCCTGGGCATTTAGATACCTTCATTTGTTCCCTTAATTTATTTATTATTTCCTCTCTTCTTGTAGGAAAGAAGACAGTGTTTTGTCCACAAAGGTCACCCTCAGGTGCTGAGACTGATTTTCTTACCAGGTCAGATTTTAAATTAACCATCCTCCACCATGCTGTGCACCCCTACTGATTCTTACTCTAAAAAGTGATGGGAAGGGCTGTTGGTTGCCCTTGTTGTTGTTGGCGGCTCTTGGGTCTCACACCAGCTCTCCCCATTGCTTGACAGTGAAGGTTATTGCAGGTTCAGCTCCCTCCAAAGGCCAGAACAGGTTCCATTTTGTCCCAAAATTTCAGTGTGACTTTTAAGCTGAAGCCAGTGTTTGGTTTGTAAGGACAGAAATAGGACTGTGGATATTAACTGCTGGCAAATAATTGTCTGATACAATAAAGCAGAACATCACCTGCTCCCTCTGAAAACTTTTCTTTTTTCCTGGTGCCATGGAAAATAGACTTTTCTCCCCTATTTCTGATAATGCAGCAGAGAAGACTGAAGATTTGCTGTCACAGGATGGATACCAGGATCCATTTACACCTTCTGTGGGGAACAGGGTGCTAGAGGCTGCAGATCAATTTGAATTAGCAGACCCTTTAATTCTGAATTTCCAATTTATTTGCTGTGCAATCAGAGCAAGAACATAAGGGGAATAAAATAAAAATCCTGGTCTCTACTCAACAGTATTTGGTAGTAGATTACCTATGGTAATATGCATAATTTTCAATTCCTTATCTGCCTTCCCCAGACAGGTGACCCAGAGTTATTAGCACTGTTTATATCATTAAGCATTGGGCTGGGATTATAGTCCAAGTGACTGCACAGCACTATATGGGAAATTTAGATCTCCTGAGCTCCCGCTAATCAAGTTCACTTGGGTTGATCTTCCATCTCCAGTTCTGGCTAATCTAGGATTTGATAAAAAAAAAAAGAAAAAGAAAAAAATAAGCAGGTAGCCTCCTCCAACTCCTTCACAGCTTAATCCTCGTATGCAAAGACCATCAAAAGCAAGGACACACTGTGAGGGAAAAGGAAATATCACCCTGAGCCAGGGCAGGCAGTGAGACAGCACAAACTCATTTCACCACCCCCGTGTAAAGCGTTTTCAGTGACATGGAACTAAACTAGGGGAGGAAAAACAAGCAAAAAATCCCGAGCAGAGGAAAAGCTCTCCTCGAGCAGAGACGTGCCAGCATGTGCCATTCTGTGCGTCTGGTTTATCAGCTGGAGGTCAGGCAAAACAGGTAAATAGTGCTTATCAGCAGAGATTCATTAATGCCTTTCCGCTGCTGCCACAGATGCTCTCCAGTGCTCAGGACTGTCCCCGTGTCGCGCAGGAGGCAAATATTTGCAGTGCAGGGCTGAGCGTGGTTTGCTTTTTAGCAGAGCGTGCTGTGGCATCGGTACCGCTCAAAGATGTGTCCCCAACTCCTCAACTGGTCCCGCTCATCCCAGGGGACAGGGGGAAGGAAAAGAGCCTTTATATCTGCTGCATCCCACTGAGGGAGGGATGTGCTTAAATACCTGCAGAGGTATTTAGGTCAAGAGAGTGAGGAACATGCTTGAGGACTCCCACCTCCTAATTTAGGCAGCTAAATGTGGTCCTTTTTCTCCTTTTGACAGCAAAGTGCATCACCTTTAGACAATAAACAGTCCAAACTGGTTATAAGCCCCTTTAACAGTGACACGGTTGGTGGATAGCTTTGTTTTAGAGACCACAAAAAGCTTGAACAGCTCCAGGTGCCAGGTCCCTGAATGCTCCGTGGTGGAGAAGGGTAGAGCCAGCAGCTCCCAGCCTGCCTTACCAACAGCACTGTCTTCCTCCTATAGGACAGCCAGCTCTGGCTTTCTGAAGAATAAATCCCCCAATTAGCGTCTATCTTTTCTCTACTTCATACATAGATTAATTTTAAATAGAATAAACTTAATACTGTTACTATAGCAATATAGCAATATATAAAATATTCCAGGGCAATCATACATATAATTCCAAAAATTTAATTCTGGATTTAATAATCAATGAAATGTCATACCGTGTTTCCAGAAAGTCTGGGGTGTTCCAGTTCAGGCCTATTGCTGAATTCTGGTGTCCTCCACCCATGCTGGGAGAGATCTTTCTCTTTGAGAAATCTAGCTGAACCCAATGAAGATACTCAGGATACAGGGTGCTTCTCAGAGCAATGATACCAGAATATTAACCCTGAGCCTGCTACAGGAACCACTGATAGCAGCTGGTGTGTTTAATGGGAAGTGTTTAATCAAAGGTGTAATGAAAAGAAATGAGGTGTGAGGGTCTGACCCCTTGGTATGGAAAATAAGTTGATTTGAATGTGGCAATGAGTGGTCTGTACAGGGAACTGCCTCACCAAGCAGATTCACCCCCTTCTTCCTCTTCCCATTGTCACTGGGGAGCCAAAGCCACATGTGTCACCTCCTACCCTGGGAAGGGAGGGATTAGGGAAAAAAAAAAATGGCCAAAAATAAAAGGAGAAGAGACTGCAGCAAAACTGAAAGAGAGCAGAGCAGTCTCAAATCCAGTGGGAAATGGAGCTGCAGAATGCTGTGAGCCAGGATCATGCTTGGTCCTCCACAGGTGGTGTGGAGGTGGTGGGACACTGCTCCTGGGACACAACCTGGTGTGCTCCAACAGTGGGATCTGCAGCCTGGGGGGTACATTCTTGGTAACCCCTTCAGCACCAGCAGATGCCGGGTGCACACGCAGCTGATCTCCTCTGTGCTAAGGTGGGAGATCCTGCACCAGCCCTGTCCCTGGTGAGGGTAACATCGAGGTGAGGGATCTGCATCCTGAGGAGGCTCTTGGCCAAACCATGGGATAATCAAACTCCTTTTGCAGCCCTTGAGGGGTCACCATGGACTCATCCTGAATCCAAGCCATGGCTGAGGAAAGAAGCTGAGATTTTAGTTGTTTTTACGTAGATGCCAGCTCATTGGAGATGTAACTGGAGGGTTACGCACAACCCTCACAGATGGTTTTTTAGCAATATAAAGAGTCTTTGCCTCAATGGAGATAGCTGCAGTTTATGCTAAGGATGGCTGCACTCTAGGTGCTTTGGTCTTAACTAGTGGAAATGAGTCATCTACCACACTGCATACACAAAATCCTTCATAAATGATATGGAAAAGAAAATAACAATAAAAAAATCTCCTGTGCAGTTTCCTCTGGTGTAGCTACTGCCTGAACAGCCCAGCATCTCTTCCCTGGTCTGAGCTCTCATTTCCAAGGACAAGGAGATGAGGAGGGGGTTTGCCAGTGTCTCTGCTCAGCGATGTGCACGACACAGCAGAGCTGAGTTATGACTGAAACTGCTCAGTTTTTTCCTTCACCAACAGTTTACAAAAGAAAAAAAAAAATCATTTAGGAACCTCTGATTTAAAGTATTCCTGAAGCACTGTCTGGGGCTTCCTGCCTGATTGCCCCCTCCAACACAAACACAAATCCCAGCGTTGTCTGGGAAACAAACCCCTCCACCGGGGCTGGGGAGGGATGCCCAGTTCATGGAGAAGATCTTGCAAAGGCAGTGGGAGATGCCTTAGAAAGCGAGGGGTCAAGGATGGGGTCTGCAAGCCCTTGGCTCTTTGTAGCAGAGCTGAGGGGCTGGGGGAGAGGGGCAGGGGTGTACGTGTCCACTGCTCTCCTCCAAACAGCTCCTCTTCCTGCACAGGGCAGAGGGAAGGCTCTGCTACTCCCTTGGCAGTGCCTGATGGATTTTGGCAGAAGCTCCTCACCCCCAGGTGCCCAAGGCAGGAGGGCAGAGGGTCTTGCAGGGGCAGATGAGCCAGACACAGATGTGCCAAGGGAAGAGATGTTGGCTAAAATGCACAAAGCTTAGCTGAAGAAGGACACGTTTGAGAGAGATTCCCTCCTCCCTTCCTTGTTTCTGAAGTTAAATAAATAAAACCCTGTTCTAGCCCTAGGCATGTTTCTGCTGGATGTTCAGCTGAAACCTTCCCAGCAATTCACTTAACAGCTGTGAGTATGATAATAGCAATAATAAAAAACCCCAAACAAACAACACACAAGAAAACCACAGGGTTTTGCAAGACCTCATAGCTGGTTGCTCCAAATATCTGAAATGCCATCACACTTTCTTGCTTGGTTTATAGGAACGGGTGAGTTGGAAAGAACTGGCTTATTTCATTCCTATTCTCTTACTTATTTGACATTGTTTTGATTAGAAAAGAGAAGCTATTGGCACTGGGTGTAATAGCTTTTATACTTCTCCTCAGTGTCAATATTAGATGCAGAATTCTGCTCGCCTACCAGCACAAATTACTCTAACTCACTGAAAAGAAAAAAAAAAAAGTGCCATTTTGGTAGAAATATCGCTCACTTGGAAGTTATTTTTTATGGATATTGAAAAAGTCTTCATCTATGCTGCAATCCCCAACCTACAAAGACTTCTACTTTGAAACAGCTAGAAAACAGTTAGTCTGCAGGCAATGTGGTATATCTAGTTTCTCCCTGAAGAATCTAGGTGTTCACATGTCTTAAAAAATAAATTATAGCTCTAAGCTTTGTGGTTCCAAAGGAAGTCACAAAAATGTGACAAGGGAGCCTGGAGAGAGCCCTGGGACAGTGGCTGTGGGCTGCGAGACCTGCTGCATTCATTTTGGGGGATGAAGCAGATTACAATGGTGAATGCCAAGGTCTCTGCTCTGTGTCCCCTCTCCAGCTCTTGCAGATAGTGCTCCCATGGTTCTACAACACTCATCCCAGAAACTGGTGAGGGTCCTGGGAAGTTGAGGAATTGCTGTATGGACTTGGCCACTAGATTAATGCGAGGAACCACATAGTTAGCAGGGCACCAACTAAGAAAACCCAAGATGTTGATCTGGATGCTACCTTTACCATTCCCATGAAGTAGAAAGCAGCCTCAGGATGAACTCTGGCTAACCCAACAGAAGTGTGGTCCACTGATCCCTTCTCTGAGCAGGAACAAATTTGATATCATAATGGACAGCGTTTCAAAGTTTGCAGTGCTGTGGTTGGTGCCAACACCACGTCCATGGCACAGAAATCCCAGGACACATCAGATCTGAGATGTTTCAGCATTACCCTGAGATACAGCTCTTTGTGGATCCACGGTGCCTGCTTGTTATTTATATATTTATATACCATGCTCAGCAAATGCTCTACCTGTTGCCTGGTGTACTCTGATTCTAATGGGCTGTGTTTCATCTGCTCAGGTGCTCATTTTGAGCTTACCGGGGCTGACGCTTTTCACAGCTGCGTTGGGAACACCAGATCTGGAGGGATACATCTCATTCTTCATAAAGTGTAAATGCTGACACCTTCCCCGTCTCGGCTTTGAGCGATGCGGGTGCAGCCGAGGAGCAGCTGTATGAAGTCTGCCTGTTCACCCAGGGTTTCCCAGCATGGGCTCTCTCCCTGACTGTCATTCTGGAAGTGACGAGTGTCGTCGCCGCCTCTTTTGGGCTGTCAAGCTTAAAAAAAAATCTCACTCCTGTCGGTGCTCAAACACAGGTGACAAAAGGGAGCCCCTTTCTGAGCTGACACAGCGCGGCGGCACCTGATGGAGCTGCATCGGTGAGAGTGAGGATCAGAGGGAATCAAAGCCCTGCAGCACTTCAAAGAGTTAAGATTCACCAGTGATGGCAATGGGGAAGAGCCCTAAAAATAATGGTGTGGAAAGGGCCACGTTACCTTGTTACACTGTATGCTGGGAACAGACTAGTTTTAAAAGCAATTTGCATAATTTAGCTTCTCCACTCTTAGAATAGCAAATTAACAGTTCATTTTACGACTCTACCAATCAACACCTATAGCCCATTAAATTTAACAACAAACTTGCCTTATGAAGGAGGTTGCAGCTGAGTCTTTCAACAAGCCCTCCTTATCACTTAGTCTTCCCCCTGAATTGTGTGTTTCTAGGTTTTATAAACTAGCATTTCTATTTTCTCATTAGCAAGCGCGACGTTAAATTAATTCCAGGTGTTAATTTACACATCGGGTGCTCAATTCGAAACTCAGCTATACTGGTGTCAATGGAGGCCCACCTTACCCTGCCTTCGGTTCTCCAGAACAAATCCAGAGTGACCCCCTGCTGCTCCCTGTTACTGCAATTCAAGGCTCCAGTGAATCTACCCAGAGCTCTGCTACTGCAGAAAAAAACCAGAGTAGCTCCAGTAACCCCATTCTGTCCCCAGTTAGTGCACTGTAATTTGAGAGCAGCTTCACAGGATGAGAAAAACATTACTCGGGGTGTACATCGACTATAACTGCAGGCAAAAATTAGCACAGGAACTGAAAATATGCAAAAGCTTATTTTAAAGGTTCATTTTCGGGACCAGTTTCTGACTACGGGGTCATTTCAGTAAACAGATGAACATGCGGCTAATTGAAGAGAATACCATGCCACATGGCTTCATTTGCAAAGCCATTTGGAATGAATTATCAATATTTTATAAATACGTTAAGGTGGTAATAAAAGATGCATGATGTAGTGTGTAGGTAGGAAGCCCTTCTGAAAGGAAATGAAGAAATTATAGATAACCTTGACATGTCGAAGTTATGCAGTTGGAATTGTTAAGGAGAAGGGTTTTAAGATGTTTCAAGGTAAGAATGTGATAAGAATTCTTTAAAGGAACAATGTCACCTCCTTTAGGCTTAAAATCTGGTTTGCCAGTAGGGAAATGTTTGTATCATCTCTTAGAGGGACACACTTCATCTGTGAACCTGTGACAGGCGTGTTTTCACTGCACTCCCCATTTCATCCAGACATAACTAATAACTCTTGTCCTTCTTGCAAAACCCATCCAAAAGTATTTGGACAAAATTCTGCTTCTCCCGAAGACTGGATGGAATGGCAGTAATGGGGTAACACAGCACACACCTGTACCAACAGGCAGTGGTGAGAGCTCCTGTTTCCAGTGTTCTTTTACTCTCAGAAAATGGGAAAGTGTATAATTTCCGTGGAGCAGGCTAGGGAATATGTGCAGTTTAGGCTCTGTGGCTTTCACATCTGAATTCTTGCCCCAACCTATTTCTGCTACGATGAGCGATGTGCTTACAAAGACTACACAAAGCTGTGTTTGCTCTAAAGCCCTTTACAGCCATAACCTCCACCCTTAACCTCCAGAGACTGGAAAGAAAGAGGCTGAATCACTTCCAAAAATTACAGGTCGAAAGGTCATAGTGGAGCTTGAGTTAAGAGGAGCTGCAGAATAAAGGCTGTGACTGCCCAGCCACCCCTGTGCATGGGAGGGAGGGAGGGAGAGGTGGATTTCGGGAGGTGACAGAGGTCTGGCTACCAGCTGGGAGCTGGTAAACATCTCCAGGTACTTGTGGGAGACCTTCTGCAGTCATCTGTAGATCTGTGTGTGTATACAGAGGTGTAAAGCCATGTTTGGACCTTGTCATGACTGTGTTTGCTGGGGTGACACACCTGGGATCAGCTTGCTGCTGTTCTCTATGACAAATAGAGAGACAGGTCTGATAAAGGAAAATACAAAAACAAATTTGGAGACTATCAAACACAGAGAGAGAGATGCTTTAACACAGATTTCTTGTAGATGGGAGACTGTCGGAGGGAAGTGCCCTGCCAGGCCCATGTCTCTGTGCCTGAGACCAACCAGCCAGAAAAGGGGTCCTTGGTTTGGTGGTTTTTACACTCTTGCTCTCCCCAGTGCTACCTTTGAAGTTTAGGTCCTACACTGCATTTTTTCTAGAGGAAGAATCTCAATTAATGAATGTGTCCTTCTACCAAAATGATGCAAAGCACACTCCATTTCCACCCACAGAGTGAGCGTGGATTTGCTTGAATGCAAGCCTAGCTACGCGCGCTCCAAACCAGCAAATCCAGCGTGGATGGGGATTAGAACTTGGAAGCACGTTACAGTTTCCCTGAATTTTTAATCTGACTGCCAAAGATTTCTGTAAACAGCTTCAGCTTTTATCCTTCTATCCTTTGAACATACATCGCAGCGTGCTTGACCCGCGTGTTTTTGAAGGAGGTGGTGTGTTCAGTGAGAGCCTTCGCTGGCACGAGTGCACGCAGCCAAATCCCAGCCAAACTGCCCCGAATTTTAGGACTTGAAACGTAGGATGGCCACATTATTTGTTGAATGTCATGTAGACATATGTATATCATACAAAGCACAAAAAACATGCTTCCTCCTTGGTCTAATTAATGACATCTCTAGGTCCAGGGAATCTCTAGAAGTTGGTATCCTTGCCATTTGGCCAGGCTGATTTAAGAGTAAATGGGGGATCCACATAATGCTCTCCTTACTTAGAGAAGCTAAATCCTGAAGTGTAGCTCCTGCCCTCTACCCCTTAAATGTTATTATCCTTAAAGGAGATTAAATCTGGTGCAGTATCATTTGTAGCCACCCAAAACACCATGAAGAGGCAGCACCCTAGATTAAAACAGCTATTCATAATGTCACAACCACAGTGGTAAAAAAAAAAAAAATAGAGGATGAAAACCAATGCTATTGCTTTTGTGTAATAAGATTTGATGATTCTCCATTTTGTTTCAGAATTTTCTGCATTTTTTGTCCAGGAAAAAGAAAATCCCCATGAAAACATTTTCAGTATTTAATTATAAAAAGGTTGCAGAGATACGGTCCCTCCTTTTGAAGAGAAAAAAAGTTCAAACCCAGCATTTTGAACCTGCTCCAGCACAGACAAAGAATAACCTCCTCCTTATGCAAAACCATAGGCTCCTACTAGGAGAATAAAATGCTGTTAGCATTATGGAACAGATGATGCAAACAAGCACAATTAAGTAACTTCGTACCAACCAGCGGGGGGCCATGGTAAATACACACCAGACAATTTGTAACCGTGCTCATGTTTAAACATTTGACGGGGCTCTGAGCCCCCAGTTTTAATTTAAACAAATACACACTTCAGTGTATGTAGATAAATAAAATCAGAACGATAGCTCTCAGTCTGACAGGGCCCAAATGTGAGATACAGTCTCCACTAAATAAAAGAATTATTTATGTAGGTAAATAAAATATGGTTGGATTCCTTCTCTGTATGCAGATAACTCTATCCACCACTTTTTTTTTTTATTATGTATTTAGTTCTGAGGTAAACAATCCTGAAGGAAAAATAATGGAAGGGACATTGATTGTACATTGTAATTTTGGGACTAAAATGATTGACATCTCTAAAAATGAGGGATGTGTCTGAAGTGTGTTTCCCATAATTATTTTTCAGCAACCTTGAGGCAGTTATTTCTTTTTCTAAGCACAGGGAGAAAAGACCAAGCCGCTGTTGCCACTCAGCAGCTATTACTGGCAAATGGTGACTTTTTAAAAGCTGCTGCTGTGTTGGGCACCCTTCCAGCAAGGTGGCTGGAATTATACATTTCCCTTTGGGGATTTTTTTTTTTTTTTGGGTTTTTTTTAAGTCCCTAAACACATTGCTAGAAGATCCCCTCTGTGCAATTAACTAACCTGAATCTGAGGTGCAGGAATGAAATGGCAGCTCAAGAGACCCTCCTCCACAAAGCTGGGATAATGCTGACCAGGTATTAAATTCATGCAAAAACACACTGACCAAAGAGATTAGAAATTGAGTCACTGAACCAGGAAAAGTGCTGAGGAGCAGAACAGGCAGATCAGAGCCAAAACCAAAACAAAACCCACAACAAAATACTAAGTCCAAAAAAAAAAAACCACCGGAGAAAAAAAAAAACCTAAAACTAAAATCCTCTAAAATTGTGCAAGACAGCTTTTGAATATTTCAGAATTTGCCTGTCTATATATAAAGCCATAATGAGATCATTCACATGTCTATACAAACACAGCAGTACATAAGCATTTCCTTCCTAGAGGCACACATCAGACGAGGTTCCCATCATGCTGGATATGGTATAAACATATATTTGTACACGATCCTCCTCCCCAAAAGCTTATTTAATTCCAGGGCCAAGTTTTCCCTTTCTGCAGTGCTTTAAGCAAAGGATTGGGCTTACTTTGCAGTGGTTGACTGTGATTTTTCTCCTCACCTTCCTACAGGTTTGGTACAACACGTGTTATTCAGGGCAGGGTGGCTGGGGCAGAACATGCATCCAAACTCATTTTATATTGGGAATTTCAGAATTTTTAGGAATATCCAAACAGTGATAAAGCAGGCGAGACACTCTTGGGCCTGTTGGGCTTTTCTTTTTGAAAAAGAAACTTTGACAAATCATTTCTTTTCTCTTTTCATACATCCTACAGTGCTGACTGAATACATTTGGAGGTATCCTAGAGCATTTGGGGATGGGAAGAGGCAGGAGTCAGATCAAAGACTGACTTCTTCAGGCTTCACTCCATCCATAGCAAAAGCAGGGCCAAAAAGGTGCATTTCTTATCACACCATTGAAGAACGGTATTTTTTGGGGAAAAGATATAGATAGGACAATATCCAGCTCTTTTTTTGGCATACTACTTTTGCAAGGGACTTTTCCTAGAGCCCAGATTCTCCTGCAGCTAAAATCCCCAATTATAGTAAGAGGTACTTGCAATACAGGTTATTTTGATGGACATAATACCCAAAACTAAGCTTTCTACCATCTGTTCGTCCCTAAAATTTGAAAGCAAAGAGAACATATTTCACCACTACGTCAGTGAAAAGTAAGATAAATGCTATTTAAATGCATGTACAGCATATGTTCTTTCTTCTACACCACGTTCATCTGTATTGCTTTACTCATTTCTCTGGAGACACAAATCAGTGGGAAAAAAGAAAAAAAAAAACCAAACACCCCAACCTTCCCCCACAACCAGCCCCTCCAGAGAACTAAGTTTTCTGAACACAGGTGGGTTTGTGGGAGATGAGAGTGTGATTCAAACTGCAGATGAGACTGGACTCTACAAGTGAAGTTATTTACTTTTTCCCCTCTCCAATGCTCTCCCCCAAGGAACTTCAATGACATGAGATAAGAGGATCTGGGAAACTTGGGAATCACAAGAGGGTAAATCTGTGATTTATCCCAGAGTGGAAGGGTTTGTGTTATCTATTCAAATGGATGGTGGGAAGTTCATATTCCCAGCAGATCCTGTGAAATGTCCAACAGTTTGTATTCACAAAGCAGAAAGGAAATAAACATCAGAAGAATCACTGCAGGGCTATCAAATCTTCCACCTCTAGCACAGCAGTGCCAGCTTAGGACACAGATACAGAGCAGGACTTTGCAGTGCTAACTTGGTATGCAAGACAGCCCTTGCCCCAGAAAAAGCAGTAGGAGTTAAATACCTAAAAGATACTCGAGGATGTTGGTTTTACATCTACCTGGTGCATCTTTTCCTCTCTTTTCACCGAGCAGTGTCAGCACGCTAGTTGTGATGCAGGCTGCTACACAGGAGGTGTGTGAACTCAGAGACATTTACTTTTCTCTATTTCCAAGGCTTTTGCACAGCTCTGGTTGCACGAGAATTTAATGGTTATCAGACTCATGTCATAGGCAAGCACTTGCATAGCAAATCTTGATATAGGAAAGCAACTATGGTACAAAGTCAAAGCTAGGATGTGACCCCTGAGCCGTGATATGTTGACCATCCTTCCCTCTCTCTCCCATGTAGGCACCTAATGCAGCTGGTGGGCCTGATCTCAGCTCTGCAAGGAGTTCTGGTGGAGGCACCACTGCTGTTTGCAGAGAACAAGAGGAGGAGCTCCTGCACAACGCGCTTAATAGGTTTGTCTTTGAGAAACGACTCTCTTTAGGCTATATCGTGTGGGTTTGTTGAAGCATTAGCATCCCAAATCACTTGTCAGTTTCGCAAAATGTAGGTTGATAAGATGAAGGAATTTGGTTATTGCCTCAGTTGGGAAGAAAGAGTCTTTGCGTTCTGCCCATTATTTCCTAAAATCTGCAGGCTCATAATCTATATGCAACAGCTTTGCCAGGAGTTTTAAAAGCAAGCCCCCTCCTGGCTACATACACGAGCACACAGAGAGATTTTTGCACATTATTTGGAGATGCTTCAGCAAATCGTCTTTGGTTTGCTGAGGAACACTCTGCTTTCACTTCTTGGTGCTTTCTTACTTCCCAGGCTGCTGATTGTGTCAAAGACATGACCATGTCTGAAATCTGGCTACTAGAGGGGCAGCCTCAAAAGTTGCACTGAGGAAGGGACTCTGAGGTCCAGCTGACTGAGCCTGGTGAAATGTGCCTGTTACCTCAGTGAAATGCCCAACCCTCATTGAGTTGGGTCTTTCTCTCAGCTGTTGGCTTGAATTGACAAAGATCTGCTTGAAGTGCACCAGCTCAGAATTCTGTTAGTTTTAAAAGAGTGGGAGGAAGAAAATACAGAGAAGATAAGGGCTTGCAAGGAAGAACTTTTTTTAAAAAAAAGAATTTTTCTTAAAAGAAATATAACATGATTATATATTTCTAGCTCCACTTCCCATCTGTTCACCTTCCAAAGTGACATTTAAGGGAGCTGAGTTTACAATGCTGGAGGCATCAGCAGCACTGGATTGAGTGGATCAGATTCCAGACTGACTCTAAAGCTACTCAAACCTTGCCTAAAGCTCAGCTCTTATTTATTTGTTTTTCTACAGCAGAGGTGCCTTGATCTCCGGAAATGCTGGCATCTGCCCTTTTCCTGTTTGCATCCTTCTCTGCTGAGAGCATTAACTGTCTTTTTACAGCATATGACTTGATAGAACTGCACAAATCCCCCTTACATGTCTGAAAACACTTTGCATGAGGTGGAGGGTACCTCTGACACAGTGTCTGGAGTTTAGGACCCACAGATCAACGTGCTGAGTGAGTCCCAGGGCTGCTCTTTTCTCTGGAGCACACACAAGTGTGGTCAAACACAATACTCAGAGTTAATGACCAGAACAAGGCTGACCTGGGGACATGCCTGAACTCCTGCACCCTCCAAAACATCATTGTCTGGTGCAAAACAGGGAACAAACACGTTCACCTGCTCTGCAGTCCAAGCAGGAAAGGCTGAGCTGCAGTTGATCTGATCGAGGCAAAGCTTTCTCAAACCCTAAGAACTGCAGGCACTGATGTTTACAAGTCTCTTACAATACAGTAAAGTCCACTTCAGATTGAAACTAAGGGGTCACTGGGAATGAATGTCTGAGGAAGGCAGAAAACTCACAGGCAACATAAAAGGTGATAACAGAAGACATGTACAGCTAAACTGATGCTCAGCACTGGAGGAGAGGGGGAAATGGTCATGTGAGGATATCAGTAGAAAGGGGAAGAACATAGCACTCAGCAAGCATAAGTGTTGAGGAACAGAAAGTTCTCCTGCCACAGATAGTGACCTAGCCTAACATCAAAGCAGAAGATGTAGTCAATAGGTCCTCCATTGGGTCAACGCTGCCATTGGCTCTCTCCATTTCCTCTTCAAACAGGAGATATATTCTGCACTTTCTTTGGAAAGCGTTTGGGACCACAAGTACAGAGCTCTCTGCAGGAACCTGAGCTTGCAGTTTCCCTCTGTGCATCTATCCTAAGCCTACAATTGCCTCTACAAAGGGTTGGTTTTATTGACTAATGACACAATTAGGGAAAAAAGGAAGCAGCCGCCCACACTGCTTCTGTCTCTGTTCTTCTGTCTCCCACAGTGGCAGGGCTCTGGCAACATTTTATAGGCCTGTAATTTCCTGGAAGTTTATATAGCATGAAAGTAGAAGAAGTGATAAAATATGCAGTTTAATTGCAAAAAAGCCATGTACTAATCTCACTAATGTGCTAGATTAAAACTGTAAATGTGTGAGGCTTCAAGGTGGTTACACAGATTTAAAGCAAATTTTCCTTCTAAGTGTCTCTATCCAAACTCATATTTTATGGTATCTTGGACCTTACAATTGACTTCTATTTGTTTTATTTTTATGAATGATATTCAAAAGTATAATATTGTCACAAGGGATTCTCTTACTCTGCGGATTCTTTTATCATGCAGTATTTCTATTAGCTTCTCTCAGAAATTTTTTGTCACACAAGGCTGCTTTAGTGGCTGCAAGCTCTATTGTGTCACACTGGGTTGTGTTAATAGCTCAAGCTGGAGTTTACCCTTTGTGCAGAGAGGGCTAGCACAAGGACTCAACATGCTGCAAATCTGCTAAAATTCTGTTTTGAGAACTTGATACCAACTGGAAGACTTCTTCATTGCTCCTGTGAGATGCTGGTGATCCACATCACCTCCATTTCCCACATTTCTTATTTCCCCCATGCAAAGTCTTCAGGACATGCCCAGGACACGGTCCTTCTGCATTTGGCACAATGCCTGCCGTGGTGAGCTGTAAGCCCTATTTCCTAGAGAAAATTAATAAAATAATCTATAAGCAAGCAGTGTATGTTAGGGCATTACTAACAGCAGGGGCCATAGAAGTTAACTCCACTCACAGAAGACACTCACACTGGTTCAATATCAGGAACTCTGCACTGTGATTTTAGTGTACTGGTTACACAAAACTGTATTTTTTCTAAAATAAGAGTTAAACAGTTACTCTGTAATAAAAAGGAGTTACTTTGACCAAAGCCTTCATGCACGTGTCATGCCTGAGCTCCCAGGGCAGACTCTGTACTGTCCATGGCCAGAAGGAAGCCTGGTAAGGAACCCATGCAACAGCTCTGGACCCAGACCTCATCCCAGCAGCACAGCTGGGGACTGGAGGACACCTCTTGGATGCCCTGTTCCAGGAAGGAGGACCATTTATTCTCAAAAAAAGCAGATATCTGACTTTTTCTTTTTAAGTCCTTAAAAATCCCCCAAACCTACAAGCCCCTAAACTCTAGTAGAGCTCTCAGACCCCACAGGCCCCTCCACTTTGTGCACCCACAGCGAGGACATGCTGAACCATGAGGAGAATTGACTTTGGGACCTGGAAGTCCTCCACAGATCTCTCTCATTCACTATATAAGAGTTATATTTTAATGCTAGGAAGGGAAAAGAAACATCATTTTGCAAATGTTAAGCTATTAAACTAGCAAATGATTTGAGACAAGAGTAAGTATACGGGGTCAGCTTCTCTTTCAAACACTTCTAGGGTACATTATGTGTAGCATGCTTCATGCAAATACCATGGCCTTGAGGTTTTTCCTTGTGGCTTTGTTCATTCTCTCATTTCTGCAAGGAGGCAGGAGGAATAAATAGATGTTTTTATCACCACTTTTTTGCTTTCAGAAAGTTCACATATTGCATTTTTGACATTATGTAAATTAAAAATCACCATGGCATTACCTGAAATAAACTATTATATCACTCCTTTCACGCTGCTCTAGTTAAGATACTGTCAGCACTTCCATTACTAGCCCTTATTTCAAGGAGTTTCAGACTTAGTTGGGAAAGCTAGGGGATTTTTTATTTTTTTTTTTTTTAATAGAAGCTTGTAACAAATTCCCAGCCTGGGGAGGAATTTCATTTTCTTCAGATTTGACCAAAAACTACTTGTCCATTTTATTGTTCAAATGCAATGAGATTAACCCTCCATGAGTTTGAACATTAAGCAGAAGCCTTATGAAAGATATTTCTCGAATGTTGAGAACTCAGCTGGGAAGTTTCACTGGAGCAGGAGTTCCTGGCAGAGGTTTGGATCCCAGAGCAGGGCACACACTGCAGTGGAAAAAAAGAGATCTATTGGTAAAGATTTATTTCCCATAAAATTAGACCAGCTGAAGTCTGACTGAAGCTCTGATCAGTGGGACAGACTGTCTCCGGTGTTGGGAGTTCAGGTAGCCCAGGAATTTGCTGTGTTTGGAGCAGTGTTTACTTGTTTATAAACCCAGGAGGCTGGACAGGCCCATCACCTCCCTGTGTTTGGTCTGCCTAAGCAGAGATTTTGTCTAGGGCTTCCAGGTAGTAGAACCCTGGAGTTTGTTACTTGGCCTACGTATATATACACACACAGATAATTATGTGATTATTTAGTTTTAAGTCTTCAATAATATAATAAAGCATAGTTCAGACTACAAATTCCATTTTGCCTCATGTGTACTGTACTGAATGTGTACAGATGCATAGACAAAAGCAATACACTGTCTCAGGACACTGTCAAATTTGGCATCTTCTCCTCAGAAACGGCATTTGGGTCACTAGGGTAAGACAACAGCTCTGGGTACCCACACATCCTTGTTCCCAGGGATAACTGCTGAGGGTCCCAGTGCAAAAGTCCTAATGATCAGGTGCTCCCAAAGGCCAGCTTATCATACCCAAGTCACACTGCAGGCAGTGTGGGTATGTACTCTATAACAGCTGGATTTTCTTTTGAAGCCCCAGGGTGATATCCCTCTCCTCTGAGCAATCCCAATTCTGGTTCACACGGTGTCAACCTCACCAAACCAGTGCAAACATCAGCCCAGTTCTGGTATGGGGTACAAATATTGACCACCTTGAGGAACAAGGAGAGCCCTGACATGTGACAGCATCACCAATGTGCTTTGGAGCAAGTGTTTGTGTGCCCTGCTCCCCCTTGCAGACTCCAGGCTGTGTCTTCTGGAAGAAATCTGTTTTCAGAAACAGTTGTGCAGAAAAGAGAATAAATTTGGTCTCTGTGTCGCGTAGAACAAGGAGTAATGGACTTAAATTACAGCCAGGGAGATTCAGACTAGATGTTCAGATAAACTTTCTAACAGCAAGGGTAGTTAAACACCAGAAAAGATGGCCCAAGGAGGGCGTGAAATCCCCGCTCTGGGAGGTTTTGAGTACAGATTAGACAAATGCCTGACAGGAGTGACAATTTTGGTGTTCCTTTGGGGTAGGGGATTATATCTTGATTTCCCTTCCAGCCCCATTTCCTACAGTGCTCTGAAAATCCTTTAGAAATAAGAAAGAATACATATTGTGATGGCTTGTGTCCTACCCTGAGTTCCTCTGTGTAATCATTGGGTCTGGGACACTACGCCCTGGCTGTCTCCTTGGGATCCCTGTGTAAATGCCATCAGCTCTTCAAATCCACCATCTCCCAAGCTGCTGAGCAAACCCTCCTTTGGCAAACAGCATGCGGGGCAGGCTTGAAAGGGTTATTCTCAATGGCATCTCTCAGACTTCACGAGGAGTGAGCAACCAGGAGTCACAGAAAAACTTTTTTTGAAATTAATAAAGCCGTTAGCAGGTGAAACTGAGCCCCTTTCTGCTGGCTGCATCTGAGGTTTCTGCCGAGTCGCTGCTAACGCGTCTGCATTCCCCGGCAGAGAAGGGATGAGAGTCCAATTTGTGAGCCACAGGAAATTTCACAGGCAAAATGCAAACAGCCAATTTCAGGCTTTGTTTAGAAATATTTTCTGTGTTTCCTGCTGCTGCAAGAAACCAAGGCGGGGAAAAAACCCAAACAGGATTTCACTCAGCCTCTTCAGTGCCACTCATTTTTCCACCCCCAGTAAAGCAACATCCAAGCTATTAAACTGGAGGAAGTAATGAGATACAGAGAAAAAGCTGGTAGTCTCCATCAGCTGCTGCTTTGCTCCACAGCCCTCTCCTCTTCCTCAATCTGAAGCCTTCGTGCCCCCTTTTCTCACCTGTCCCCTCTCACTCTCCATTGTCACAGCCCTGTCATCCCTCAACCCCTGAGCTCCTCCCAATTTTAAACTCTGCAAGACCAGAGATTGCCTGGCTCCCTGTGTGATTCGTACTCCTGGGTCCCCAACTGAGCTTCTTCCTGCCTCTTCAGTCCAACCAGAGCAAAATTAGACAATACACCCTCTTTTCCAGCCTAGGCTGGAATTACTAATTGAGTAACTGCTGAGGCAGTCTTGGCTTGTTGTACAGTTTCCCAAGGTAGATTACACGATCACATATTGCCTGGCTGGAAACACACACAGAGATGGCCACAAAAAGCAAGTATCATGGAGGAGCATGTGTTTTAAATTAACTTCAGTTGGGGTAGTTCTTTGACTCGTGCCTCTGGTTCTGTAGCTCACCTTTCAAACCCAAAGAAAAAGCAAACTGTTTTCTTCTCCCACTATCAAGCACCCACCTTCACACAGAGAGGCGTGACAAGAGGGGAACCCAACGTTCAGAGCTCAGCTACAACGGTCCCTACACCTTTGAGCTGCTTATGCACAGATTTCATGTTCAGAATATGGACTCAATTTTCCATAGTCATCTTTCCTATTTTTTTTTAATCATCCACAGCCATAATGCTGGCAAATACAGGGACAGACAAAAGGGACTCAGACTTTTTTTTTAAATGTATGTATGTAGGCACATATATATTTTTCATTTTCGGATGTTTCCCTTAATCATATCTTGAATTAATGCAGGGCTTGTTCATTCGGAGCTCTCATTACCCTCTTAATTAACTGTGCACAGATGGAAAAAGTCGGAATTGCTTCACTCGAGTTGTTCTGCTAGTTTTAAAATGAGATGGCAGATGGAGGACAAGGCAGAAAGGGCTCAGCTCAGAGGTAGGAGACAAGTTTTCAAGCTGTCACAGAAACGTCAACAAACGCTCCATCTGTTTATGAGGTGTACCAGGCAGAGGCAGTTTTAAGTGCCATCCACAGACGTGAGTTCAAAGAACTCCAAACAATTAGCAGCAAAATGAAAGTTGCAGTTTTGGTTTGAGATTTACCAGGACATTGTCAATTCGCCTTGCTGACTGGGTTTGAGAGCAGCCAGCACACCACTCCAGGCAGCACACTCAGCCTGGCAGCAGCCAGGATGAGCTCAGGACCCTCAGGGCATGCCTTGGCTTGATAACACTGCATCCCTAGAGCTCTGCTCACAAACCTCAGGAAGGAGAGATGCTCCCAGAGGCCCTATAGCAAGTGAATCTCTTGAGACCGATAAACAACCCCCAAGGAAGCAGCTCGGAGCTTGTTCCCCATGAGCATGAGCCCACAGAAAGGAAGGGTCCCCTCAGCTGAGGACCCCAAATGCAGACATGGTCTTTGCGGAAAGAGTTTCCTCTGGTTTCGACTTTCCAGAAGTTTTCTGTAAATGAATGCAGGATCCCTGGAACAAATCAGTGCTAGCCTTTGGGAAATTCAGGCAATCAAGTGTAACTGAAGCCACACACAAGGTGATGCAGGTAAGAAAGAATAAACTTCTGTCCTCTCCTTTCCTAGAATAACCCTTCTGAAACTGCCACTGTGGGATATTAAATTGTTATCCTGTTGGAAATAACATGTACACGCTGATCTTAATGTGGGAGGGCACAGCACTGTAATTAGCATTTTAGAGAAGCAATAGAGTAGTGTAAAATAACCATGTCAGGGCTATCAGTAATAGAGTGGCATTGGATATTTAAATAACCCTGGAAGCCTATGAGGAACACATCTGTTTCCTAATACAGAAGCCAACTTCTGAGAGCCGTGGACATCTGTATCTAGGCTTTGTTGGTTTATATATGGTTAGCAGGCATGCTTATTTGAAACTGAATTGTACCCATGTGGTTTCCACATAGTCAGAGACGCTAGAAGAAATACACACAAAAAAAGCAGTTCTGCACAGCTTCTTGTGATATACTTGCTAATTCTTTTTCCAGTAATTTGAGTTCTTTTTGAGCAACACCATATGTTACCACAATAGGAAGGTCCAGGACCCCATCCATATACCCTTATTTCAAATTTAAAATTAGGGACGTGATTTTTTACTCTACTTCAGAAGTATCTGGGTATGCCTCGGGTCCAATACTTTTTATAACATTTCTCTATAATGAACGGTTTCCAGACTCAAAAAAAGAAGTAATCCTCTGACAAATGCTTATAAATGACATTCCCAGTAAAAACTGCAGTGGAAGTTTTTCTATTTCCCTTGATACAGTGTTTACATTTTTATTTATATGAAAAGCCAACAGCTTTTTCCTAGCTCATCTCCAGTCCCCCATCATGGGTCCACATCATACAATTAATTTTCCATAGTCCCAGTTGGACATTTAGATGTTTTAGATACAATTGGAAAGGAACATACAAGAACATGAAGTACTGTCCGTTCTGAGGACGTGTTGAGTATTACCTACCAGTTGAGAGAGAAACACAAAAGACTGAACTGACTCGTCCTGTTCATAGCTCTGTCAGAATTTGCTCTGCAGTTTCAGGAAATTATACATTGCCAGTGTGTCTGCACCTACAGCAGCTGTTTGGTTCAGACCAAAAAGTGTACTTTTGAATACCAAATCTCCCTCTTCAGCTCCCATGGTGAAGCAGGCTTGGAGCACATGAACTCAATTACTTTTGGATGAGGTGTGCTCCTAATGCACTCTGAACACTAATTAAGTCAGGCTTTTGGACCAGACCAGAGGTAGCTTAAAGTAATTCCCCTTAAATGATAATGGCATGGACATTGGCCCTTCACATCAATTGTTTTGCTCTCATCAGGTAGGGGCACACTACTTGCTGAGCATAGACACTGCCTCTGCTGTGCATTGTTCAAGTCCTTCTTTCTAGGACTGACAGGATATAGTTTGTAGGTAGGTTTGAGTTGGAAGGGGCTATTTAAAGTGTAAAATGATATGGCATAGATGGGATGAAGCTCTAGCTTGCTGTGGAGAAGTTGAGCAGCAGAGGAGGCATCTTATATGGCTTGAAGTGCAAGTGCTGTATCTGGTTTTACTTAGACATGGGGAGGGTAGAGTTAAATTTATGTCTGAATTAAACCATTAAAGGGCTTTCAGCAGGGTGTGAAGAGGCACATGGCCAAGGGGAAACCATCATCTCAGTTTTGCCTTCAGTGCTATTCATACACTGTGTGTCCAGGCCCCTAGACACTATCAGCCCACCAAATGATGCTCAGGCTGCAGAGCTAATGGCTGATGGGAATACAACTATACTGAAGAGTTTTGTCAAGAGCAGACCACCACAGGTACACTAGGACACTACAGCTGCCCACAGCTCATCGAAGAGGAAGCCAGAAATGTCCAAGACCCTGGCAGAAGAAAGATGTGAAAGGGATTTTCTTTAGACTGCTGCCCAGGAAGCTTTAAAAAGCAAAAACCTCACAAAGCTTTTCTGTAGAAAAAAAAAAAAAGGAAAAAAAGGGGGAGAAGAAATTAAGGAGAAACTAGGATAAAAGCAGAAGCTAATCTCTGTGCGTGTTCTCAGTCTGACAGGAGAGTACCCTTCCCAGGGGCTTCTTATCAGAGCCTCAGCTCCCTCAAGGTCACAGATCAGGGTAATTACACTCTGATAAGCACAGTCCTTGCTCATTTGCAGTTAGATACTGTGGTTCCCAATTTTCTGCTCTGAATATTGGGACAGCATCCCTGCCCCACAGCACCTGCAATAATGTACTTCTCCAAACTGGTTGCAATTCAAAAGCAAGACATGTAACTCTGGCATGTACACCTGAAAAAGCACTTTAGGAATCTTCAGTTCTAAATAGGGGCACGAGGTGCCAGTGTTTAGGAGTCTGGCATCATCAAAGGTTTGTTGTGGACTCATTCAACAGTCCAGCCAATGCAAGAAGCCAGTATCTGCTCTAATAGTCCTTTCTGGTATTGACATGAAAATCTTGAAGCACCCGCCATGGAAACATTGGCAATGACTGGAAAGGGGAAGGATAGGTTCACTTCTTGGGAGCCCTGCAGCAACCTGAGAGATTAATCAGTCCAGGATACTTCATCCTGGGCTGCTCATACTTTTACCAGCTTCCTATGTGGCTTAGAAATTGTTCCACAAAAGTGGATCACACAGTAGCTGTACTTTGGAGTTCGGTATATCCTCATAGATACAGGATAGTCCCACATGAATCCTATACCAGACAGTTCTCCTGCCTCTTGCAGCACTTGCCCACAGAGGTCAAGGCAAAAGACAGGATCTCTCCCTTAGCCATTACCAGTCCTCAAATTCAGCAAATAACCCCCTCTAAGGATGTTCTCTGCAGAAACCCTCTAAAAAGCTGATCCAAATAGACCTGCTCTCAGACAGACCACCCCTCGGTTCCTTCTGCAGCCTGGCTGGGCTGCAGTTTGCTGCGAGGAAGACTCCCTGAGGCATTGTTGGGTTGTGAATTTATTTAATGAGTGAGCAGAGAACAGTTCCAGTTTTGGAATATTTTCCCCCCTACACACACCTTTTCTCTTTTTTCTCTTTTCTAAAAGAGGTACTTAAATCATCCCAATGAATAATAAGGATGCTCGCCAAGCCAATTTAAGGCAATTTCCATTTCAGTCCCAATATCATCCTCAAACACACTTTTCCCTTTATCTGTGGAATGGCCTGTTCTGCACAGCACCTTAAATAGAAAGTGCTACGCTAGCTAAATGCTGCCTTTCAACTATTACAATAAATATCTGACAGTGAAGAAAATAAGAAAAGAGGCAGGCGGGGACTGATCTGCCTTGTCATATGCTACCGACTTGGCACTGAAAGCTTTGTCAGTCCATTAGCTGCTGTTAATTTCCTTGTTCTTCATGGCAAAGGTGGCCATAATTGGTGGAGCTGCTGGAAATATCACATAAATGGGGTGATTCACACTCAGAACTGTCACTGTAATAAAATCCCATTTAGAAAATGTCCCCTTCACCCAAGTTAGAAAAAAGCAAGCTTCAGAGCCTGCCCTCCCCCTGTTTTCTCCTGTAGGAATGCGTGACCCATCAGCATCAGACAGGAGCACAGATCTGTCCATCTCTGAAGACTGGTCGTAATTTGAAAGGGACATCAAGTCTGATGGCCTATAATCAGTTCAGACACAACAGCTTTTCTTTTTCTTCTTTTTTTTTTTATTGGGACTTTTCAGACTGGACAGAAGCCAAGGAAACAGAGATAAATATAAAATGAGCATAAAATTCTTGCCATTACCAGTATCATTAGTGTGCGTGTGCTTGGAGTGATAGATGTGAAAAGAAATAGGCAGAGCTGACTTGGGGAGACATAGAACACCAGGAGTCGGGTCTTTTCACTCAGCAGTGCCCCCTCTGATTCACACCTCAGAGCCAGCCTGCAAAACCCATCTTTTCACCTGTGAGATGCTGAGGGGGCACCTAAACTGAAGAGTAGTACAGCCCTTTCAAACATGAAAATCAGGCAAAGCTCTAACAAAGCCTGAGAAGGAGTACAAACCAAGATTCATATGGAAAAAATCCTAATTATTTACTTTTGGACAAATCTTAGATCTGTTTAGATATCATCGTAGATGCCAGTTAGCTTTGTTAAAGCTACCAGAGTTTGCAAAGCAGTTGTATTTCCTTCAGAATGTTTAAAGTGAGATCTCTGCCATATTTGAATCCCATTGAGAAAGCATGGAAGAAACTTAGGGATGGGATCTCCCCTGGGCTAACAGGCAATACTATATTCACTTCCCATAGCCTAGAAACTGCCTGCTGTGCTTGAGGGTTGTCTTCTCTGAATTTCTGCCCAGAGCTTTGGCCTCAACGGCAAAGTCTCTACTAGCTTTGCTATTAAGACAGTCCATAGTAAATTAAGGTTTGAAAGCTTTAGTTTGAGTACAGAGCTCAGAATCAGTTGGGTAGGTAACAACTGGGACATGAGGTACTCTCAGGAAACCTTCCATATTTGCAATCCAGATTCTGAATGAAAACCAAAATTGCAGTGGGATATCCATCCATTCTGGTCTGCCCTGAATATCAGGGCTGCTGGGTAGAAATATGAAGCTGGTTGGACGGTAGCTCATTTAATGTTCACATGATTAATTCACAAAACCTACCATTAATTAAAAAGTTTCCAATAATCAGAAGGAACAAGAAGTATAAATATTTTCACTGGAAAAAGTGAAAGTCTCCAGTATGCAAGAAGGATCAATTCCAAGCTGACACCAAGCATATGGTTAGAGGACAAGGTACAAACCCAGCTTCTAACCTCGTGTTTGCCCAATTTTGCCCAGAGGCACAGTACAGAAAACACCAGCAAATCGGGGTGTGCTGCTGTGAGGTATCTAAACACTGAATTTCACTGAATTTCACTGAATTTCTAGAGTTGGAAGGGACCATAGAGATCATCTAGTCCAACTCCCCTGCTGAAGCAGGATTGCCTAGAGCTAGAGCATGTTACTCAGGACTACATCCAGGCGGGTTTTGAAAATCTCCAAAGAAGGGGACTCCACAACCTCCCTGGGCAGCCTGTTCCAGGGTTCCGTCACCCTCACCGTGAAGAAGTTTCTCCTCATATTTGAGTGGAACCTCTTATGTTCCAACTTGTGCCCGTTGCCCCTCGTCCTCTCAGTGGGAACCACTGAAAAGAGTCTGGCTCCCTCCTCCTTCAACCCTCCCTTGAGATACTTGTAGGCGTTGATAAGGTCTCCCCTCAGCCTTCTCTTCTCCAGACTAAAGAGTCCCAGCTCTCTCAGTCTCTCCTCATAAGGGAGATGCTCCAATCCTTGAATCATCTTTGTAGCCCTACGCTGGACTCTTTCTAGTAGTTCCCTGTCCCTCTTGAACTGGGGAGCCCAGAACTGGACACAGTACTCCAGTTGTGGCCTCACCAGTGCAGAGTAGAGGGGGAGAATGACTTCCCTTGACCTGCTGGCTACACTCTTCCCTATACAACCCAAGATACCATTGGCCTTCCTGGCCGCAAGAGCACACTGTTTACTCATTGCCATTTTACTGTCCACCAGGACCCCTAGATCTTTCTCTTCAGTAGTTGCCTCTAGCGGGTCCACCCCTAACCTGTATTGGTGCCTGACATTCTTCTTCCCCAGGTGCAGGACCCTACACTTTTCCCTGTTGAACCTCATGAGGTTCTTCTTTGCCCAGCCCTCCAGCCTGTCCAAGTCTCGCTGGATGGCAGCACAGCCCTCCGGGGTGTCAGCCACTCCTCCCAGTTTGGTATCATCAGCAAACTTGCTGAGGATACACTCTGTCCCCTCGTCCAGGTCACTGATGAATATATTAAACAGCACGGGTCCAAGTATTGACCCCTGGGGGACTCCACTGGTTACAGGCTTCCAACTTGAACCTGCTCCATTAATAATTACCCTTTGGGTCCTGTCACACAGCCAGTTCTCAATCCACCTCACTGTCCCCTCATCCAGCCCATACTGCCTCAGTTTCCCAATGAGGATGTTATGGGAGACAGTGTCAAAAGCCTTGCTGAAGTCAAGGTAGATGACATCTGCTGCCCTCCCCTCATCCAACCAACCGGTTATGGCATCATAGAAGGCTATCAGATTGGTCATACATGATTTACCCTTGGTAAACCCGTGTTGCCCACTTCCAATAACCCCCCACTCTTCAACTTGTTTGGAGATGACATCTAGTATGAGTCTCTCCATCACCTTCCCAGGGACAGAGGTGAGACTAACTGGTCTGTAGTTCCCAGGGTCCTCCTTCTTGCCCTTTTTGAAGACTGGAGTGATGTTGGCCTTCCTCCAGTCCTCAGGCACCTCTCCTGTTCTCCACGACTTCTCAAAGATGATCGAGAGTGGTCCAGCGATAACGTCTGCCAGCTCCCTCAGCACTCGTGGGTGCAACCCATCAGGCCCCATGGACTTATGAATGTCCAGTTTGGCCAAGTGGTCCCGAACCTGGCCCTCCTCTACTAGAGGAAAAATTTCCTCTCTCCATACCATCCCCCTTGCCTCTAAGGCCACAGATTCATGAGGGGTAGTCCTAACAGTGAAGACTGAAGAAAAGAAGGCATTCAGCAACTCTGCTTTCTCCGTGTCTTCCACTACTAGGGTGCCCACCTCATCCATCAGTGGGCCCACATTATCCCTCACCTTTCTCTTGCTGTTAACATACTGAAAAAACCCCTTTTTGTTATTGTTAATATTGGTGGCCAAGCTGAGCTCCACTTGAGCCTTGGCCCTTCTAATTTTCCCCCTGCATATCCTCACCGCTTCATGGTATTTCTCCTTATCTGCCAGGCCCTTTTTCCAAAGATTATAAGCCAAAGATTATAAGACTCTAGTCTTTCTTAAAAGCATAACAAGGAGGATTTGTGGTCAAGGGTTTGGTGTTTCCCCTTCTGACTGGGCTGGTTAGGTAAGGCTTGTCATTGAAAGGGCTGGATTTGGAGTGTTTTGCAGCTGTGCTTCCTAAAATATTTACTCAATGTCCACTGGAGCAGTTTGCAAAGCCATCAGCAATCACTCTAATCTTCCTGAGCAGCCTGAGTGAGCAGTGAAATGAGAGACTTCAGTAAAGTCTTCAAATAGCCGGTGAGATTAATCTTGTCAAGTGTAAACACTTCTTGAATCAGCAGTGGGTTGGGGTGGGGAATATGAGGCTGATCTCCTTTTTTGACAGAACCACAACTGCCAGTTTTCCCAATTATCACAGAAGAAGAGGAAGACAGTGTCTGCATGATATGGCAGGAAAACCTATAATGTCAGGGAGAAGCCTAACCTGCAGAGCTGTGATGTTAAGAGGTACAGTGTGTTTTCAGGTCTCCAGTTAAGCAAACATTACTGCAGTGAAGAAAAGCTTTCCTGGAAACCAGAGTATGCAGGGTAAGGGCTCTGACCTCCCAAAGGCTTCTACCTCCCTCTCAGCAAGGAGGTTTTTGGAGGGATACATATGGACAATCAGATTTTCTTGGTTGCAGCACAGGACGTGTGATGAGGAACGGCCTGCACTTTGCCCACATGAGTCCAACCAAGGATAATCCAATAACCCTGGGAAGTGTGCTCTGCTTTTTAACCCATTGATGAGGTCAGACCTGTTACAGCCTTGTTCATCTCCCAAGAGCTTGGATCTCATCTCTAAGCAAGGAGTAGGACTAATTACTAACAACACCAAGTCCAGAGAGACGAGTAGCTTCAAGACTCAAGACAAGCACTTCAGCACACAGAACCAGATCTCATTGACTTCAATAGACCTGAAGCATTCATTTTGAGTTAAGGATGGGAGAAGTGCTTTGCCGCACAGGAGTGTTGTGATCAAGGGAATATCATAGGACCCAAACAACTCTATAAACCTGACACTTGGGGGCCTCCCTCCTCCCCATGCAGCTTAGTAGGACACAGTAAATTAAGACAGTCTGAGCGACACAGAGGAATACAAAGCACTCCAGTGAATCACTACAGCAGCCCATGCCTCTCCGCACTGCCTACACCAGACAAATAAGTACCTCAACGTCTCTCATAAGCAATATCCTGAATTGAGGCCTTAAGCGCAGCCTTAACAGTTGGTGCCAACTATTGTGATAGCAGGAATGAGCCAAGGAAAGCAGGAATCTGGCTTGAAACCAAGCACAGGTTCTGAAGATTAAGATATTTTAGCTAACGAGGAGGTGTAGCAGAGAGAACAAGAGATAGATACAGAAGCAGCAGAAGAGAAAAAAGGCTTGCAGTCTTTGCAGGAATTCACAATGGGGCAAACTGTGGTGGAGTTATTGTGTTCTATTGTAAAGGGCCACAGCAGGACCAGGCAGCAAAGGAAAAAGCTGTCCTTTGTAGCATCATTGACCTCCCTTCCATGAAATATCCTCCTTTCTGCCAAGGTGCCTGTGGCTGTAACACTGTAGTCCATTTGTGTATCCTTTGCAAATCATTATGTCTTTATGATGACCTGAGTCACATAAGTTTCACACTAAGAATTATACCATTTCTCTCCAGGATGAGATGACAACGAAACACAATTGGGTCCCACATCTCTTTGTGTCAGTATTACTGCAACTTTTTTTTTTTTTAATTGTTCTAAAGTATTTATCACCATATTATACCCCCCTCCTTTGCAAGAGCTAATTATCATCACAAGCAATCTCATTGCAATGTCACTGATAGCATGTGCTACTTTTGACTCTTCTTAGCAGTACACACAAAACCAATTCCCCAAACACTTAGTAATTGAACCATCCTTATCCAACAGTGTTTTCTCCTTTTGACAGTCTCCAAAGATAAGAAATAACCTCTGAGTTTTATTCACATGGATGTCCCCCTCCCATTTTAAAAGTGAATTGCTATTCAGAGCTACTGGAAAGTACCAGATTAAGAGGCGAGGGATAGATGATGCATCATGAAACAGGTAACAGTATAAAACCTTTATGCCCCCACTCCCAGCATAGAATGCAATAATCCACAGCAGGTCTTTAAGCAGTTTGAGTTTTCTACTGGCTCTCACTGATTTTTACAGTATTTCTGCAACAGAAGACAAGCTTGGCTTCAGGATCAAGGTAAGTAGAAGAAACATAATATTACAGAGTAATTGAAGTTGGAAGGACCTCTACAGGTCATCTGGTACAACCCCTGGCTCAAAGCAAGGACAACTTCAAAGTTACCTTAGATAAACTGTTAATAGTGATTATTTAGGACCCCTGTGGTCCATCTCTATAAAGACAACCCAGGCTGGCTTGCTTTATCCCACCTTTAGCCCTGCTCAAGTCAGACCACACCTTTATCCCAAAGGGCTACATCTTCTCTCTAAACCAAAGACACTCTCTCAACTCCAAAAGAGCACCATTTATTACATTTCCTAAAGGACTCTAAGTTTAGGCAATACTGCCAGAGCAGGGGAAAAAAAAAAAAAAAGGTGTTATCAGAGCAGGGAAAAAAAAAAAGGCAACAAAGGGAGAAAGAACCTCTCAACCAAAGCCAGCAGGCAAAACCAGACTAGAACCAAGACTTCACAAAACTCCTCCCAGTTTGCCACCAGCTGAGCACACATCCTTCTTTCCCAACAACAGCTAACTCCAGAAAAACACCAGTAATCCACCAGAGAGAGTCTTTCCAGTTACCAGCAAGTTTTCCAGACTAAAAGAGACTATCACTGTGCTTTACCTGGCAGTAGTTTTTGGCCTCCACCAACTCAAGGCAGACTGGAACCAAGTACTCCCAGGTGAGAAGGTCTGCAGCCATCTCCAGCTAACTGCAAGGCTCCCCTTTAGAGCTGGCAGGGCTTGATGCCTCCCCCTTTATAGGAAAGAGGCTAATCTAATTAGCACCTGAAAACAGCAGAAATGAGGTCACTTGCTTCCTGTGTAAAGCTTAATTTTGTATAATTTATTTTTACATTTTCTAATTGAATGAATATTAATTAACTGGAGTTTAATGCAGAAGATGAAGACATTAAACTCTCATTAACAAACACTGAATCCTATTCATCCCCAAACACTTCACATCTGCAGCATTAAGTTATCAAAGAAAAAAATCTGCTATGATTTATGTCATTTTCCGGTGGAAAAAGGGAGGCAATGAATCTGCTTTATCAGCTAATTATCTGCAGGGTGACACACAGCTCTGTAAGCACCCAGAGGTGGGACGTGGGTTCTGGTGAGTTACTGGCATGCAAAAGCCATGTTGTTTCCTTGTGTGTAGCAGCATCTGTGGAGCTCTGAATGACCTGGAGCACAGGGGTAGGAGGCAAAATGGGGCAATGTATGGCATTGAATGAAATTTGTTAAATGGGTATCGAGAAGATGAATATAGCGATGTTTCAGAATTGGTGTGAGCATGGATTATCTCTGCCAAAGGGAATGAACTTCACTGTGTGACCTGAGAAAAGAAAACCTTGCTGGGCTTATCCAGTGTTATTTGAACCTGAGGCTTTATTTGTTATGGTCTCCCCCGTGTGCAGTGGTTAAAGTCATGGAACTGCAAGCCCCTTAGTGGATCATCCATTTATTAGACACGGGGCTATTTCTCCTCCAGCCTGAGATGGATGACGAAGGGCAGGAACTCTCTTCCCACTTGCAGAAGGTTCCCCCACCTGTTAAATCAGCTGCAGCTCGTGGAGGGATTGAGGCCAGTCCAGGCAGAGTTACTGAACAGGGAAATGAGGAATGAGCCCAGGCTGTTAGCAGAGCCTCCCGCAGCTCCATCAGCAATCACCCTAGTTTCCCGTGAAGGGAGATGTGTCAGATTCTTCACTGGTTCAATTTGCTTTAAATATAAACACTGGGAGATGTCACTCTGCTTCAGAAAATGGAGCATAGCCGGAATGTACTAAAAGTGTCCCAAAAAGTTATTCAGTGATTTTAAAGTGTTTCTTTCTTGTCATGTCATTTATAATTTAATTAGTGGCAGGTTGTCAAGCAATAACTATAATCTATAGATTTATGCACTGGAGAAAAATAGCTACCTCATTCTTAAAGCAGCAGAGCTTGCTCCCCCTGAGCTTCCTGCTGGTGGAGTTGCCATCTGCTGATAGTTCCCTGGAATATCACCGGTTCCTTTAAGTATATTTATATAAATGAAAAAGAACATCTTCAACATTTTTTTATTATTTTATTATTCTATGATTTATATCAGCAATTTTTTACATTTCAATAGCTTTTTCATTTTTCCAATAGAAATCTTTTCTGAATGTGAAACCTGAGTTTATATCTGAAAGTAAGCATTACACTAAAAGTGGCGACAATAATCAACAATAAATTGTGAAAATAGCCTAGAGAAGTAAGTCTGAGAACCAAAACCAGAGATGACAGTGGAGACATTGAAAAGCTTAGAGAGAAAAACAACTGAGAGGGTGAAGTCTGCTTCATATCAACAGGAATTCAATAAGCTGGAAGAGAGGCAAGGAAAGGGAATCTAGAAATCTGTTAGAAAACAAAGCAAAGAAAGACCAGCCACAGCGTCCTGCAAACATACCTCAGTTGAAGCAGAAAATTGAGCTGTTGATAACAGATAGGAAACTAGCACCTGAACCATAACCTGCTGTGATGCCCAGGAACCTGAAAACGCAAAATTCCTCTACTGCACTCCTTCAGAAAGGACAAAACAGAGCAGCAATTTAACCAGGCTCTGGTTTTACTGATGTGTCGGCTGCCAAACCCAAACAGCTGAGAAAGATGAGAAAAAACTCACAGTGACAGCAATGCAGGTACAACAGAGACCTGGAGGGACTGAAGCTGCCCAGATCCCAGGGCAGACTGAGCAGCACCTTCTCCTTGATGGGAACACACTGGGAAAGCCAAAGGGATGTTTAAACATGAGAGCTACATTTTATTTGAACGCAACCCGGAATTTCTGGAAATGGAGTGAGACGGCTTAAAATGGGTTGGAAATGAGCTTCTTTCAGGCATCTAATGCATGATGCTGCAGCAAGATGGACAAAGGACTTTGTCCTGGCTACCCAGCCATTCCCTTTCAACAGAGCAGAACACACAGCACACAGTAAACATGACAACCAGTTGCCACCTGATATGAAGACGGCAGAATCACACCCAGAAAACCCAGTAGGTATTGATTTGTGCAGCAGCACAAAGGGATGCAGGGAAAGATGATGGACAGTAACTGGGACTTTCATGTGGACATTTTAATCCATTGAAAGATTTTTTGATCTTTTTTATTTGGAATAAAAAAAGTAGAATTTCTGAATCCAAACAACTTAACATTAAAACATAAAAAGAATTAAGATTAGCATTATACTCAGAAAAAGTTATTCCTCCTTGTTAAAAATAAAACATTCTGACCAACTGAAAATATTTTGGCTGTGACATTTCATTGAAAGGGAACTAAAAAATGACACCAGAAGACCTCATCTTCTTGTGAATATATTCATATTCCTCTACAGGGAGTTTCCCATGAAACAGAATGCCCAGTGCCTGCCCATCTCCTCCCTCTCTGTCTGTACTCAGCTCTGTGACATGACACAAAACAGTGGTTCTTCCCCACTTCTTACAGTGATGCAGTCTGCTTGGTTTTAATGAAATATGAATAGCCTAAAAAGAGCATGTTAGCACTGGCAATATAATCCCTGCTCCTAAAAATCACATCAAAGTGACTGCGCATTTGGGCTTGCTGTCTCCTGTCTAAGATGCAAACAGAGGCTATTGCATCCATGTTTCAGGATTTTACAGGACACCTCAAGGATGTTGCTGCTGAACTGAAAGGCAATGAGGAGAATGAAATAAGGATGTTCTCTGCTGTAGTTTCACAAAGGAAATTGTACGATTCAAGGACTCACGGAAGATGAGCCACTAATAAAAAAGACCTGCTAGAAAAAGCCAGCTAAAATCCCATAGTTAAATGGACAATTTGCCACCTACAAAGCTACCAATTTGCTCTGGACTTTTGGTGATAAATGTGCAGGCTTACGATAAGAGTTACATGTTTGTAGTTGTCATGAGATAGGAGAATCCTCCAAGAGCCCATATCAGCTAGACTCCTATTTCTGTAGATGACAGAAGTGTGGTGTAGAGCTCAGCCAGCAAAGGAGCCACGGAATCCCTCAGGCCTGATGAGCAGACTGGAAAGGCAGAAAAATAAGTTTTCTGTGTGCAACCAAAGGATGTGCAGCTCTGGTGATGGGTAGGGAGTGGTACATCACATCTGGGTCAGAGCAGTGTTGAGCTGTGCTGGGATTGAGATTAGGGCTAGAGAGGAATTAAATAGGACACTTAAACAGTGAAATGAGATTGTGTTTTATTACTCCTGTGTGCTCTGGAGTGGTTTGCATGATGTCAAATGAGTGCAAGGTTGGGGCAGGACACTCCTGCTCTGTTTTGGTAGTTGTATGTCGTGCTGGGGTAAATGACTGTGTGATTTGCTGGGCAGCTAAGTGTCTGAGCCACCAGGTCTGCAGGGTTTGCAGGTAAGTCAGAAGAAATTTTCAGAAATGGCTGATGGAAACCAAACTCCAGCTCTATTTGAGAATCTAAGGGGTGATCACCCCATCAAGCTCACAGCAGGGCTGGTGTCAACCCTCAGGGCATGTTTTAGAGGAGGAGAAATTGCAGGAACACCTCCTGGAAAGTGGGAGAAATAACAAGGGTGGGAAGGAGTTGGAAAAAACCTGTGAAAGGAGAATTGAGGGGATGGGAGGAGTCACACGGCCAGAGAGGAATCCTTCTCTTTCTCTGTGGGAGTAGGGAGGGGAGTTGTAACAAAGGAAGGGTTTGCTGGGTCCAGATTTCTGTTGCCCTCCCTGTTACTCCTATCAACCTTCCCTTTGCCTAGTGCAGCCCAGGGGCAGGTTAGATGGCATGGCAGAGGGTGGACCTGCACTACAGAAAATGGTGGCCAGTATGTCTGCAAGAAGGATATTTTTGCCTTCCTGGGTGATGGAAAACAGCTTTGTGGTTGGCAAAAGCCTGGAAGAAGCCCAGTTGCTATGTGTGAGCTGGTCTTTCACGGGCAAACGGTGTTTTCAAAAGAGGAGAAAGCTGCTATATGTATGGTAAGTGATTACGCACCATGAGGACCAAAAATAGAGATACCTGGCAGATGTGTCTTGAGGTGACCAGGGGATGAAGCCCAGTTGCTATGTGTGAGCTGGTCTTTCACGGGCAAACGGTGTTTTCAAAAGAGGAGAAAGCTGCTATATGTATGGTAAGTGATTACGCACCATGAGGACCAAAAATAGAGATACCTGGCAGATGTGTCTTGAGGTGACCAGGGGATGAACACAAGGCAATGATAACGTACAAGTTGAAGGATGTGAGCATATGACACAGTACCTGGTGTCAGTGCTGCACCAAATGTGGAATTATTGTAAGAGAAGGAAGGAGAAGTTCTTTATGGAGAGTATAACTCTAGGTGAATTTTTTTCTTTTTTTTTTTTTTTTTAAAAAAAAAAAGCAAACCTAAATCCAACGTGTGATTTTTTTGAAAATAGAGTTTAATGTGGTTGAGTTTTCAAAAGATGAAAAGCATTTCTGAAAGTCAAAATTCAATTCAAAAGACAGAGTGAAACTGGTTTTGTGTTTTCACACTAAACTTTTTTTTAGCAGGAGGAGGGAGATTTTTGACAAATTTTCAACCATCTCTGCCAATAAAATGAAACACACAAAAAAAAGAATTAACAACACATCTGTTAATCATGACACCTTGAATGTTTCCTTATCTCATTTTGTTTTTATGTTACATCTCTTTTCCTGTAAATTTAATCTGCTTTTTCTGCCTAGGTTGTAAACTCTTCACAGCAGGGACTGGTTTTTATAATGCATTTGTCCAGCACCTCACATGTTGTGAACACTAATGCGATGTGAATAATATATGGTACTCCTCTCTTGAGCAAAGGATAAAACTCAGAAGCAAAAGCAGATGATGATGGCTTTGTGACAGTGAAACACAAATTCAAGACAAACCTCACTACAGCATGAGGTCTCCATTGTGGCTCATGAAAGTAAACGCCAAATGGTCTTACTGTAACATAGATGGTCTCTAAATCATTTCAGGCTATGCAATTGCTACACATAATGCTCCTAAAAAAAAAAAAAGCTAGCTGAAACTCTTCTCCATCTAAAAGTGTACAGCAAAGTTTTATGTGAGTTATCTCCTGCCAAGAATAGCACAGAGCAGCCTGGATGCAACATCTGCTCACATAGACTGAGAGCCAAAAACATCTGGCAACAGTAGCTCACACCCCCACCTGCCCTACCTATGCTAATTTTCTACAAAGGTGGAAATAACATGGCTTTTATAGTAATGCCTCAGTGGCTGGAAATAAAGGGAGAGGCGGTATTTTCTCTAAGGCACCACATTCTGAAGAAAAACATGGCTTTCAAGGAAAACTTCACCCGTGTGGGCATTTCTCTGTTACTATCTCACAGCGTGCACCCAGCGCCTCGTGTCTTTTCCACTTCTCTTTGTGGTTGCTCTTGTATGAAGCCTCCATGATCATCAGCAAGCCTGGGTCCCAAAAACGCTGTCATCATATAATAGAGCAAAATGCCTTCACGTGTCAGAAGAGATATTGCTTCACCTTCCTCTGACTAGAAAGCAGTCTTGTGCCTGTTTCTAGTAAATTCACGTCTTGCTTTCTGGCTTACTGCTTCATGTTTATAGGGGAACGCAGCTGAGACAAACTCAGAACTGTTGTAGAAGACTTTGTTGCAAAAGGCATTAAAAACTGTAGACATGATAGAATTTTTAAGAAAAGATGGAGGAGGAAACAGATCTCCTTATGCAGCAGTGAGACTATCATTTAGCAAGGATAAATGAGTCCAGGATACCTTAAATTTGTCCTGTGGTCTAATTCTGGAAGAAAACGGATGACAACTATTCTAGAATCAGTGTTTGGAAACATACTACAAAAGGAAAAAGCTTTATTAACACTGGAAATGTACTCTTAGCTCGGATTTCCTTTTCAACACCCAGCTTGTTCATCTCACAGCTCAATGAACTGTTAACATCACATATTTCTTCTGTTCCAGTAGCAAGTCCAGTTACTTCGGTTTCCGCTAACTGCAGACAGATGAGATCCAGCCTTCCCAGGGAGAGGGGGAGAGCTATGCAGAGCGGGAGGAAGAGGATGAGAGACACCAGGTCTCAGCATTGATGAGTTCCAACTTGAGCTTACCGAGATATTATTGAACTGAATACTGCAGCTTTTCTATTCTTTGTGCATAACGTTCATCTGACTTTCTGCATTAATGTGTTTTTAAACTGAGCCAATCCCTTAGCATTCAATAAGGTTGGAGAGCATTGTATAAATAGCTAAATAGTGGAATACCGCTTTGTGTTACATATTCTGAACCAGATGTATTCCCTTGTCCTTTAATAGCCCAATCCAGTCTGCCCTTCCAGAAAAAGACCAGGAAATGTCCTTGTCTGGTTGTGCATAAGTAACAATTTTCCATAATAAAAACATCAGACTCCCCAAGTTAAAAGGAAGTCAATATTCTGTAAATAAACAATAAGTTACAGCTGTAAATACAGCTGTAAATAAAAAGTTCACAGTTTAAGTAAAGGAAAGATGCAAGGGCAGACAGTGGCATTGCCTGTATCTCTGAATAATTTTATTTTGCTTTTATCCTCTGTCCTTTGCACAATGTCCTTTGTTGTATGTGTATTTGAGCAACAAGAACATGGAGAAATTAGACAATTTACCCATGTACTCAGGTAGAGTAAGAAGAGAAAGGCCTTGTCCCTTCTTCATACTCACCCCTTGTGAAGGCAGGTGTCCTGAAGGGTCGCCTTGTCCCTTCTTCATACTCACCCCTTGTCTGGGATGGTTCTGATGGCACCAGACCTGGCAGAAACCTGTTTGCTCCAGGGATTCCAGTTGTGGATTCAGTCTCTGGCGTCATTTCATAGGCAGAAAGAACATTGAAGAGCAGAAGAGGGAAAGGAGCAAGAGTCTGGGCTCCCTTCTTTTAGCAATAATGTAGATTTTTCGGTACTAACTTCAATCAGTTTAACAAGAAATGCTTGCTGGACACAAATGTGTGATAAATACAGAAGATTTGAGCTGACCTTGAAGGGTTTTCGCAGGTGAAGCCAGCCTCTGGCTCTAATACTTTCTTCTAACCCTCCCTAATTTCCTGTCAGAACTCCTGTCTTGTGCACCCTAATCTGGTAGTGTTATGTTTGTGAAAATATGAATGAACTTTTATTTTCAAATGACGGTTTTGGTCATGACACACTGAACTTTCTTCTCATTGCCAACGTGGTCTGCCTTTTACTTTCACAGACCAATCCCATGGTTTTTATGTCAGAAAGCTGGGACAAAGGTGGCTAATCTTCTATTTTTGATTGCTGAACTGAAAGGAAATGCTGCTAACATCCTACCTCTCTGTTACAGTGACATTTGACTGCAGTTTCATGCAGAAGATGAAATTCGGTATCATGTGGGAATTGCAAAAGATAATATTTTTTTCTAAACATTAGTTCCTCACACATTTCCCCCAGGAAGACAGAGAAAAAGAGAGAGACACTTAGCATTCAGGAGTGAAAAAAGGTGAAATCTAATGAATTCTTCTTCCTCTTGGGGATTAGAGAGCAGTTCAACATTTCTGATTAAGGACGGGAGAAAGACGGCCGTGGTGCCGTAGCCGTTTGTGCTGTCCTTCTAACACAGAAGTGTTCCACATGCTGGAAGATAATCAAGAGAATAACAACACTACCAGCAGGCAAGAGTTTTGGACTTGTCATCTTACTTGGCTACATGCAGTTAGGTCTCAGTAAAGATGACTTGCTAAAAATCTAACTAACGTTATCAAGGCTCATTGGGTTTCACTAAGCTCCTTCCTCTGTAATCACCATTTACCAAATTAGAACAGGGGGAAAATGAGCCACTTCATCTCTGTGTCACATAATGAACTTTTTTTTGTGTGTACCAGAGAGGGTGATTGCCTCTAGGTATAATTATTATAATAAAGATCAGTAAAAACTCAAGTTAAAAAGGAATTGGAGTTATTGAGCCCACCAGTGCGATTCAAATGGAACCGGTCCCCGTATCTCACACAGATGAATTCAATCCACTGATCTCAACCACTGTAACAGCCTAAGAAAACCAAAGCAATGATCCTGTCCAATGTTTGCTCATCTGTCTAATGTAATTCAGATTATTGATTCTATTTGATGTGAAATCCACTGATTTCACTCAATGTAATCAAATCAATTAATCCCATCAACTCTGGTCCAATCCATGAGTACAATCTAGTACATCTGACACTGATCAGCCAGCAGACAGGGAACAAGGCAGGCATAAAGATGAATAATAAAAATCAATAGTTTTATAAATAACATCTACACTGCACTAGGTGTTTTGCAAACAACCGTAAAAAGCAGGACGTTGATATTCAGCCCATATTTGTTTTGAAGATACACCATAATCAGTAAAATTAAGCTGATTTGTACTGTTATAATGTTGGCTGTCGGTGCCTATTCCCATGTTTTTAGGATATGCCTAGTTGGGGTTTCTCCAAATGGCCTTTGGGATAAATTTTGAAAATTTTATTTGCATTAAAAGATTATAAAGAACCTAATAAGCATTGTTTGGAGGATGTGACGGAGAAATGGTGTTCAGTCCTGAGGATGTTATTGATTAAGTGGAAAGGAGGGTGTATATTTCCAGGACTGTATGTACTGGAATTGGTAGCTAAGGGTTCCCCCAAAAAAGATGTTGTCAGACACAGACAGATTTCATGGCTCCTAACTGAAAAATTATATGGAGTGAAATAGCAAAGTCTACCCTATCCCACCTAGTGGTGTGAGTCTGTGCATCCCAGTGAAAACTTTCAAGTTATACAGCAAGCAATGACACGTGACTAAAATATTGTCACCAGTCTTAGCACACACACTGGCATGTCAAAATGGGGCATCACTTTGATGAGCTGGGCTGAAGAGCAGGAGAGAGATCTCTGGACTGAGTGGACACATCCTCAGGCTTAGGAGACCTGAGCTCTTTATTCCCAGCTCTGCCACTGGCCTCCACCTTCAACTCACCTTCCATTTTTGTACAATGGGGCAAATGATACTCATATGGTCTATAAAGGATTTTGAGAAGCATGCATGAAAAGCACTGTGTAAAGTTGGTATTATCAAAGATCTCCTGCCCTTTAATGCTGATGAACATTTTCCTCCTCAGTATAATAGGAAAATTTCTAAAAGCATTTCTATTTGAGAATGGAAAATTTCACAGAGGAAGTAAAAAAATATTCTTTTTATCAGAGTTAAGGAGTTGTTCAGAATGTTTTGGGTTTTTTTCCTAATTGAAGAGAGGAAGGCAATGGCAATAAAACAGGAGATCTACCACTTGTCTGTCCCCTGCTTCCTGGCAGACAAGACTCTTAAACATAAGTAACACAAACAACCTAAAAAAAAATATAATAGGGGAGACTTTTAAAGGTGGTAAGGTCAGGTAAGTGTATTTTTCTGACTGCAAACTTATCTGGCCTAAGTCCCTAGCTTTACATACTCCTTAAAAAACATCTTCCTGTATAAAAGAGATACTCCATGTAAGAAGACCAAGACACAGAAGAGAACAGAAAGGCCATGGTATAAACCAGTCACAATTCCTTTAGACGCCTGTTCTTTTGCCCCTTTCAGAATCTTTTTCCTTTAACTCTGTAATTAATAACATTATGTGCTAGTAAAAGATCAAGAAAGTGGCAGCTGTACTCCAGCCTCTAATCCACTCAGAAGGTATTGATGCTGCTGCTCCTGGTGTTCCATCTGCTTCTCTAATTTTTGTTCCATGCTGCATTGCTGCAGATATTTGACTCTAACATCTAAGATAACCTACAGGAACATGGGAAAAAAGAAATCTAACCTTGTGCAATGCAGAAGAATGGGCCAGCAATGTGGTTATTTGCTCATTTGGACACTAGCCTTGTCATTCCCTGCATGTAAGGTCCAGATGAGAGACTCCTGATGGATAGAAAATATGGCGAAGGCTGTGTGATTCAATTTTTCTGTCACCTTTTTGTGACGGCTCTATTGAGTAACCCTAGGCTTGGTAGAGATACTCTTGTTTTCTTTGAGATCTAGGACTACCAAGAAACATTGTCCTTCAGTTCCTTCGTGTGTCCTTCAGTTTTCTGTTTGCCCATGTGGACAAGCAGCCTTTTTGTTCATGTTTTTTTTTTAATTATGTTTTATAATAAGGTCAAGGAATTATGCATTCTGGCCTTGATGGGAAGAGTGGCTCAGTCTTATTGTTGTAAATTGTTGTGAATTAGGGTGATACCAATGCTAATTGTCTTTTCCTTGCTTCACTGACTCTTCAAATAATTGCCCTCCTCCTTGGTCAGTTTTTTCCTTGCACCTCTGAGAAATTTGCACCTCAACTCTTATCAGCCTCCTTCCACCCAACCAATGTAAAGTACATTGTGGCCACTAAATCCAATTAATCCTCCCAGCACTCCCCAGTGAATGAAATTAGTTACATTTTACAGATGGGCAGTCAGGGGTGCAGGCAGCTTTCCCAGCGATGTCTGCATTATCTCTCCTCTACTGAAAACCTGACATGCCTCATGAATAGTTGGGTCTTCAGAAGTGCTGAGCGCCTTCAGCTGCAGCGAGAGTCAATGAGGAATAGATTTGGAGCACCATTGGAAAAACAAACGCTTTGGTTACAGCCAACACTGATCAGAGTTTGAGTAAGTAGTTCCATCTAGTCCTGTGTGGGGGCTGATAGGACACATCCATATCCCATCTTCAAACACATAGAAAAAACACCCGCCCGCAAGGGCTAGCTTAAAAAAAAATAAACACTAAAGATCTCATTTATCTATCACTCTGTTTTTATAATAATGTTACTCTATTATTTTCCACAGGACTGCACATCCTTTGCAAGGTGAGTAGAAAATGAGGTGTGAGCTTCCATTCATACAATAGGCTTAGAATGTTTCAGATCCTCAGTATTGGATGCAACAGCAATTTGCAAATGAGCTGAAAGATTATTTTTTTCCCTTAAAAAATAAAAGTTAGTTCCCATGAACTGCAGACAACTTTCTCAGCTTCTATATCTTGAGTGTATTCAAGTTTGATTTTTAAAAATTCTCCCAAGCGATTAGAAGCCATTGTGGGCTAATCAACCAAGAAATTTAAACATAAAGTTTGCTGAAATCTCTCCTTAAAGTACAGCTAAAGTATATTTCACTTTTATTGCTCTGAGATATTTACGTCTATTTTAAATACAGAGTCAGATTCTCCACTGGCACAAATCAGTACAGTGCTACTGGCTTTATTATGATACACAACTTGAGGGCTTGGCCCACTATTTTATGATCTGTCTTCTTTTATAACAATGTTCTCTATTTTGCACAAATCTTCCAGTGGATGAAAGGCATGGTAGATGGCTTAATACATCCCATGAACTACCCAGTGAGGTTTTCAGATCCCCTGGGTATGTTATTATGTTATGATTACTTTTATGTTTGGAAAGGCAAGTGAACTAAGCACATGAACTCCAGAAAGAGGGAATCTTGGCTTTTGAGGTATTTAACCTACTGGAACTCATTTTAGTCTTACTGATTCAAATAGGACTTTATAATGGATAAATGCTTGCAGTGTACGTAACAGCTTCCATTGTACAGCATGCCAAAAAAAAAAAAAGGTGCTTTTGATATGTTTGTGACAGCTTCACTTCAAACATGGAATGTTCTGTGTCATCCAGTAAAATTTTTAATTCGACCACACACTGAACCATGTTGATAGAATAATTATATGGGAGTGTTGGTGTGTGGAAATAAGGCTACTCAAGAAAACTGGCAAGAGAATTTGACTAGGCTTGTGAAAGGTGGAAAAGTGTTGATATAGTTAATACATTTACAAACTCATAAGCTTTATTAGCCTTAGTCAGAAGCAATGGAAAAAAAAAAAGGTGGCAATGGAATGGACTAGAGAGAGTGCCTTTATGTTCTCCATCTTCCAATGCTCAGGTTCAGGGAATCACCACATCACTGTGAAGCAGTTGAGGTCTTGGATGTGCTTGCAGTAATGCTCAGGTTTGTTGGGAGCACCATGGCACACAGAGAGTTGTCAGGGTTTAAAGAGGCTTTATTTAAGTTGTTCACTCATCACATGATACCCCACTAACCTCTGAAGATTTTAGTGGACTTCAGAGCATGCATAATTTATTTTTAGCCAAAAACCAAAGAGAAGAGTAAGAGGATGGATGACAGCTCTTTCATGGAATTAGCATGGATTTGTTCAGTTGTTATTGAAACATCACATAAATTCTTGATCTTGGCTAGACATTTGGCTTCAGGCACATGGGATAAAGGAACACAGGACTGCACATGTTACAATCCACAAAATATTTCCTGGTATTTGGAAACTAAATCCTATTGTTCGAAAGGCCAAAGGCCCCAAAACCTTCAATTTGCCACAGAAAGACAAGCAGATGAGATTGGTGGAATCAGCAGGCTCTTAGGTTTCTGCCACAGAAGGAGGAATGAGTTATTTCTTTTGTTTCAGAAGGGGTAATTCTCATATTTTAAGTTAAACCTGCAATTAAATATTATGCTGGCTTGACCTTTGCTTTCCATTACCCCAAATGGACAATTGCTCACCGATCTGTTATTAGGAACAACATGCAATTTAAAGAGCAAACAAGACGAGCAAAATGGAGCAGGGAGGTCAGAGGAGTGCGGTGACGAGCACCACCACCTTTGGCACATGGCATGAACTTCAGTGTAAGACCTGCTTTCTGCCTTCTGCTGGCTGTCTTAATATCAATTTGTGTGTTGTCGCAGGTTCCCCAAAGCAGCAAGTGGTGGAGCTTGTGGAGAAATGACAGCGAGACAACTGGGGGTGGATTACAACTGTGAACAGCAAGGGCTTTTCATTCTTTTCATCTTGCCAGACATGCTGTCCCTATTAAAAGCTAATGTTTGAGAATCATCTGTTTCTCCCAACCTCTATTTGTATTCGGCGAATGGAGCAGCAAATGTAAGTAGAGCAGTGGCTGTGAGGGATGAACTCCTACCGGCTTGGCCAGTATGAAGTCTGTGTGCTAATCGCTTACAAGCCACCCGCAATCCAATGCATTCATTTAAATAGGATTCGTTGTCCTCTCCGTTCAAGTGCTCTGCATCTCAGGCTATCTCCTTGATAATCCTTTTTAGATTAGTGTCAGAGCCCCAGATGAAATCCTTGCTCATTCTCTTGCCATGTTTACCAGGCTGATTTCCAACACTGTTTCATATGGATTAGGCAGAGCAACTTAGTGCTCATATGTTTTTCAGTGCATCTCAGTACCTCATGAAATTACATTATAGATTCATTGTATAAATAGAAGACTGCACACAATTACAGTCCAAAAGCCCCAAAGCAAAGGACTAGAATCTGAAAGTAGATGTGACCAGATCTTGCTGTGTGCAAATATCTCATAATAAATTGGTCACACATTTGTTTATTTAATCTGTGTTTTCTACATTTCTTTTTTTTGCACAGAAAAATAACCTTTCTTCACACTTCGTCAGAAAGACAAAGGAAGGCAGGTGCCCATTGCCCATTGCCATAATTGCCAGGTCAAATCAAGGATGTCAGTGATTCAACCCAGCGAGGAAAAATAAACTGCATAAAGGTTGTTGAAAGAGAACTTTCTATTGTTTTTCAAGATCACAGCATTTTAATAACAGCTATTATCAACACTTTCCTCACAGAATCATAGCAAAAACTGGGTTGAAGGAGACCTCTGGAGGTCACCTTGCCCAACCCCCAGCTCAAAGCAGGACTAATTTTGAAGTCAGATCCATCCATAGGAGGATTAAACTGGCTGAAGTGCTGTATGACACTGGGAGAATCACCACTGGAGAGAGTCAGAGCTATTTATTGCTTGTAAATAAAAACGTTTGTGAAGGAAATGAATAATATTGGGGTCTGCGTGCTTGAGGACACAGGAGGTCACACTACTGATGGAAAACTGGGTTTTATGTAAATCTGGGCTGTGCTGACAGACCTATACTTTTAAACTACTAATTGATATTTGAAATTTCATTGCTGGAGATCACTGGAATTCCAGTTGTTGCTAGAAACACAGGCCTTTCCTGTTGATGAATATAGCTCCCTGAGTGGAGATTAGCAGAGACAGCTATCATTGGGCCTGTAGGTGAATGGATTACCCTTGATTTAATAAGAAGTAACAGGCCATTATTTCTAAAGCTACAGGATGGAAAATGACATCTGGATTCTCGATGTAAACATTATTCATCATGTCGGAGGCTCTGCTATTCTTGCCAGTACACTATGCTCTGACGAGGCTGTTATTTCTAGGGCAGATGCATGGTGAGAACAGCATGGATTTATTCAGGCTTCTCTGTTGCATCTAACCTCTTGTGCTCCTCGATACAGCTGTGTATTGGCCTGGTCAATCGGCCCAGTCAAGAGCTCTCCTTTGCTGGTTCTCTGGCTAGGGGTGATGGGCCAGGTCATCAGCTGGTGTCAGATGGCCCCGGTCCATTGATGGGGCTGTGCAGATCTGCAGGCTTGGAGTTTTCACATCATATACTGGCTTCTTGTGAACAGTCTGGAGAGGCAGTCACTGCAAATCCCCATCAAGAAATATTGGGATCAAAAGCAAAACAAGATGAGAAGAGAGAAGCTGCCAAGCTGGAGTTCAGTGTCACAGGTGTGATGAGCAAGGACTAAATGACTTTTGCTAATGCATACAAGGGGATTTCAGGTTCGTGTCAAAAAATCCACCTCTGCTTTTAGGAAGAATAAAGAGTTGGAAGGTACATCCATAAATCCCATCAGTGTTTGTTTACACTGAACACCCAGTGAACCCACTGTGCTGAACATTTTGAGTTATTTCTATACAGTTTGACAGCTGAAAGGCCTCAAGATGGTAGATCACAATATATGGCATTTTCAGTGCATATTTCTGACCTCACATAATGGTAAATTAAATTGGGCTAAACCCTTTCACTTCTACAGGAGATTAAAGTCTTCAGGACCTGTCTAAATTTGGGTGGTCCAAGAAATCCCAAATGAGCAACAGAACTACATGATTTTTATGTTCTGTCAAAAAAAGTAATCTTTATTAAAAATGAAATGTTGTTACAAATAGTTTTATTCTTACTTTCTTCAGTAATGTGCAAAAAGTAAATGAAATTTTGACTTAATGCAATTACTTCTCCTTTTCTGGGTGCTAAAGTCAGGAGGGAAAAAGAGAGAAGAAGGGGGAAAGGGAAAGGAAGGAGAAAGGAAAGGAGAGGAGAGGACACAGCAGTTGCAAAACTGGAAAGGGACATATTTTGCATGAATTTTGCAATAGTTAAATTTTGCAATATTTAAAAAGGTTTTGCAAAGGAAATTAGCATTTTCTATGTTTCTTCAGCTGCAATTTTTCAATAGTGCAAGAAAATTTTTGAAACTGGATCTATTATGAAATGAAATGTTGAAAAAGTTCCTGAAAGTTACATTCTGCAGGAATATCTACTCACACGCTGCTGTGATTTACCTTACCAGAACTAGTTAAATCAGTCGCTTTATTAAAACTTGGTTGGTGCTAAGTTAACTTGCACGCTGAAGGTTTGTGTATTCAGGTTTTAGTGCTGGTGAGAATGGAGGTGTTGATAGGAGATCTCTGCCCATGCCTCCATCTTTGTCTCAGCAGAGAAGAGATGTGGGGCGACTGCTTTCCTGGATGTAATTTCCAACAAGCTCTGCTGACGAGAGCAGAGCAGAAATTACAGGTGGTTCAGAAGCCTTTTGTAGCAGTGTTTGCAGAAGGTGTGCTCTGCATATTAGACCACTGCAATTCCAGATAAAGGCCACAAACGTTTCCATTACACACAAACACCTCCTTGAATGCCGAAATGCCACCAGACTGCAATCATTTATAACAGCACAGGCCTGTTTCCACCCCCTCCCCCCTAGTATAACTGCCAGTGTGTAGTAATGAATTCATTGATTTTACCATTTTTTATCAAAACAGTTATTTCAGAGATAAATGTCCTTCATTTGCAGTTATTAAATCTGCCATGTCTAGGACAGCTGTTGGAATAATTGTCCAGTGTGGATAGAAAAAAAAATTTAAAAATCCATGTCCTTCTCTTATCTGGGACTGTTAATTGCAAGCCAGGTGGTCAGACATGAGAACAACCCTCTGAGTCATTTTGGAGCCATGGACTGTGCTGCATCCCTGTTTTCCTCCTTCTGGAAGTGACCAAATAGGGAAAATGCTACACTTCCGAGCAAGGAGCAAAGCCAAACCCTTCCTCCTGGCTGCTTTTGGCTTTTTCCTTTTTTAATTAGCTGCGTATCAGGTTCCTCCTATCAAAGAGAACAGACTGTTGGTGGTAAGTGCTTGAATTACACATGGTGGAAACAGAAATGATCTAGAGGGCACAGCCTGTGCACCGCTGGTGCAGCCTGGTCTTTCCTGTTAGCTCTGGAGACAACCACAGAGAAGGGACTTCTCTCTGATCCACATTCCTGAGTATTCTTCCCTCTCTGTGGCTGTACAGGGAGCCAAGGACAGCTGGGTCCCCCGTTTAGGCATCTCAGTGAGATGGGGTAAACCCAGGCTCTTAGATGAAGTGAAATCATGTTCTTCACTATTTTCACTTGTTCCAGTTCATCTCTTGCAAGATCTGAGGTTACCAGGTGGGCTCAGGCAGACACTAACCTCAAACTGAAGTTTCACCTCAGGTGAAATCTCCCCTGACTGCAGGAGTGATTCCTGATGGCTACAGTGGTGGTCTATCTAGTCTGCAGCTGCTTTGCTGTGTATTGTAGGCAGGGGGCTTAGCTTGTCAGGAAAATATTTACTATCCTGAGGCTCAATTCATGTTTTCTAAAGTCCTTGGAAAGGTGATGTTAGAACAGTGAAACATCTCTAGAAGGAAAAGTGAGGGTGGAATAAGTTGGTGGTGAGAAAGAGCATTGGGATCACCTGTTATTCAGGAGTGTCAGACGTGTGGTGTGGTAGGACGATCTGTTGTGCTGCTTTTACTGACAGAATCTGAAAGGTAAGATCTTAAACCTCTCCTAGGATAAGATAATGAATTGCAATCAAGGGCAATCCCATAAGACTGGAGAAAGAACTCTGGATCTTCCATTGGAACAAGAACATTTTGGCCATGAGGCCAGAGCGGAGTGAGAAAAGTCTGCTACTGACTTCAGGTTCAAATCTAGTTCATTTTAACATGGCTTTAAAAACTGCAAACAGATAGCAGTCCATGGCACCGCCAAGGGGCAGCTGTAGGGGCATGAGGTCCCTCAGCTGGGGTGGGGGGAGCAGGAGAAAGGAGCTGCCTGAGGACCCACAGTAATGTGCACAGTGACTGAGTGGAATGTCTCTTCTGAGCGAGACCCAGTTCCACATTGTTAACCTCTTGCTATTGTTGAACAGTTGGAAGCTGAATGTTGCAAATTAAAATTACTTCCTTGACTAGCCAGAACAATCCTTCATCTCTTCAAGGCTCTGATCCTTTCCACTGGAGAGGCAGTGAGCTCTTTTTAATAAGGCTGGGAACGTGACACAATATGGTCCCAGAGCTAAGCAAATTGCTGTGGATACCCTGAAGGCCCTGTTTCCCACAACACTGCCATCTTTACACAAGGTTCAGTGTGCAGCCACTCACCCATTGCATTTGTTCTGCTGAGCTGAAGGGATGGAAGCACTCAAAGGCTGAGAGAAGCTCTGATACACTGCTTTGTGCTGGCCTCTACAGAGGCCTGAATATATCCCTTGACACTGCTCATTGCAGGCCCCTCTCCACCTTTCAAGGCCATCAAGGCATTTGTGTCTTCTTCCTCACAAGTGCAACTCACAAGCTGGAAGGCTTCTGCTCAATTTGGACCTTGTCTAGAGCTGGACCACATCCTTTGCAGACCCGCAGTGAGGCGGTGGTACAGGCTGCTCTCCCTGCAAATGGAAATGGCTGTGAGGAGGGCTGCCAAACCTGCTGCCGAAATGAAAAGACCATTGAAAATGAAACACCAGTCTTGTACCTAAAGGGCTGAATGTGTGAGATGAGTTTGAGCCCAGTCCCATCAGTGGGGAACAGCAGGACTATGAGACAGGAGCAGAAGACCATAACTAGCATCCTCAGTTGCTTTGGCTTTGTCAGAATGGAGCAGACCCCCTCAATATACCTGTAAGCCATGGACCTTTCAGGGTGAGAGGAACCTTTCCAAGCTGAAGATTCAGGCGAAATGCTGTGCAAAGAAAGAGGGACTAGCAGAACAAGCGGGGGGAAAATGTGGGTTGAACTTCATGTCTCTGTGTTTCCCTTCATGGTGGCCAAACTTTACAGCTTCTTCCTGTTACACCTCAGAAAGGTATTGCACACACCATGTCACGGAAAGATCCTGCTCCACTGATGGAGCACAGCTAGTGTTTCCAGGGAGGTGAATGAAACAGCAATCCGGCTGGAAGGATCTGGGAGTATCAAACTCAGTGTCTTTAGGCAGCTTACGGCCTCTTCTGTGTTTTTAGTAAAATATCATCTTTGTGGTACCAGTTTTCCTTCTACCTTTCATCTCTCCTGTCTCATTTGCTCATCAGTCCCACACTGTCCCTTGCTGTGTGCCTTGCATTGCTTTGCTGGATCTCAGCTGTGGCCTTGGACATCCTTTGGTATTTGGCCTGAAGAGCTTCACTCTCCCAGGACTTTTTCTCCCACTACATGGTTTCTGTGTGAAATACATGGCCAGGGATGAAAATTGTAGGCTTCTCTCCAAACAAGTGTCCATGTGAAGACAGCAAGGCTGATGTTACCATTTGGCTTGGTATCAGCACATCATTCTCAGGTCACCGCACCTCTCAAAGATAAAAGATTGCTTCTGAAAGCTAATTAAGTCCCTCCTTCAGCTAAAGAGTAGGCCATGCATGCAGGCTGGCGGTCAAGCCACCAACAGCCTCATGTGGCAACAACCCCAGACCCCTGCTCCCTTCCAAATCATTCTCGTTTCCCATTCCTCTTGTAGCAATGACATCGGGATCCGGCAACATGGGACAACACCCCCCCGAGGACGCTCAGAGCTGGTACCCAGGTTTGCAGGAATTGTAATGCACATCTACACAAGCAACAAATAAATAAATAAATGCATACTGATGCCTGTGCAAGGAAAATTCCGCATATTCATCCCCCTGTTTCCTTTATCACTTATTCTGTAACAGCTGTTTAATTAATTGCTTGAGCGATTTCCTAATACATCTTATTTACATACAAAATTACAGAATAATGGTTTGCCTTTGAGTCGAGTGAGAATTTAATGTCTGCTCGCCATGCCTCATGGAATATGGTTACTCAACAAGAAATAAAAGTTCTGGTTGGTTTTGGCGGTTTCCTTTTTTTTTTCTTTTTCTTAAAATAAAAAATACTATTCTTTTGCTCCGCAGGTTTTGTTGTTGTTTTTACAGGCATTATTGAATGATGCTAGAATGATAGCAGCAAGGAATGGGAGGATTCCTTTTGAAGGTGACTCAAATCCTTGAGTTAAAAAAAAAAAAACAAAACAACAAATAATGTAACTGAATAGGATGTCTTCTACTAAAAAAGAAAAAGTCATCTAACATCAGTGGAAACAATACGACTTTATCTCTGCTGTTCAGGTTTGCTCCCTGGCTGGTGGAGCTTGTCCTGGAAGAATGAGGCTGTAAGTGTCCCGCTTTGGTGGGCTTTTCACTAAAGGACGCCCCTTTTGTCTTGTGACAGAAACCTTTTCATTAGATCACAAGAGCATCAGGCAACCGTGTCACTGCTGCTGATAAGCTTGTGTCAACTGATGTTTTTCTTTCACAGACCCAGTTGCATTCAGTCAGCAGCTGTACCCATGGACACGGACCTGTGGGCTGAAAAGTCTCTCCCAGAGAAACACTGGACAAGCATATCCCTAGTCAGCACTTTTTTTTTTTTTTTTTTTTTA